>NW_020174268.1:15459998-15726108 GCF_003031525.2 Neophocaena asiaeorientalis asiaeorientalis
CTGTGCTTCCTGGACTTGGGTGGCTATTTCCTTTCCCATGTTAGGGAAGTTTTCGACTATAATCTCTTCAAATATTTTCTCTGGTCCTTTCTCTCTCTCTTCTTCTTCTGGGACCCCTATAATGCGAATGTTGTTGCATTTAATGTTGTCCCAGAGGTCTCTTAGGCTGTCTTCCTTTCTTTTCATTCTTTTTTCTTTATTCTGTTCTGCAGCAGTGAATTCCACCATTCTCTCTTCCAGGTCACTTATCCGTTCTTCTGCCTCAGTTAATATGCTGTTGATTCTTTCTAGTGTAGTTTTTATTTCAGTTATTTTATTGTTCATCTCTGTTTGTTTGTTCTTTAATTCTTCTAGGTCTTTGTTAAACATTTCTTGCATCTTCTCGATCTTTGCCTCCATTCTTTTTCCCAGGTCCTGGATCATCTTCACTATCAGTATTCTGAATTCTTTTTCTGGAAAGTTGCCTATCTCCACTTCATTTAGTTGTTTTTCTGGGGTTTTATCTTGTTCCTTTATCTGCTATATAGCCCTCTGCCTTTTCATCTTGCCTGTCTTTGTGTGAATGTAGTTTTAGTTCCACAGGCTGCAGGATAGTAGTTCTTCTTGCTTCTGCTGTCTGCCCTCTGGTGGATGAGGCTGTCTATGCGGCTTGATGGGAGGGACTGGTCGGGATTGTTTGTTTAATTTTTCTTTCTGATCTTTCGTTTTTAATGTATAGAAATGCAACAGATTTCTGTGTATTTATTTTGTATCCTGCAACTTTACCAATTTCATTGATGAGCTCTAGTAGTTTTCTGATAGCGTCCTTAGGATTTTCTATGTATAGTATCATGTCATCTGCAAACAGTGACAGTTTTACTTCTTCTTTTTCAATTTGGATTCCTTTTATTTCTTTTTATTCTCTGATTGCCATGGCTAGGATTTACAAAAGTAGATTGAATAAAGGTGAGGAGAGTGGACATCCTTGTCTCGCTCCTGATCTTTCAGCTTTTCATCATTGAGCCTGATGTTAGCTGTAGGTTTGTTGTATATGGCCTTTATTATGTTGAGGTATGTTCCTGCCATGCCCACTTTCTGAAGAGTTTTTATCATAAATGGGTGTTGGATTTTGTCAAAAGCTTTTTCTACATCCATTGAGGTGATCATATGGTTTTTATTCTTCAGGTTGTTAATATGGTATATCACACTGAATGATTTGTGGATATTGAAAAATCCTTGCATCCCTGGGATAAATCCCACTTGATCGTGGTGTATGACACTTTTAACGTATTGTTGGACTTGGTTTGCTAGTATTTTGTTGAGGATTCTTGCTTCTATGTTCATCGGTGATATTGGCCTGTAATTTTCTTTTTTTGTGGTGTCTTTTTCTGATTTTGGTTATCAGGGCGATAGAGGATCATAGAATGAGTCTGGGAGTGTTCCTTCCTCCCTCTTTTTAAAAATAGTTTCAGAAGGATAGGTGTTAGCTCTCCTCTAAATGTTTGATAGAATTTGCCTGTGATGCCATCTAGTCCTGGATTTTTGTTTGTAGGAGTTTTAAAATCACTGTTCCAATTTCAGTGCTTGTGATTGGTCTGTTCATATTTTCTCTTTCTGGTTCAGTTCTGGTAGATTGTACCTTTCTTAGAATTTGTCTATTTCTTCTAGGTTGTCCATTTTACTGGCATATAGTTGCTTGTACAGTGGTCTCTTATGATCTTTTGTATTTCTGTGGTGTCAGTTGTAACTTCTCCTTCTTCATTTCTAATTTTACTGATTTAAGCCCTCTCACTTTTTTTCTTGATGAGTCTGGCTAAAGGTTTATCAATTTTGTTTATCTTTTCCAAGAATCAGCTTTTAGTTTCATTGGTCTTTTCTATTGTTTTCTTCATCTCTGTTTCATTTATTTCTGCTCTGATCTTTATGATTTCTTCTACTAACTTTGGGTTTTGTTTGTTCTTCTTTGTCTAGTTGCTTTTGGTGTAAAGTTAGGTAGCTTATTTGGGATTTTTCTTGTTTCCTGAGGTAAGATTGTATTGCTGTAAACTTCCCTCTTAGGACTGCTTTTTCTGTGTCTCATAGGTTTTAGATCACTGTGTTTTCATTCTCATTTTTCTCTAGGTATTTTTTTGATTTTCTCTTTGCTTTTCTCAGGGATCCATTGCTTGTTTAGTAGCATATTTTTTAGCCTCCACTTGTTTGTGTTTTTTACAGTTTTTTTTTTCTTGTAGTTGATTTCTAATCTCATAGCCTTGTGGTCAGAAAAGATGCTTGATATGATTTCAGTTTTCTTAAATATTGAGGCTTGCTTAATGGCCCAGCATGTGATCTATCCTGGAGAATGTTCCATATGCACTTGAGAAGAATGTCTATTTTGCTGCTTTCAGATGGAATAGTCTATAAATATCAATTAAGTCCATCTGGTCTAATGTCATTATGGCCTGTGTTTCCTTATTTTTTTCTGTCTGGATGATCTGTCCATTGATGAAAGTGGGGTGTTAAAGTCCCCCACTATTATTGTTACTGTCAATTTCTCTGTTTATGGCTGTTAGTATTTGGTTTATATATTGAGGTGCTGTGCTCCTATAATGGGTGTGTATAACTATTTACAATAGTTATATCTTCTTCTTGGATTGATCTCTGATCATTATGTCGTGTCCTTTGTCTAACAGTCTTTATTTTAAAGTCTATTTTGTCTGATATGAGTATTGCTCTTCCAGCTTTCTTTTGATTTACATTTGCATGGAATACCTTCTTCCATCCTCTCACTTTCAGTCTGTATTTGTCCCCAGGTCTGAAGTGGGCCTCTTGTAGACAGCATATATATGGGTCTTGTTTTTGTATCCATTCAACAGTCGGTGTCTTTTGGTTGGAGCATTTAATCTACTTACATTTAAGGCAATTACCAATATGTATTTTTTGTGTGTGTTTTTTTTGGCCACGCTTTGCAACATGTGGGACCTTAGTTCCCTGAATAGGGATCGAGCCCATGCCCTCTGCATTGGAAGTGCAGAGTCTTGACCACTGGACTGCCAGGGAAGTCCCCCAGTATGTATGTTCTTATTTCTATTTTGTTAATTGTTTTGGGATTGTTTTCATAGGTCTTTTTTCTTCTCTTCCTCTTTTGTTGTCTTCTCTTGTGATTTGATGACTGTCTTTAGTGTTGTGTTTGGATTACTTTTTCTTCTTTGTGTGTATATCTATTGTTGATTTTTGGTTTGCAGCCACCATAAGGTTTTGATATAGCAGTCTATATATATACAGGATTGTGTTAAGTTGCTGGTCTGTTAATTTCAAATGCATTTTCAATAGCCTGCATTTGTACTGTCCTCTTCTCATGATTGCTGCTTTTGATATATTTGTGTGTAGATGATTTCCTATATTTACTGTATGTTTGCCTTTACCAGTGAGCTTTCCCATTTGTAATTTTCTTGTTTCTAGTTGTGGGCTTTTCTTTTCTACCTAGAGAAGTTCCTTTAGCCTTTGTTGTAAAACTGGTTTGGTGGTGCTGAATTCTCTTAGCTTTTGCTTGTCTATAAAGCTTTTGACTTCTCTGTTGAATGTGAATGAGAGCATTGCTGGTTAGAGTATTCTTCCTTGTAGGTTTTTCCCTTTCACTTTAAATATATCATGACACTCCCTTCCGGGCTGCAGAGTTTCTGCTGAAAAATCAGCTGATAGCCTTATGAGGATTCCCTTGTATGTTATTCGTTGCTTTCCCCTTGTTGTTTTTAATATTTTCTATTTGTCTTTAATTTTTGTCAGTATGATTAATATGTGTCTCGGCAGGTTCCTCCGTGGGTTTATCCTGTATGGGACTCTCTGTGCTTCCTGGACTTGGGTGACTGTTTCCTTTCCCATGTTAGGGAAGTTTTTGGCTATTATCTTTTCAAATATTTTCTCAGGTCCTTTCTCTTTCTTCTGTCCTTCTGGGACCCTTATAATGTGAATGTTGGTGTGTTTAATGTTGTCCCAGAGGTCTTGTAGACTGTCCTCATTTCTTTTCATTCTTTATTCTGTTCTGTGGCAACGATTTCCACTATTCTGTCTTCCATCTCACTTATACATTCCTCTGCCTCATTAATTCTGCTGTTGATTCCTTCTAGTGTATTTTTCCTTTCAGTTATTTTATTGTTCATCTGTTCTTTAAATTTTCTAGCTCTTTGTTAAACATTTCTTGTGTCTTCTTGGTCTGTGCTTCCATTCTTTTTTTGAGATCTTGGATCATCTTTAATTACTCTGAGTTCTTTTTTGGGTAGATTGCCTATTTCCACTTCACTTAGTTGTTCTGAGGTTTTATCTGGAACATATTCCTCTGCTGTCTCATTTTGTCTAACTTTATGTGTTTGCTCTCCTATAGTCTGCAGAATTATAGTTCGTCTTGCTCCTGGTGTCTGCCCCCTGGTAGATGAGGTTGGTCTAAGAGCCTTGTACAGGCTTCCTGTTGGGAGGGACTCATGCCTGCCCACTGGTGGGTGGAGCTGGGTCTTGTCCCTCTTGTGGGTAAGGCCATGTCAAAGGGTGTGTTTATAGGCAGCTGTGGGCTCAGGAAGACTTTAAGCAGCCTTAAAGTCTGCTGAAGGGTGGGGCTGCATTCCTACCCTGTTGGTTGTTTGGCCTGAGGCATCCCAACATTATGGGTAGCCTTGGGCTGTTGGGTAGGGCCAGGCCTTGGCATCAAAATGGCGGCCTCCAGGACAGCTTACACCAATGAGTACTCTCCAGTACCTCTGCCACCAGTGTCCTTGTCCCAACAGTGAGCCACAGCCACCTCCTACCTCTCCAGGACACTCTCCAAGATCAGCAGGTAGGTCTTTCCCAGGCTCTTATGAAGTCACTGCTTTTTCCACTGGGTCCCAGTGCAAATGAAATCTTGTGTGCGCCCTCCAAGAGTGACATTTCTGTTTCCCCCAGTTCTGTGGAGTTTCTGCGATCAAGCCCCTCTGACCTTCAAAGCCAAATGCTCTGGGGGCTCCTCCTCCCAATTCCAGATCCCCATAGTAGGGAGCCTGACCTGGGGCTCAGAACTCTCACTCCTGTGGGAGAACCTCTGTGATATGATTATTTTACAGTTTGGGGGTCGCCCACCTGGTGGGTATGGGATTTGATTATATCGCGAATGGAACCCTCCTACCGTCTCATTGTGGCTTCTTTTTTGTCTTTGAAAGTAGATTATCTTTTTGGTAGGTTCCAGTCATTTTTTGTCAATGGTTGTTCAGCTGTTAGTTTTGATTTTGGTGTTTTCGTGAGGTGGGTGAGCTCAGGTCCTTCTACTCTGCCATCCTTCTGGGGATCTCTCTGAGGGTTCTGTCAAAATGTAGATTCTAAATCTGTAGGTCTGCAGTAGGACCTGAGAGTCTGTGTTTCTTCCAGGCTCCCAGAAGAGGTAGCTAATATTGATCTGTGTGCTTTGAACAGCAAGACTGTAGTGAGGATAACACCAAGCTTCTGAAAGGAATTTGTCTTAAATGATAATACTGTTACTGGTTTGTTCTTAAAGGATATAAGATACAGATGAACACCCATGTGGAACAGATGTGTAGGGCAGGGCTTGGGGAAAGCGTGCAGAGCTTCCATGACCTCTCTGGGCACCCCTGCTTGTTCCCCTCCCTAGATGCTCCTCCCCTTGTTTCTGTAATTTGCAGTTCACTGAAAAGAACAACATTAGGATTTGGAACCTGAAGAGCCCTAAGACCTAACTCTGTGCATGTTTGTGGACACGTGTGCAGGTGCAATGCTAAGTTACAAGCATCTTTATTTCACGGCTGTACTAACATATTAACGGTCTCACCTATTTGTGAGAATAAGACATTCGCATGCCTCTAAAATGTATGGTGCTTTTTCTAAAATACTCGATTTGGACACTACAATTTTAATCGTTATGTCTAAGTTGCAGTGCACCTGTCTGAATTGTTTTACGCCCCATGGGTAAAGTGTATCATGTTTTGGGACTAGAAAGCATGGAGATATGAGGAGGTATTTCTCTTATCCCAGAAGCATCTGTTAGATATCTGCCCTCTCCTTTGGGTGGATATCTCTACCTCTTCTCTTTTCTCCATCCCTGTTCCTTGCGAAGTGAAAATTAACACTTCAGTAACAGAGGCACAACACAATACCCAAGGAGATTGGACTGCAGCTCTGAAATCATTGATTGTTGGGCTCAAATGGGGCAGGTCTGCAGCTTCAAAGGGCCTTTCTTTTATACTCAAGGGAGAGAAGGTTAAGAAATAGTGGAAAAGTAGCAGAAATGTTTCACATTAATAAATCTGTTTTTTTAAAAATAAACAGAAAAAAACCCATTACTTCCCATGACTACAGATTATAAGGTATTACTGAAATCTCCGTTTTTTAAAAGACTAACCCATCATAGTGGTTCTTTGCTGGATAAGGGGCCATGGTGGAAAATTCAGTCATGACTGGTCAGTCCTATCTACTGTGGGTCCCAGCAGAACTCTGAGAGTTGGCTAGTGTTGTTAACCACAGAGACCTGCATTATGTAAGACTTTTTTTCAGAGAGATTGTGATTCAGTTTCTTTTCTACAAATCATGGAGGATCATCTTTAAGGTAAGGTGAAAATCATCAGAAGAGTATGTTGACAGCAATGTCCAGAAAGTCTTTAAAATAAGTGAATAATTGTACCTATGGTAACATTAAAAAAATCTTGGGTCAGGCTCTGTTGCAGGGCACTTCTAGAGAATTACTACTTATGATTTAGTTGGTGCATGTTAGGAAAGCAAGTTATATTTGTTAATCTAAGAAGTATGAGTAGGAAGACCATAGAGATTAGATTGTTACGTGTCTCCATGACCCTGTTTCTTGAGTGGGGTGAAGAACAGATGGGTTTTGGTGAAAGAACAAAAACTTACTACTTTTTCCTGATCGTTATGGGTCTATTTCAGAATTTTAAGGATGACAACTTAATGATAGGTTATGGACAATTAGAGCTCTTGTTCTTCTCTGATTTCTCTCTTTGATCCCAGTGAGCACTGGGTGAGGGTCACAGTCTTTGGTGTCCACTTCAAGAGGTTACAGAGGCCTCCTGCTCCCAGGGTCACTTTACTGCCTCACAACCTCACTGGCTGCCATTCATGGAACACATATGAGTGTGGCACCCCACACACAAAACTATAAACATGTCAATGGCAAAAATCTTCATTAAGCAGAAATAAAACCTGTGGTCAATATGTATTTTTTTCTTTTAGTCTAAAGAGAATATTAACCGAGATTACATCACAAAAACTTTAAATGTATTTACAGAGTGAATAAGTTACACAGATAAACTTTGAATATGTTTCTAATATGCAACAGGTTACATGCACACAGCTAACACTTGACAGCATTAAGTTTAAGGAGAAAACTTAAGAATGGCCCTTTACATATATATTACAAATAAAATGACATTTCTTAAGAAACAAAGTGATAACTCATATTTTACCGTTATGATTCTACTTCCAGCTATCCAAACGGATATTAAAATATGCATGCGTAACAGGTGGAAAGACTTGGAGTTTATAATGTTGAATGTCTTTAACTTTTTTCTACAAAATGGCCAAGTTGGTTAAAATTAACACTCATCATTCTGTAGTATAAATATGCTCATAAAAGCAACCTTATAGTAAAAAGCAGCCAAGATCCTTTAAAAAAAGGTCTCTCTGGACCATTTTTGGTGCGAGGGTCCTAATCACAGACCCCTGCAAAGAGATCCAGGGCTTTCGAAACAGTAGCCTAGCAACGTAAGAAAGGTACTTCATAGCAGCTCCTTTTAGATACAGTAATTGTATTCAAATTTCAGTGTACATTAAATTGTCCATTTACAATTCCCTTTTCACATGTACAGGCTGTCAGCTTTTGACCGTCTTACAATTTTCAGTGGCCAGCTTCATTTTGCCTGCCCCTTCCTCAGCCCACCAAAAAAAGAAAAAAAAAAAGAAAAGGAAAGAATGTACAAGTTTTAGAATAAAAAATATTTTTAGCAAAGAAAAGATTGCACTTTTGCCAATCTAAAATTGTTTCTAGAAAGGAAGGTACTGTTCAGAGTAGTCGGCTTTGGTATGCAATGGAAGTCACATCTTCAGTAGTGAGTTGCATTTGCTCAGTAAAATAACACATTTGTGCCACACAGCATGACGGATGGAGGTTGTTCCAGAATGTCCTATGCTACCTTGGTTCTTATAGTATTGCTACACGTGGGAAGTTCTGCCATCCTCTTTAGAAAAAGTCCTACAGGTAACAAGAGGGAGAACAGTCTGACCAAGCCTTTTGAAGGCCGAGAAGACACTGAATGACGTCACCCCAGCATGGCAGCACCCCCAGCTTGGCACCCATGGGGGACGGAAGGCTCCTGTCAGAGACTAGTGCCGGAAACACTGGAGTCTGGAAGGAAAGCAGTGAGGACCCGGTAGCTCTGGGCCCTGCGGATCATGTCCCGGATCTCCATGTTCAGCTCCATCAGCTTGGTGCAGATCTCGGTCAGGCTCTGGTTAGACCCCACCAGTGCGTAAGTACCTGTTTGTCCCAGAGTTTGATGACGGAAATAAATATTCAGTAGTGTCTGGACCTCATCGTCAGAACTGCTTCCAAAGATGTCATTGGGCCACAGACTTCTGCAGTCAGAAAAGAAGAGCAGATTAGAGGCACTATTATTCACAAGTTTGAGAGGTTATGAGTCTTTATTAGTATAAGAAAATTGCTCTTTTAATACAAAAGCTTTTGTTGAGATATAATTCACAAACTGTACAATTCAGCTATCTAAAATATATAGTTCTGTGGCTTTTTTAGTAATATTCAGAGTTGTGCAGACATCACATGATCAGTTTTAGAATATTGAATATTATTGGTTTTGATAAAATATCTAAAGTAAAAAAATATCAGAATGGAATCCCATAATCTTAAAATATTTATTTGCTATAGCATTCTGGTTACAATGAATGTGAATATACTATCAAAATGTAGGGAGAAAAAACCCAAAGAGGCTACATTCAAATAATTAGTTTTAAAATTATGTTGGCATATACTTTGAAGTGTTTGAACATTTTAGAGATGACCAGAACCGAAACCAACACTTCAAACAATAAGTCCTGAAATCTGATGTTTCTGGCATGGTAATGGGAAGGATCTGAGAAGGGTTTATATAAACATCTCGGTGTTCCTTCCGTAGTGATTTAGTCCCCAACCATGACAAAGTAACTATTAGGCATGCATTTCCTTTAACCGTCTCTAAATAGAAATAGTAGCGTCACCTGCATTCCCGGATTTGCCGTAAAGCCTTGCCAAGTTCGTTGTTTTTCAAGCACTCGAGCATGGACTGGATGGCTGCTTCAGTGGACGTGAAGGTCGGCTCAGACCACGCCCCATCTATGTAGAGAGGGTCGGCTGTGATGGCTGCGGTAGCCTCCTTCAGGTTTCTCTTTAGGTCACTCAGTTCCCTGGACATATTTAGCAGCTGTTAAAAAAAAAATGTATTTTTACTGTATTTAGTTGCAGGCTGGATTTTACATCCCCAAAGTAAAAAAAAATTTGACTGTATGAGGTCTGGTTAAGCAGAAGCTTAATATCTCGGTAAACTAAAATAGGACAGATGAAACCGTACTGCGTGGTATATGTAGGGTTATGGGGCTGAATGCGTTGTATTCAACCATATCAACAGCTGGGATACTCTCCTTATATAAAAGATTGACTCCTTTTAAAATGTTGTCTATTTAAGCAGAAGGGTGTACGTAGAAGTAAAATGCACAAGAGAACAGGCTCGGTAGTTGGATAAAGCTGGGTTTATTAGATGCCAGTTCTGCATTCTTGACTACTGCATAGTCAAGTAAACAAACTTTTGCATACCTTAGTTTTATCATCTGTGAGATTGAAGATATTACCCACCTCTCAGGTTATTTTAAAGATTAAACAAACAGCTTGGCACAAAAGTGCCCAATAAATTTAATTATGAACACAGATGCTGTTTGAAGAATAAACTTTTCTCCCTACTCCTATGCCACGGGAAAGATGAAAGACAAAAGAGGGAGGAGGAAAAATCTCAATGTAATGTTAGTATTCATGTTACAAGTAAGAGATATTTTCCCTCAGAATTACTGGAACCAAAAGATTCTGAGTTGTTAAAAAGAGACCTCCAAAGTGTACAGTGGAAGACAGCTCTTTTGCAGTTTGACCTCAAGAGCATTTAAAAGAAACTGAGATGAATTTAAACGTTTTTTGTTTCCCTTTGTCATGTAAGCTGAGGATGCCCCATTTCTTTGAAAAGTTGATTTACCCAGCATCTTTACCTGTTTTCATTCCCAGCCTGCTCACTGTACAAGGTATAGAACTGAAGCCCTCAAGGACTGTCTTCACACAGATGCTGATTAAATACAACTCTGTACTCCAGCCCCACGTTCAAAATTCAAGGAGGTAATCCTTTTACATAAGTTGTTAGAGTGTCTTAGACATATAGTTTTTAAGTGTGAAAGTGAATTTCCTATTTTAAATCTAGGTAAGTTTTTTTTTCTTTTTTTTTGTGGTACGCAGGCCTCTCACTGTTGTGGTCTCTCCCATTGCGGAGCACAGGCTCTGGACATGCAGGCTCAGCGGCCATTGCTCACGGGCCCAGCCGCTCTGCGGCATGTGGGATCTTCCCGGACCGGGGCACGAACCCGTGTCCCCTGCATCGGCAGGCGGACTCTCAACCACTGCGCCACCAGGGAAGCCCTAGGTAAGTTTTAAATTATGTGTGTGTAAAGTATTTAAAACTTTATTTAAAATAATTAAGGAAAAATTCACTTTAAATTTATTAGATTTAAAATAATTATATACACACACACACACACACACACGGTATGAAACATGTAAATCAATACTCTTAAGTGAAATGTGAATTACTTTTTTAATATGGAAAATGACATGTGAATTGCATGTGCATTGTCCTCTATTTTTGGAGCAGAGAATGGACTCTGAGGGTTTGGTTCCTACTTTCCAGAAGAGTAAAGCTTATCTTGACAATGGGGCAAATCCCAGTCATCAACTGTCTTTTCTTTTATCTGATAATTTGTGATTCTGTGGAGGAAAACTCGTTTGTGAAGAGCTCTTCATAAACAAAGATGTCTGACTCCTGTCTCCCTTGAAATTGGGATCTGTGAAAGGACAGTTGACCCTTGAGCAACTCGGGGTTAGAGGCACGGTCTAACTTCTGGTTCCACCCCTCCCACCCCCGCCCCTAGAACTTAACTACTAACAGCCCCCTGTTGACCGGAAGCCTTACTGATAACACACAGTCCATTAATACATATTTTGTATGTTATATGTAAGTCTACATATATTTTATGTAGTCACGACATATCTATTTCTAGGTATGTTTGCGAGATTTTTCAAATTTCCAATATATTTATTGAAAAAATCCACATAGGTAAGTGGACTCACAGTTCAAACTCATGTTGTTCAAGGGTGAACTGTATATTTAAAAACTATAGTCACTTTTCCTTTTTTCCACACTGAGTAATAATTATGGTTAAATGGCTGTCATTCTGTCTCCTCCTCCCCTACCCCCAACTCAGACATGAGGTTTCTAGGCTCCATCCTCACTCCGCTGCTTGCAATGGGATTGTTTCATGGACTCATGACTGTTCCCTGACAGCACATCTGCACCGTTAGCAGCAGATCCTTGTATTTAACTACATGCAAGATGGGATCCAGCAGGCAGAGTCGGTCACTGACGAGCAGGCAGGAGCTGTGGATGTACAATTGTGTCAGGCCTCCTCCGACATCCCTGTCTTAGCTGTGGCACTGTGGTTACATAGTTCATCTGAGCGGGGACCTGAGCATCGTCCCCCACTCCTCCCCCCACAACCCCATCAGTTTCAGTGACCTTTTGTCCTAAAATATCTCCCACGTTTCCTCCCTCTCCTTACCTAGCACTTCTGTCCTAGTTCAAACTCTCACCTCTTATCTGAGCTATTTCAGCGGCCTCATAACTGACTGGTCTGTCTGTCTCCAGTCCAGTTGTCAGCAAATCCACCCTCCACATCCCTGCCCTGAAGATCTAACTAAAATACTCACAGGTGCAGAGTCTTGCGTGATCTCACCTTACTTATCTCTTCCGCCTTAGTCCAGCGTTCCTTTTGGTTTGCATTTTATAGTCTAGCAATCCTCAATTGCCTGTACTTGTAGTTCCTATCTCTTTCTCACTACCATGTTTATGCCCACGCTGTTGTTTCTTACTGGAACATTCCTCCTTACCCCCCACTTCATCTCTCTAATTCTAACTCATCCTTTAAGAATCAGGTGTGATCTCCTCCAGAAAGTTTCCTCTTTCAACCTCCTTGTCTCCAGCTGAACTAGGCACTCACCCTCTGAGCTTCCACAATATCCAGTGTATACCACCATTATTTCATCTACTACACTGCAGTAGTATTTTTTCAAGTCTAGGAAAAATTTGGCTCACTCAGAAGCTGTATGCTCATTCCTTTACCTTTTACATTAAAAGTATTAATGCATCCAGATGCTAAGCAGAGCAGGGAAGCTGAAGAGAGTCAAACATCATGTAGTTATTTCCTTCTTACCTCAATGTAGGATCAAGTATGAACAGCTAGAGGTCAGAAAAACCGTAACACAAGGAACTTTTTCAAATAAGGATCCCCAGACACAGGACCAGGGGGAGGCAAGTGAGGCCCTCGGCACAGCATTCAGGGGGGGGCTCACCCTGAAGGTCGTCCTTGTATTTTGTGTCCAGGTATGTCACTTGCCTCACCCTAGTCCTGGCACTGCCACATGAGCGTGGAAATAAATATAAGACACTGGTATTTAAGACTTGTGCTTGAGTGAAAGGATTATGTGGGAATAAAATCACTTGGACATTTATAAACTGGCAGGAGGGAGAACAAAAGGAAAGCAGTGATACTCATGGCAGGACCTGGGGTCGGGAGTGGGCAGGCTCACCTCTGGCATGGAGCTGACTTCGTGCACCTGGCCGATGAGCTTACAGTACGACTGAAAAAGCAGCAGCAGCTGGAAGTGTAGCTTATACAACCTCTGACACAGTTCCAGTTGCTAAAGAGAGAATTTGCATGGGAAGAAAGAGTTATTAAGGATCATTCTTGTATAGTAAGTGAAATCTTAGTGGAGACTAATGCACCTTTTTTTTTTTAAATCAAGGAACCATAACTAGTTGTTACCATTCTAAATAAAACAGAAAAATAAATCCAATCAATGACTATCAGTGAGAAATTCACTGTGTAATATAGAATAAAACAGCTCCTGGAGGATGACTAATTAGAAAGAAGTAGTAGCTAGCTATAAAGGGACTTAGTGAACCGCCAAATTTGCATTATATTCACCAATTAAATTACAGGTTTAATATCTACAAATTATAACTACAGTCTTAATTTTTATAAGCTATACATCTTTGAACACAATTTCTTTTTATTAAAAGTATATTTGAAAGGCACAGCATTAAGTGGTTCTAGGTGTTAAATTTATAAATTCAGCAGACACATGGGAGATTATTCCTTGTGGCAACTCTGGCTGCCATTTAGGGTGTAGGCACTCATCCTGAAGTCTGTAAACACAAGAGTCACGTGACTGTCTAAGGCGCTGCATCAGGTTTAATGATGATGCTTCTACTCAGTGCGCAACAAATTTGTTGAATTAAAGAGATATAAAAATGGCCCAAAATGCTTACAAAAAGGAGAAATCATGAAAGCATGCAAAACTTTCTGTGGAAAGAACATTAAAAAATATGCATACAAAATGGCCCTGGAGCTCTATAGACACCTCTGGAATTGAAAATGTTTTCATTATACAGCTTACATGTACTGTAAGGGAAGAATAAACCATGAGTAATTCCAACACCAATGATCATAGTACTCTTTGAGCTGTATCTGCTCAATGGCCTCTAAACTTTGCCTGTTTTATCCCAAGAAAGGGTTAGCTCCTAGGTAGCAGATGGGATTCTGCTAGAGGAAAAGGACAGCCTTCACTAGATAGAATTTAATGGCTCAGCAGTCACCACTGAAAGTGGGTGAGATATGTGGCTTAAACCAAACACTTCACTGTTCAGTTTTCAAATGTGGTTAAGTAAGGATAAATAGGGCCTTTCTTTCACTAATGGACAATAAAGAACTCAGTAAGAACTGAGAGCCACTGAAGTGACTTAAAATTGTTCCCCCCAAATCAGTTTAAGGAGAGAAATGACAAGAATTTAAATTTAGGTTTTTAGGAAGCATATTCCATTAACAGTATTATTAACATACTCTTGACCCTAATTTTAAAAGTGACTAAAGTTCATGCTAAGACCATGCTGGATGGAGTTTTCTTTCTCCTCTCTCCCTGGCCCTTAGGGGGAAAAAGCAATTCTACTTAGATTTATTTGATCTCTCAATGCTGGTAACCAGCCTAAGTATAAAGAAGCAGCTACACTCGTTTGCTAACCCAAACTAGATGTTTGGTCGTTTTAGTAACACGTTTTATGATAATTTAAACTTGCCTTTGTGGAAACCTTTTCAAAATCTGGTATAAAAGACAACTGCCAGAGACTCTCAGACAAAAAAAGTATTGTTTAAAAACAAAATGTTACCTTTCACAATTTAGGGTGAAACCTAGCTATGAAAACTCTGACTTTTCTAAGTGTCAGATAATGGTAGTTATTTCTAAAAATATTCTAGTGATAACATGAGAGTTCATAGCAACATAGGTTTCTACTTTGGGAGGAAAGCAGCCCAGAATGCTAATAAACTACATGTCTCAGTCTACCAAATAAAAGAAAATGAAACAAAAAAGGGAAAACATGCTAAGAGATATAATAGTAACAGTAAAAATAAGATTGTTATGGGTCCATGCCTAAATGGACAAAGAGTAGGAAAGAAAGTTAACTTACTGCAAGAGATTCCATTTGCTACACAGCAAGCATGGCACAGGAAACAAAGGAAAGGAAAGAAAGTACAGGGTCAGTGTAATGCATGCAACAGAAAGCACGGCCCTCTTCTAAGAGCAGAACCGTCAGCCGTCAGCCGTCAGCCATATTAGCATCGCTTGCCCCAACGTGATAAATGGTTGCAAATGTTGTACCCATTCAACATGCACAGCAGTCCAGTTAAAAACAAGCTCTAATAGGAAACATGTCATTAAAAAAACATAATTTGTGATCTTTTAGATTCTCTGATTAGTTAATTTAGACTTTGTCAGTCTTGGAGACCATAAGTGAAAACTTATATTGCTTGAAGATTTTAGTGTTTAAATGTGAATAGTAACACAGTAAACATAGTAAAACTGTGAGGAGACCACCTGATTAATCTGAAAGAACTACAGCCCCAAACAAATTACACTATTGCTAGGTTAAGGCAGAGTCCTTAATATGTTTGGCTTCATATCTACTATGCTATGACTATCCAATTAGCATAGAATATAATTAACAATCTAAGTGGCATTTTCTTTAGAGTCAGGTTGCCTTCCACGTTGAGAATATTTTACAGGACTGCTAGATATTGTTATTTCAAAGGACTGAACATTGTCTTTATACTCCCAAACAAGTGTGAGATATGACAATTAATCTTGCATTTTAGTTTTTATAATTTTTTCCCCAGTAGACAATTTCTAAAAGTAATCTAGAACTAATGTTAGTCTAGAATATTATAAATTTGTAACTGGGCCATGTTACAGATTACACAACCCGCGGTATTTACTATTTTCAAGAAAACTTTAACTGTGCTAGAAGTTTTTATAACCAAACCTTATGCACTGAATGTCACACAAGAAAGGAGTACAGGGCCAGAGTTTTAGGTCTACGTACACAGAGTTGCCACTGTGAAGACTTTTTAGAAGACGTCAAACCTGATTGAAACGTCTAGTATGCACCTTATTAGTACGTAACTGCTTCTACCATGGAATTTACTTTTCAGAAGCATGGAATGAAGCAAGTGCTGAGAAAATTACATGGTCTTATGTGAAGAAAACGGCTATCCTTTTTACTGTTTTCCAAAAGAACGTTGTAATCCCAGGTCATCAAGTCAGTTAAAGAAAAATCTTCTCTGTTCAGTGAAGGCAAATGAGGCTTTTTGACTTGAGCCTGGAACTGAGGAATTTCATTGTCAACGAATTCCTTCCACTCCACGCTCAGGGCACACACTTGTGTTTCTTGGGAGATGGACAGCTTGATGAACACCAGTTCTCAGTGTCCTTCTTACACTCTCCTTTCTAGGTAGGCTAGTCCAAGCTGCATTGATATTTATTACCCCAGAATCTTTTCCTAGGCCACAGGCTTGGATGTAGTTTGCATTTAGAGTTCCAAAAAGATAGTGAAAAAAGCCTTTCAAGGAAAATGTTAAAACTCCCCCCCTCCCCAAATATTTTCCGATATCCAGGTTTTAAAAATAATCCCTTTAGAAATCTTTATAGATATATCTATGTTTTGGTGATTCAAGATTCTTTTGAAAATGTGGGAATCTGTTTTATTTGGTCACAAGGATTTTCTTCAAGCCCAGTTCCTGTGCTCCTGATATGACTTGATTTATATATAAATTGGATTTAGAGGTATGTTTTCTGAAAATGAGAAAAAAAATGTCAAGAAGACAAGATGTTAAGAATTGAGAAAAAAAATGTCAAGAAGACAAGATGTTAAGAATTGATCATAGACAAGGTAGCTTAAAAGCCTAGAATCATCTAGTTCTTATTCATTAACAGTATCATAGGAGGAGCTTCAAGATGGTGGAAGAGTAAGACGTGGAGATCACCTTCCTCCCCACAAATACATCAGAAATACATCTACACGTGGAACAACTCCTACAGAACACCTACTGAACTCTGGCAGAAGACCTCAGACCTCCCAAAAGGTGAGAAACCCCCCACGTACCTGGGTAGGGCAAAAGATAAAAGAATAAACAGAGACAAAAGAATAGGGACGGGACCCGCACCAGTGGGAGGGAGCTGTGAAGGAGGAAAGGTTTCCACACACTAGGAGCCCCTTCACGGGCGGAGACTGCGGGTGGCGGAGGGGGGACGCTTCGCAGCCGCGGAGGAGAGCACAGCAACAGGGGTGCGGGGGGCAAAGTGGAGAGATTCCTGGATGGAGGATCGGTGCCGACCGGCACACACCAGCGCTCACCAGGCCGAGAGGCTCCTCTGCTCACCCGCCGGGGCAGGCGGGGCTGGGAGCTGAGGCTCGGGCTTCGGAGGTCAGATCCCAGGGAGAGGACTGGGGTTGGCTGTGTGAACACAGCCTGAAGGGGGCTAGTGCACCACGGCTAGCCGGGAGGGAGTCCGGGAAAGTCTGGAACTGCCTAAGAGGCAAGAGACCATTGTTTTCTGGTGCCTGAGGAGAGGGGATTCAGAGCGCCGCTTAAAAGAGCTCCAGAGACGGGCATGAGCCGCAGCTATCAGCGTGGACCCCAGAGACAGGTGGGAGACGCTAAGGCTGCTGCTGCCGCCACCAAGAAGCCTGTGTGCGAACACAGGTCACTCTCCACACCTCCCTTCCGGGGAGCCTGTGCAGCCCGCCACTGCCAGGGTCCCAGGATCCAGGGAGAACTTCCCAGGGAAAACACACACCAGCCTCTGTCGCTGCAGGCTCACCCCGCATCCATACCCCTCTCTCCCCCGGGGCTTAATGAGCCAGAGCCCCCGAATCAGCTGCTCCTTTAACCCCATCCTGTATGAGCGAAGAACAGACGCCCTCCGGCGACCTACACGCAGAGGCGGGGCCAAATCCAAAACTGAACCCCTGGAGCTGTGCGAACAAAGAAGAGAAAGGGAAATCTCTCCCAGCAGCCTCGGGAGCAGCGGATTAAATCTCCACAATCAACTTGATGTACCCTGCATCTGTGGAATACCTGAATACACAAAGACAAAGAATCAACCCAAATTGAGGAGGTGGACTTTGGGAACAACGATATATATATATTTTTTACCTTTTTCTCTTTTCATGAGTGTGTATGTGTACGCTTCTGTGTGTGATTCTGTCTGTATAGCTTTGCTTTTACCATTTCTCCTAGGGTTCTGCCTGTCCATATTATTTTCTTTATTACTTAAAAAATATTTTTTCTTAACTATTTTTTATTTTAATAACTTAATCTTATTTTATTTTGCCTTCTTTCTTTCTTTTTCTCCCTTTTATTCTGAGCCGTGTGGATGACAGGCTCTTGGTGCTCCAGCCAGGTGTCAGGGCTGTGCCACTGAGGTGTGAGAGCCAAGTTCCGGACACTGGTCCACAAGAGACCTCCAAGCTCCATGTAATATCAAACAGAAAAAAATCTCCCAGAGAGCTCCATCTCAACGCCAAGACCCAGCTCCACTCAACGACCAGCAAGCTACAGTGCTGGACACACTATGCCAAACAACTAGCAAGACAGGAACACACCCCACCCATTAGCAGAGAGGCTGCCTAAAATCATAATAAAGCCACAGACACCCCAAAACACACCACCAGACGTGGACCTGCCCACCAGAAAGACAAGATCCAGCCTCATCCACCGGAACACAGGCACTAGTCCCCTCCACCAGGAAGCCTACACAACCCACTGAACCAACCTTAGCCACTGGGGACAGACATCAAAAACAACGGGAACTACGAACCTGCAGCCTGCAAAAAGGAGACCCCAAATACAGTAAGTTAAGCAAAATGTGAAGACAAACACACAGCAGATGAAGGAACTAGGCAGAAGCCCACCAGACCTAACAAATGAAGAGGAAATAGGCAGTGTACCTGAAAAAGAATTCAGAGTAATGATAGTAAAGATGATCCAAAATCTTGGAAACAGAATGGAGAAAATACAAGAAAAAGTCAACACCCATTTAAGATAAAAGCCTTCCAGAAAGTAGGCATAGAGGGAACTTTCCTCAGCATGACAAAGGCCATATATGACAAACCCACAGCCAACATCATCCTCAATGGTGAAACCATTTCCACTAAGATCAGGAACAAGACAAGGTTGCCCACTCTAACCACTACTATTCAATATTGTTTTGGAAGTTTTAGCCACAGCAATCAGACAAGAGGCAGAAATAAAGGAATCCAAATCGGAAAAGAAGTAAAAGCTGTCACTGTCTGCAGATGACATGATCCTCTACATAGAGAATCCTAACGATGCTACCAGAAAACTACTAGAGCTAATCAATGAGTTTGTTAAAGTAGTGGGATACAAAATTAATGCCCAGAAATCTCTTGCATTCCTATACAGTAATGATGAAAAATCTGAAAGTGAAATTAAGAAAACACTCCCATTTAACATTGCAACACAAAGAAAAAATATCTAGGAATAAACCTTCCTAAGGAGACAAAAGACCTGTATGCAGAAAATTATAAGACACTGATGAAAGAAATTAAAGATGATACAAATAGATGGAGAGATATACCATGTTAGTGTCTGATTCACTTTGTTATAAAGCAGAGGCTGACACACCATTGTAAAGCAATTATACTCCAATAAAGATGTTAAAAAAAAAAAGCATAGCCACTCTTGTTTCTCTGTATTCTGCTCTGAAGCCAGTTCTTTGCTTATGATGTAGCCAGTTAGGTAAAAATCTGAGAGATTTTCGACATCAGAAGATAAGTCACAGTATACTATACTATATTAACTATAATTTTCATCATGCTTAATCTCTGAAAGTCACTGGTTTAAACTAAATTGGATAAAATTTAGAAAATCTAGCCAATTGTTGAAGCTTTCCTACTCAGTATTACATAGATTCATGTAATCTCCTAAGCAGGTGGGTACAATACGTACTCACCTGGTGCTAAAATCACTTGGCTCTGGCACATTCATGACTATTGCATTATATTTGTTGAGTAGGTTTTTGGACCTTGGTCATGAATATCTTTCAAAGATTTGAAAGATAAATACCTTTAAGCCTCTAATACAGATTACACACTCTGACGTATTTACTATTTTCAAGAAAACTTTCATTTCAGCAGACATTTCCTTACTCATTCTAGAGAAGAGATTCCTTATAGCAAAGGACTGATTGACTGTATCCGAAGGATAATGTTTAATGGGTTACAGTTTAGCTGGAGAAACATCTCGTCTTATTCAACATTTAGCTTTTTGTTCAATTTGTAGAAGAACAGAGGTTGCAGCCTTCTCTCGTTCTTGGTTAGACAGGGATAGGAAATACACAGCTAAGAGGGTTACTGTCCAAGACGACTCTAAGATGGTCTGAATGTAATAAGAAAATGTATTGCGGCTACATGTAAACTCTTGTACTTGAGTCCAAAGAGTCGAATGTTCAATTAGTGCTCAGAAATAGCTGTGGAATTAAGAGTGCATCAACTAAAATCACTTATGGCAAATGAAGTGGCAACCTCTCTAGCTTCCCCAGGGCCAGCCCTGCAGAACCGGGGAGGTGAGCTGTGCTAATTCGCCGTAGGGTCGAGGCCGATGCCACTGCCTGGAGAGCCCAGAGCTGAGATGCTTCACCGTGTCCTACGTTTCCGTGAACTTAAACTCCCCAGCAGCAGCTGCTCCAGGATGAATTCCGCGGGCGACAGGAGAGGTCACCGCAAACCACAATCCTTATTTAGAGGTACTGGCTTTAAGTCATGAAGAGACCTGTCTCGCTGGGTGTGTGCAGGCAGAGAAGACACTGGTACAGCAGCGTCTGCCACGGAGCTGCCCTCACGACAGGCGCGACTCACACGCCCGCCTTGTGCTACATCTTATTTGCTGTGCTCCGTGCCTCATTCTAGGAGAACGGGTATTGTAGTCACCAAGCAGCCTAAATTACTGACTAATCACACCTGTCTTAACAAAACAAGCCTTCCCTCCAAAATACTTCCCATGTATTAGAAGCACTTTTCTCAGGAACACTGTTCTGTTGTTTTGTACACACGTTACAATGACTCCTCCAAGGACCCCTCAGGGAGTGAGGCCAGCACACGGGCCCTAGCATCTTAAATAAGCAGAGATTGTTCTCACTGCGGCAAAGAGGAACACTCCTGTTTTTCTTGAAAGGCACAGTTCTATTTAGCTTTCACTTCCCCATTGTGGGGCCTTAGGTGCAAAGGCACATGTTTCTATTATAAAGACAAGAACATCCTGATGACTGGCACCTGGCTCTTACTGGCAGGGTCGGGAACTCTGTGCACAGTGGACGGTGGAGAGCCGACCAGCCCAAGGTCGCTGCTGCCACTTTAGGAGGGCAGGCCTGGTGTTGCTACCTCTTTTTTCTCTTTTTTCAAGAGATGCCAGGAATGCTGTTTTGAGTGTACGTGTGAACAATTTTAAGTTTAAACTGTTGGGTCCAATTTAAATTGTACAAGCTGAATATAACATGTCTGAATTGGTTACAGCTTACAGGCTACCCGTGTGTAACCTTTCCTCATTACCTTGATGTCTACAACTTCATGTTGAGAATAGAAGAAAAATCAGAAACTAAACATTGAGCATCCAACAAAGAGCTATATTCTGTTCCACAAACAATTCCACAGCAATTTCTCACTTACGTTACCAGTTAAGAATAACTAGAAATTGGCTAGTGGCAAAGACCAGACCGGTCGGGGTAGGGCTTGGGGTGGGAACACTTCACACGCCTATCTGTACTTGGTCACCATCTCTGGCCGACTGACATCTCTAACTGCTCAAGAGTTTGCTAGGTTTAGTAAGGTAAGCACTATTCCATAAAGTCCACACTTCTCTGAAATAGAATACACACGTGGAATAAGTTTTGGCATGTTGACTTCACAATTTATATCCAGACATAGATTCTTCAAGTTAAAGCTCACTTCCTATCTCCCCCTTCCACTTGTCCCCACGCAAAGGGTGCTCAGAATAATTGGCAACTTCAAACTATTCCAGAAGATAGAGAATCTGACTTAAAAAAGAGAGCTGGAGTGAATCAGTGGAGGGTAAGCAGTGCTCTGAGGTCAAACATCTGTTGGGTTTTGCTTTGGGATGGAAGCCAAATGATAGCTCTAATCAGAAAAATAATCTCTCTTCCAACTCTGGATATAAGATCAATATTGAGATGGATTGACACTGTCATTTCTCCTCAAGGCCCGCCCTGGAAACGATTTCTCATCCTCTGAAGGATGCACACTCTAACGGGCTTTTCTAGGTGTGACAATGTAATTACAAGGTGACCTCTCTGCCTAGACCCATCAGCAGCCCCCTAACTTGTCTTCCTAAATCCACGCTTGCCCACTTCAGTCCATTTCCACAGGAGAGTGGGCGAGCCCCACTCTGATCACACCCACCTGTTACAACTTTTAATTGCCCACCACTGCTGTTAAGATAAGCACCCAAAGCCCTGCACGGTCTGGCTTGTGCAGCTTCTTCAGACTCAGACTTTTCTCCCTGTCACTGTCTACACGCCCAGCCCCACAGGCTCTCATCAGTCCTTGGAAAGGGGCAGGTTCCCTCCTGCCTCGGGGCCTTCACACACCCACTCCTCTGCACTCTAGCTCAGAGCGGAGATCTCCACTTCGATGGCACTTTGTGGAGAAGCCACCCCAGACCTGCCCTCCTGGTAGGCCAGGTTCTCTTCTGTATTCTTTCATAGCTTTACTGTTCCTTCCTTTCCTTAAGGGCACTTGTCATGGTTTACACGTGTATGACTGTTGGTTAACGTCCATCTCCCTGAACAGATCAGAAGCTCCACCCGGGGCAGAATTCACTGTTGTACCCACCACGGGGGTCACAGGAGTAACTGCAGAACTGAATGATCTTAATATGTTCACACTTTTCTGCCCAGTTTCCTTTACAATATGACGTACGTTTATAAGCCAGCTGGTCTGAGGTGTGTACTTAAAGCAATTCTAAATGAGGAAAAAAAAAGTCTGAGTGATTGCTGAAAGGTCAACAAAGACTTTCTTCATTGAAGGAACTAAGTGGTTCAGTGAAGAATTAATGACATTTGGTTTTACATTCTGAATGAAGAATAGATTTATTAGGAAATGGTTAGTATAGTTAGTGTCAAGCAGAAAGGTTATTTTTATACTTCTACTTTTCCAAAAAGAAGACCACCCCGTCCGAAATCCCATCAACACAGTCATGCTTGGCGCCAATGTCATTCTTTCTTACTCTAGAGGTGTCATGTGAATGTATGGGATGACTCATTCTGCCTCTTCCTTTTTCAAGTTCCACGCTTCTTGGGTAGATCAACACCAACACACAAAGTCAGAGCACAGAAAAGATAAACTCTAACAGGCTTTTATTACCTTTTCTTCTGAGTCCCCTGGTTGACAGGTAATTACTCCATCTCTTGATCCTCCTGCAAATGTTGCCTTACAGTTTGCAAGCCACTGTTGTCAGAAAGAGATACAGACATAGGTAAATTCAGTGATGTCCTAAGAATGTTTTTACAATCAATTCTGTCAGGAAAAATAGATTAAGCTTCTAATCACAGTAAAATAAAATTTTTATAAAACGACTGATTGAAAACTTTTTGGTTAAAGATTAATAATTTGAAATTAAAATATCTGCTTAGATGGGTTCAGTGATGGTCATTTAAAAATTTCAACATTTATCATTTCAGTGTTGTGATGTATCACCCTGAAGAATGGTTTCACCAGGCCATTCCAAATTTCTGTATAGATTAAATTCACATATGGTTAGAAACCTTTCATACGACTGAGGTTAGGAGACAGGTCCAACACTTCCTCGCAGGCTGGGTCATCCTGGACAATGCACCCTGACTCACGGCACACCTTCTTCTCTGTTATTTTGAGGTGGCTTCTGGGAGGAAGGTCTATTTCACTGTAAGAAAGGCTACTATAGTAATAGCCCAGCTATTTAAAGATTCTGTCGGTCTTAAGTATCTGGAATAGTAACTAGTATAGATGTGAAAGGAACCTTTGGGCAGAAAACAATAAGCACTGAAGAACGGAAACTCACACTTGACATCAAAAGACTGGCTCGTTCACCAACCAGAATGAAAGGATTACTTTTATTAGCTGATGACCGAGAAGCTGGAAATCAATGACAGCGAAAGAGCCACAGAAGTTGAAGACAAAGGGAATTGTTGCAGTAGAATGTCAGAACTCTCTTTGACAGGTCATGAGATAACAACAACAAGAAACAAAAACCCAGTAACTTTAGAATGAATATCTTCTATGTATGATGCACTTGTGCTGGGCAGTTTACATATATTATTTCTATTTTAAAGGCAATATCGTGTTGTGGTTACGAGCATGGACCTTTGAATCCCACAGACCTGGGTTTTAATACCGCTATGCTACCTCCTAGCTAATGAGAATAATAATAGCAACTCCCAGGGTAGTTGTAAGCATTACATGATTTAACTTAAGAGATGTAACTCTTATCAGGTTGTTGGATACACAGAAAGGACTCAGGAAATGACAGCTGCTATGACTGTTATAATCGTTATGTTCTTACAACAGTTCTGCAAATTACTATTATCACTGTCTTATAGATGATGAATCTGAGATGAGAGGAGGTAACTTACCCAAGGTCACTAACCCTTAAGTAACTGAGCTGCAATTTGAACTCAAGTCCATCTGACTTAAAAATCCATGCTCTTTTTACAGTGACTGGTATATGATAGGAAGTGCTCCATGGAAATTACACATGGAAGTTGTTGGAAATCAGGGGGTTTGCATGGATGGTTTCTGAATCACTTCTGGCTCTAACATTTTACAATTTACATTTTTGAAGGAAGAAAAAAGTAAAGAGCAGGAGCCAAGGCCAAGAGAAACCACGGAGACGGAGAAGCAGCTACTGAGAGTGGTTAAAAGGAGAAGAGAGGGCTTCCCTGGTGGCGCAGTGGTTGAGAGTCTGCCTGCCAATGCAGGGGACATGGGTTTGTGCCCCGGTCTGGGAGGATCCCACATGCCGCGGAGCGGCTGGGCCCGTGAACCATGGCTGCTGATCCTGCGCGTCTGGAGCCTGTGCTCCACAACGGGAGAGGCCACAGCAGTGAGAGGCCCGTGTACCGCAAAAAAAAAAAAAAAAGGAGAAGAGAGATGAGATCCGTCTCAACCAGTTTTGGGTGAGGCCGAACACTGGAAGGAAGCAATTAACAATTTTAAATTTCTGAGAAAAGAAATTTGTTGATAAACTGACATATTAAGCAGATACCCACTTTCCCCAATTTCTTGGTAGGGAAATTATAGGGCTAAAATCGAAAGCTGAAAAATTTCTCTTTTGTAGGTATAATTTTTATATAATCCATAGTACTGACAGTTCTGCCACCATTAAGCTGGAACTATAGTCCTTCACAGAAGAATAGGTGAAATCTGTCTTCTCCCAAAAGAGCCTCTCTTGGGTAAATCACATCGCCTCCCAAGAGCTCACAGTGGTTGGGTTCATTTGGTTTTAACTAAATGTATATGCACAGAAACATAAAAGCTTACTGAGAGGGTGGCCTCTTTTCTGTTGTTGTAGGTGTCCAAATATTCTTGCAGTTCCAAAACACTGAACTTGAGCTTGTCCAAAAGTCCACAAGAAAGGAGCTAAAGACAGGAAAATAATTTGTATTAAAACAACTTCCAGAGAGACACCTAGACAAAGGCATGGCTATGCAGAGAGAAAAGAGAAGTATATTTAGATGTAAAGTGTGGGGCAGGGGGGTGTTGGTAGCATCCATCTTAATAAGCTGTGCAGTTTGTAGTTTAGCTCCACTATCCGTGGCAATTGCATTGGATACTGCTAATCAAAATCTATGAAGATATCCATCTTCCCTGTATCAGTACAGACGGACAAATCTTAACAAGTATTCCACAGAAGCCCACATTAAGATACAGCATCCATTTTATGCATGGACTCTAGTGTCTTCATCCAGTAATACTCCAAGCAATGTGAAGACAGACCGCCAAATAGGTTTTCAAACTGATTTTGTATTTAATCTGTACTTTAAATCATTAGTATTATATTTATACAGTCACGATTCAGCACTCAGCCAGGGACTGTTTTAATCACCCTTTAAACCAGCGGTCCCCAACCTTTTAGGCACCAGGGACCGGTTTCGTGGAAGACGATTTTTCCGCAGATGGGGTGGGGTGGGTGGGGGAGGGGTGGTCCAGGCGGTAATGCGAGCGCTGGGGAGCGGCAGATGGAGCTTCGCTCGCCCGCCGACTACCCGCCGCCTACCTCGGCTCTATGGCCTGGTTCCTAACAGGCTGCGGACTGGCACCGGTCCACGGCCTGGGAGTTGGGGACTCCTGCTTTTAAACTCATCATTTGCAGTTCGGCTGGACGAATCCATCCAGAGGGCATTCAGTCTCTTGGAAGTAGGGAAAGTGGTAACATCGTTGCCTCTGGGGACCCATCCGCCTAGCCAACCTGGCGTCGTGGGGACTGGCTAGGTCCGCTCTGGGGGGTTAGCTCACCATATTCTCAGCCTTCAAAGTCAAGAGTCATCGGAGAGAAGCGACAAGGCCGCGAAGGGAGCACAGAGGGGGCCCTCCTCCTGATTCCCTGCGGTGACTGCCTTGGCTTGGGCTGGCCATGCACAGTCATGCCTGTGCAGGGCCAGGCCTCTGGGACTCATAGCACAACAGAGCACTGCTCGCAAACAGTGAGAGTGTCTCAAACAAACCACAACACACGTGTGCTTCCCTGAAGTTCCACACCATCAGCTGGGCAGGCCATTTGCCGCGGGAGCAGGCCTGAGATACTCACGGTCTCGGCGTCCACGAAAAGCGTGGGGCACTCGGAGCAGGAGGTGAGCATCTGGGAAGAGCTGACAAACTTGGATCCGATGCCCCGGAGGTTGTCTCCAAGGTAACTGGCCGCATCACAGGTTAGGAAGCAGAACCTTTTCTGAATATTCTGAAAGGCAACATAATTACTATTTGTAAACGGCCACATTTTAACTTTTGTACTAGAAAAAACTATTTTTTAATCTTCATAAAACTATCAAATGAGCACAGGTCCTCCATGTAGTGGTGGGGGGGTGATAGAGGCAGAGTGAATGTCTTAAGTGAGTAATCACCCAGTGTGAACAAAGTTTCTTCCTAAAATGTCATTTCCCAATGCGTGGGTGCTCATATAATCTTTTAAATAAATGCTGCTTTTGCTTTTTGCTGATTGGCGGCGCCAGTCAGCAGCCTGAGTCTGCCTAGTGTGTTTGTCAGATGACTGAGAGTTTCTGAGATTATTTCAATGTGGGTGAGAAGAAAAAGGTCATGAGATATAATCTGTTTCCCAAGATCACAGCTCCCTGAGATAGAGCACTAAAATGGGCCATAAAGCCTCTGACGAACGAAAGAGTAAATTCATGGGACCTGTCTCCCTGTGAGAGCGCCTCTGATTAGGAGTCTGTAACTGTCCGATAGCTTTGCGCACATCAACTCATCAATCCTCACAACCAGGCGAAGGAACTGAGGTTAAGAGAGGTTAAAGGACTCAAGGTCATGCAACTAGTAAGTGAAAGAGTAAGGATGAGCTTGACTTCTAAGTTCATATCCCTTCCATAAACCTATAATGCTTCCTAAATGTTACTATTCCCCCTACACTGCCTGAAGAAAAACCATAATTGGGAAGAATCTGACTCACTGGGCCTGTGTCAGTGCCAAAATGAGAACATTTTTAGCCCCAACTTCCAACACACAACATCTTTAACAAAAGGAACAAAATATTTAACCAAAAAATAATTCTGGTTGTAGGAACTGGCTTTCCCCCAAGAGATGTCGTATCTTTTGAGTTGGAGAATCTAACCCACGAGAAATCCTCTCTGCCCTGTTATGGGGAAATTAGCAGGTCCCCAAAACAGCAGCAGGCTCTTGGTTCCTTACAAGTTATACTAGAAAAATGCCTACCATGTTGCATATTATTTATTTAATACCTCTGAGAATCTTGTTATAATACATAACGTACGTATGTCTTTCTGGTGTTTTTAGTTTTACGTGCAATTAAAAAAAAAAACTCGACAGAATGTCGCTGCTGAAAGGAACAGGAAATGCCACGTGTCACCAGCTAGTGGAGTGGCAGAGCCAGGAGTAGGATCCAGGTCCTGCAAATACTTTGGTTTCTTTCCATCTTACTTAAGGATATGGAGAGATCTGGGCTCACTTTTGTATTAAAAAATTTTTTTTGGCCGTTCTGAGCAGCTTGCAGGATCTTAGTTCCCTGACCAAGGATCGAACCTGTGCCCCCTGCAGTGGCAGCATGGAGTCCTAACCACTGGACCACCAGGGAAGTCCCTGGGTTTGTTTTTTATTGTACTGAGAAGCTAGATCTTTCAGGGAACTTCAGAGCCACATATGACTTCCATATAAAAATATCATATAATTTGGTGACACTGTGTGATCAAATGACAATATTCTAACAGGAGCAGCAGGAAGGAAATACACTGACTGAGACACTTGCAAAGCCACCCAAGCTGGACCTTTAGAAACCATTTCCTTGTTTTTAAAACCAAATTATTTTTGCAATTACCTGCTCTCTACCCTGTCCAAAATCCAACCAAATACAGGGAAACGTGGTGTCCAGACTCACAGGAAAAATGTTAGAAAACAGTAAACAGCCATGGTGAGGACATGACGAAAGATTAACAGACTGCATGTCTGAAATGTGTTTCATTTCCAGCATATTGGATTAATACCGACTTTGCTACCCGTGCTGCTCTCAATCACAGAGCATTTGATGGTAGCTGAGAAAGTTCTTAAAGCTAAATGTAATATTAAAAACTGAAATAGGAGGTACACATTTGTATTATTATTATTGTGGATAAGCTCCTTAGAAATTGGTCCAATACGCTGATGAAAAAAATCCAAACCCCAATTGTACCTCCCAGGGCCCAGCCCCACGTCCCGGCTCACATGACAGTCTATTGCCGTAATGGCATTAAGTCAGAAACTGTATGTTTAAGATTTACATTGAAAAGGTTTTTTTTTTTCCCCATTCATTCTTTCTGCATTTACTGAGCAGCTACTGTGTGTGAGCCACTGTGTGCCAGCTGCTGGGGAATCAAAGCAAGACACCATTACCTGCCCTCTCCCGGGAGACAGACACCTAAACAAGTGTGACAAGTATAACAGATACAACTACAATTGGCTCGGGATCCTAAGTGTGTGTGTGGGGGGGCAGGTAGAAAGAGGTAAAGGAAGGTGTCATTCACTGAAGTGACAGCCGATCAGGGATTTGCATGTCATTGGGAGCACAGCTGTGGGAAAAGAGGGGATGACAGTTCTCGGCAGAGGGAAAAGTACTGCTCAGGACTAAATAAAATTGAGCATGAAGGGTCTAGCAACTGTAGTAAGAAAAAATTACTACAACAGGCAAACTTAAACATACATTATTAACCATTATTTTCAAATTGACTTTAGAACAAAATAATAAATTACTTTGCTCCTGAATCCTTAACAATTAAATTTACCTCAAATGGTAGCTTGTGGATAGTTGTTGTTTTAAAATTTCAGTCTGGCTTAATGTTAGGGTGTTTCTGGATTCTTATCTTTCAGCAGCCCATTGTTTTCTGTCTTAAGGCTAACAGTCCCTCCAGCCCCCAGTGCATCTCAGACACCACCTTAGTTTTTGTCCATTCAGTTTTCTAACAGGTCTCACGAAAAGTAAATTGAAAACCTTGAGAGACAGCAGCATGAATAACACTCAGAATACTGAGAAACTAGCTCTGAGTACTACTGGTATATACTTCTCCTAAATGGAAGGGCCTCCAGGCTCAAAAACCGTGTTGACTTTTATGTTAACTAAATTATGGCTTCCTGAATTTGAAATCATTTAAAGCAGATGATCCCAGTTTTTTCATTTTCC
The DNA here is from genome assembly GCF_003031525.2 of Neophocaena asiaeorientalis asiaeorientalis. NCBI lineage: Eukaryota > Metazoa > Chordata > Mammalia > Artiodactyla > Phocoenidae > Neophocaena > Neophocaena asiaeorientalis. The sequence goes on from NW_020174268.1 coordinate 15,489,612, forward strand.
ACCTTTTATATAATTCCTCATTTCCCTGCCTTTCCCATGGCTCTTCCTGAAGGAGATCAGAGGGCTCCATCCCTCAGTCCAACTACGTTACCTTGCCTCTCTCGTGATATACTCAGCAGAACTCAACCTCTAGAAAAGTTTCACTGGCTGGCACGTTGAAGGACTTCATGGTGGGGAAAGATAAAAGACAAGGAAAAACACAGTGAATTAAAAAAATAGAGGAGAGGTCTAAGCGGAAAGAAGAGATGGAGGCTGGGCTTGGCAGAAGGTGCCACCCTGTGGTCCTAAAGACCTGCCTGCCTGCCTGGGACTGACGATGCCAGTGAAAACCAGAGTGGGGGAGCGACGGGCACAGCACGGCGGCCTGAATCCCTGAGCGCAGCGTCTCCACAGTGCCAGCCTGAGAAGGCTGAGTAGATGAAGGTTGAGGAGAAGAAAGGATGGAGTCAGAGGAGACTGAAGGATGTCAGGAGGACAAAGTAGTATAAACCCTGCACTTAACCCCTTCAGCTGGCTCCCCGAAGAGACCGCAGCCCCTGCGCATCTGTGGCCCCCTCCGCGGGCGCCGTACCTTGAACAAGGAGGAGAACACGTGGAACGTGTACACGGCGCAGGAGCCGTCCGAATCGCACAGCAGCTGGTTGACATGACTGCGCCACGCCTCCTCCGCGTCGTCACAGGCCGCAGGCTGAAACGCAGCGAGGATGGCCGAGAAGAAGGGCGAGGGGGGCGGCGAGACTCCCCTCTCCCCTTCTCCAAAGCTGGAACGAAGGCAAACGGCAGCGTCAGGAAGTGGCGTCCTCCTCTCCTTTGCCAGCCTGTGTTAGTTCTCACCCTGAGGCACCCATTCTGCCCACTCCTCCCGCTGGGGTCGCTTTGGGAGCCTGGCTCCCATTCAGAGGTCTCTCCAAGATTCTTTTCTGACTCTAGAAAAGAGAATTTTCACCTGTAGAATTTCTGGGATTCCTCCCACTCAGATTTCCTTTATAGATTCGGTGCCTCTTTTAGCCTTCAGTAACTGCCCCTCACTTTCCTGGACAGCCTTTCCCCGCACACAGGATACATTCATTCCTGTGCTGTGGCCCATTGCAGTCCTTTTCATTTTTCAATACAATAAGTGATAAGTAAATTTCTGAATCTTTTCACTTTTCGTTTGTGGAGGGACAGTATTAGTGGGTGCAGATACATAAATGCCCAGAAGAAAAGGGCAGACAGAGGAAAGGAAATGAAAAAAGAGAAATGCAAGGGGAGACAGAGAGGAACGAAGAAAGGAGAGAAGAATGAATGAACTGTGAAAAGTCAAAGTTCTTCTCTAGGTATCACCGTAAGCTGTTTCTCTGATGGACGGATATGGGTCACCATAACAGAAGGCCTCTGTCCAGCCACATCAGAAGCGTTTACTTCATTCTTATTTTCAACGTTCAGAGGAGTGATTTTAGGATTCTGACTTTCTTCTCCTAAAGTAAATCTGTAGCATTATTATTTGTGATTTATTCTAGATGCCACATTAGTGGGGTTTTAAAAAATCTATCCTCTTTATATTTTTTCCTATTTGTATTCTCTGACTACATCTCACTTGTCTCAGAAATGTCAGCCACGAGGCTGAAAGCCACCCACTTAAAAAAAGAGTAGGTATTTGGTTTATAAGGGGCCTCTTGTTCTGGTCTTTTAACTCAAAATGAAAAGAACTCCCTATTTCCAAGCCTTGCCAAGCTTGCTTATTTTCAAAGCTTACAAGACCATGTCCCCAGGCTCCCCTCTGGCTTTTTACGTTACTCCAGGGCTTTATGGGTTCCGCATAAGGCCCTGCTCTGGGGTTGGAGGATTCCCACCCGCCAAGAGCCCTCCAAGTTATATGTCCGCTTGGACTCCTTTGTTAGGAAGTCCCAGCAGCACAAGCCTGACATTTAACTGGAGTGAGAGCGAAGCCAGTACGATGTGCCCTGTATACTCTTCACCTGGCAAGAGTAAACTGGTCCAGTGCTCGACTGCCTTTTTCTTCTGCCTCGGTCATATCCAGGCTAAAGCTATCGCTGCATTCGAAAGTTGCCGGGAGCTCGTTGATGGAGCTGGAAAGATCATCCTCATGCACGGTGGTGTCCTCCGCCTCCTGGGCAGCGCTGACCTGGGAACATAAAAAGAGAAAAGAATCCCCCCAATATGTAAGACTATCCATAGGAAAATCTGCAATCCTGAGAGTATTAGAAATTGGGGGCATTTGTCTTCTAGCTACGGTAGAGTCAATTTCTATAACTGAGCTCAAGAATTCTCTGAAGTACTGTTCTTTATCTTCTTTTCAGTCTTTTCCGGGAGAGTTCCCAAAGAGGCTCTCAGTAGATTACCATATTTGACCCACGCTTATGAAGTATAAAATGCTAAACTTGGAAGAGACCATAGAGACCCCCTGGTCCAATCTCCATATTTTATAGATGAGGAAACAGCTGCTCCACGTGGGAAAAGGACGTGCCTAATATCAGGTATATAATCAGAGCCAGAGCTGGGACTAGGGACACCATCTCTGATTCAGAACTCTTTTCATTGTACAACCCCAGTCTTCTAAAGCAAGTTATCTGGAGTTAACTCTCCAGTATATTATATAATATGTCCAATATTACCTATGGAAACTAGAATTTAGAATTGTCAGTGCCTGGCATAATAAAGGCTCCAGAAGTGTCTGCGGTGCTCACAAGTGATCCAGAGTTATTCACCAAGCCTGCCACGTTGACAGGCCTTTCCATGCTGAAAATCCTCCGAGATCCATATACACATATGCTTTACTCTTGGGAATATCCCTTGAAGATAATAGATATGAGAGGCTGCTCTCACGTTGCTATAAAATGTAGAATGATCTGTGAGATGAAAGGGCTCTAGGGCAGGCAGAGCTGGGATCACCGAGGGGCAGGAAAAAGACGTAGCAAGTCAAATGGAAAAAGAGGCTGGGCTTGAACCTGGGCCAGGGGGAAATCATCTGGAGAACTGATTGTTCTTTGGGAGAGGAAGGAAGGCAACTGGATCACAGAGCAGAAGAGGAGAGGAAGAAATCACACATACGTGGTTCAGTGAGTCATTTTCTTAAAACAAAACAAAATCAAGGCGAAATAGATGTATATATGAATTAGAGAGTTATCGTGGGCGGACATCTGGCTGCCCATTTAGTATTTTGAGTCTAGGATTAAATAGGGAAATTAGAAATGTTTACAGATATGTTAGGGAAATAGGTTATCTCATGTCTTTGAAGGAATTGCTCATAAACACTGTGTTTCAGAGGCGTATCCATATCTGCTGCTTCTTATTTATTTTATTTTTATTTTTTAATCTTTAAAACATTTACTATTGCCATTAAAAAATATTTAGTTTCTGTCCAGTTAGAATTTCATTAATGGTCCACTTCATATAATTTTTGTTGTTGTTAAAAACTCATTTATCCTTTACCCCAAATTTTGAATGTAAACAGTAACTGTCTAGGTTGATAGCCATGCAGTTAACCAGCTTAATTTTGGCTAGAAGATTCACTGCTTTCTTGTGTCTGTTGAGTGGGCAGAGCACTATATTTTATTTTATTATTTATTTATTTTTAAATTAATTTTTATTGGAGTATAGTTGATCTACATCTTCCTGCTTTTTAAAACTAGAGTGGTTCCAACAAGACTGCTGACTGGCCTGGGTTATTAGTGTATATAGACTTAATCTATTAGGGGTGGGCTGAGTTCTTATAAAAATATTTTCTATTTTCTCTTTCTGACATCACAGATACATCAAACATTGTAGAAGCCCAGCTGATGTGAAAAACAGATATAGCTTTTCAGAAATTAGACTCAGCCTTTCCTTGACAGAATTCCTTGATAGATTTCTGTGTGAGTCCATGAACATATTACTCCTTAGGCAATGCTTTGTATAAGGAATTATATAACTTAGCATTCAAAATAGAAAAGTTGAGAAAATGACTATTGCAAGACTGAGAAATAATAAATGCTAATAACTTCACATTTATTTTGTGATGTCCTTTCCATGAAGTTTAATCTCAGACAGTTTTCTTTCTGGCCCCCTTTTTGGCTAAAAAAGGACTCTGCTAATTCTAAGACTCCTGAGCATAGTTCTTTTGCAATGGGGAAGTCTTAGAAATAATTATTTTTTAAGCTTCAATATTTTTAGGTGATTGCAGTTTCATTGGTTGCCCTTGGTTTAAAGTAGATTAGAGTTTGCTAGATCGCAGACATATTTTTTAGCACACCGTAAAAGAATACAGAATAGCCAGTATTATATTTTTCTAGTAGAAGCATCAGAAAGAATATACTCTTGTAAATTTTTTTCTATTTCATTTTCTCCTTAAACTTATACCACCACAACCAAACTAAAGATAAAGAAAACTTTATCCTAACAGCAATAGGTTATTTTGGTATTTCTAATATAAGAAAATAAAATTCTGTACTAATGGGCATTTATGCGGGCACATATGTGAACACAGTGTGGGAGTTGACAGTTTTATGGACAAGGTCGTTTATGGGAATATTGATAAAATAAACCGTGAATGAAATACACATTTTTAGATTTTTTTTTTTTTAAAAGCTGACCTTTTAAATCAGGAAATTGTATCCATTTACTTACTTTTCTCCTCAGAGAGCCTGGCCAGGACAGTTTTGTGCATAATACTGTGATTGATATTGAAAATTCTGATAGTCAGCCAAAGGCGAGAACACAATCAATGTACAGGTTGTAAAACTGGTTCCTACATGGGAAAAAATTTCCCCCCGATGCACGCATACACCCACACCTCACTTAGCAGATTGTTTTATAAAAGTCTTGACAAAGAACAGCAGTTTCCCAGTCTCAGCAATCTCCGACATATACCAATTTGTTTTGCCATTAATCAAATGGCAAAACACGAGCAGTGTTCGTGCTCTATGGAAAATGCAAAATGTTTCATTTTAAAAGGACCTCAAATCAAATCTCCTTCAACCAACAGCAAGATGGCTACTCAGCTCTGTGAGAATAAAGCAACTTCAAAACCTAGGTTTAGGGGCACAAACTCAACTACTTCAAAAAAGAAAGAAAGAAAATAAAGGTAGTCCCTCCACTTATAACCTGCTAAGAATGCTCAGAGAATTGGAAGTACATTTTCTTTTTTTAAAGAAAACTACAGTCAACGATTGCCAAAATCTCTTCACCTTTGAACCCTCAGAAATCTGAAGATTATTCATATCAGGCAGAGAAGCGTCAAAGCTAGCCATCCTGGTGTGAAAGGCATGAGGGTCAGCGGGGGTCATATCGCAGGTGGTCGTGAGTTCCATGGGATGAGTCTCTTCAGAAGGGGAGAGATTCATGATCTGTTGAGAAAGCATAGGAAATAAAACAGAGTGTGGCGTTCCCATTCTTCAAAAGCTCTAATTATTCTTTACATAAGAGTACAAACCAGTGTACAAGCTAGTTTTTGGTGGACAGGTAATAACTGTTTAACATACATACTTCACTGTCATTAGAACTTAAGCACACTAGCTGGCAAGGCCCAGCACTGAACAATACAAACACCCCTATTTCCAGATAACCCCATCAAAATGTCTGTGTCATATTTCCTCAAACTTCAGATGTCTGAGGAATTAAAAAAAAAAAAAGATTTCAGCATAATAAAAGTTTTTTGGGGAAAATCTAGGCCTGAACGGATTTGATGGCATTCAGGGCTTACAAAAACCCCAGTGTTTGTTTCCATTTGCAACCTACAGAGAAGAGACCGGTTAGAATCAGACACCACCTCATGTTTCAGAGTTGAGTTTAGCAGCTGTAGCAAGTTTCTTTAGCTGCAACTGGAAACTGCACTACTGCTTGAATCACAAAAAGAAGTCTCCCAACGTCTTGGGAAGAGTAGGTGGAGAGTTCCTACTTACTAGGTCAGCGTGCTCCAGGATCTGGCTGGTGGTGAGATCCTCCTCTTCGGAGGATTCATCGGAATCCTCGTGGTTCATTTTATTTAGGCTGGGAGAACTTCCTGAGAGCTGGCGCTCCTCCAGAAGCTGCATATCGCACTTGTCCAGACTATCCAGAGAACGCCTGCGGACTCCCCAGTTGAAATTGTCCATACTCTCGCCCTGAAATCACACCATCAGCTGCTTTTTTAAGGCCAAAGTCCTCCTGCACTCACGCCTTTACACAGTCGATTAGCCACAGCTTAGTAATAAAATTTTTCATTACGAACTCTCAAGCCCTCATGGCCTTGGGCACCAAACATTTTGCTTACGTGACGTGAGAAGTAGTAAGAAGCACACTGTTTTCACCAAAATGCGTATTAAATCATAGGCAGACACGATTCTACACTCTACTCTGGCACAGTGGGCAACATCTTGTGTTTTAACAAGCTGATTTTGGGATACTCTATAAATGATCCCTGTTAACAAAAATCTGTCAGAACGAGACTGTTAATATTAAAACAACTTCAAAAGAGATGTTCCCTCCCCAAACCCCGCCCCTGTTTAGTACTCTTTTCAGGAGAAGAAGTAGGAGCTCCACTTGTGGCACGTTCCACACCCTCTGGGTATTAAGTAGAAGAGCATTAGGTAAACATTCCAGGCTGTTTCTGCCGCAGCAGTTTTCACGGATGAAATGCAGCGTTAAGGGGTATCAGAGAGCAGCTGGGCACAGTCGGACAATCATGCACTACGCAGAGGCCAGAGCAGCAAGGCTTCAGTTTTGTTTTAGGCTCATCTTTAAATAATTGTCCCAATATGGAAAACAGGTCCTTCCCTAGACCTGAACGGACTGACTCGGTACCAAGGATTATTGCTGAATTGTACATTTGCACTGAGAACTGGGCTAAGTGGCAATGTAAAGTGTTACATAAAGATTTTAGATACAGCGCAGACTTTCTCTCTACAAACCATCAGATATTAAATAAGCTTATGTGATGCACATAAATTTTTTTTTTGAAAACCAATCTGGGTTTTATTTTTCTCTAAGATAGGAATAAAGCTAGAGAAATATTACTAGCTCATTGGTGAGCAAATTTTAACCTAAACACATAGGTAATCTGAATAAAATCTAGCACAGAATCTTATTTATATTAGTCATTTGAAACACTGATGGTTCACTGACATAAGTAACTTTTTTTTAAATGTGACGTTTTATTTATTTTTATTTTACTTTATTTTTTTTGTATTCTGGCCATACCGCATGGCATGTGGGATGGTTCCCCGACCAGGGATTGAACCTGGGCCTCTGCAGTGAAAGCACCGAATCCTAACCACTATGCCGCCAGGGAACTCCCATAAATAACTTTCTGATGAGAGCTCAGTAAATAGCATAATAATATAATTTCAGTGAGAGATGTAAATTACTATTAAAATTAATGAGCATTAAATTTATTAATTTTCCTCTGATTTTAAGGGTCTATTTTTTTCTGGCTCCTAATGAAATGAATCTTACCATTCTCACAGATCTCTCATATAATAGATGCTTAGCTTTTCCAAAGTCTGTTTTGGCTATTCATGGTGGAAGGCAACAGGTAAGAATCCTGAACACATTCTGGATATGATATGGAAATTAGCATTATTCACCCCATTTATGATTGTTCTTAGGACTGTTTGATTATAAGACTCAGAATATGCTTTCCATAGTTTATAGCTGTATTTGTACCTTTTATCTGTAAGTGCTGTGATAAATTACCACCAAATGATTTTTTTTCCTGGTAGAAAAGGCTGACTGTTGTTTTAAAATAGCTGTTTCAGTGAAAAATAAAAAAAATGTGGAAGAGGCAAGAGTTCTAGGAAGAAAAAGAAAACTCAATGTGTGAAGAAACAAAGAGGGTAAAGAAAAATGAGATAACAATACGGAGAAAAAAGAATGTAAAAGTTACCGGGAAAAACGTACAACTGTAAAACATAATTCACAAAACAGATTCTCTTCTACCAAATCAATGGATGGGTTAGATGAACTACCTCAGGCAGCAGTTCTGGATGTCTCCCACACTGAACCTGGGTTGCACTGAGCTTGCAGAGAAATACAGACACCTAGGGCCAGAGAATGCTACACTGGGTATAGATTGCCATTGCTGTTAATTTGATTGCAGCTCAGGTGAAGATCTGAATCAATCAGGCATGGGAACTGGGAGTCAGGGAAGTTGTTCTTGCAGGAATAATATCTGGGTGTCTTGCAAGAGGATGCAATACCTCCATTAGAGGCAAAGATGTTGAAACTGTTTCCTTGGTGGTAGCTGAGGGGTTGAGATGGAACAGTAGCCTAGCCTACGTTAAAGTCGGTGGTGATTAAAAGTCAACTGGGCCTTCTCATAGCACAGGAGTACCCCTATTGGCAGAGCCACCTTCCAACTTCCCCACACCCAAATGTCAGATTTGCATTTTATGTTACCTACAAGGTCAAAAGCCAAAAGAGTGTTTCACTGATTAAGTGAGATTTTCTATGTGTGAGAAAATTTAGAAGATGGCTAACTATTCCTGATGGACAATTTGCATATGTCAGTTATCAAACTTAAATAACCACTCAGGATTTACACTGAGATGAGAAAGTATTCACGATTGAATGTTCCAGAAATGTTGGAAATCGTATTCTTTGATCCTGGAGTTCCAAAAAATAAGAATTATTGTTGAAGGAACTTGGATGGTCGAAATATGTTCTCCCAAATGTACCTACTTAGAGTAAGTCTATATGACATAGATACAGGGTGATTATAGGTCAGTTTGCCCAGGATAATGCCAGCTTATGCCTGTTGTCTGGGTGTAATTATTACCGGGCCCCTTTTACTTGAAAAGGGTCCTCATTTGGATGAAATTTTATATAGTCACCATCCAAAGATAGCTCCTAATTCCTGGAAAATAAAAGGGATTGGCAGTATATGTGGTATATTGTTAGATGCAGCTTCTTGATTTCACTTTTAATAAAAGAATTTAACAGCAAAACCAATCCAGCTGTGCAAATGCCTATTGAGAAATTATAGGATTCCCATGGATCATATTTAAAAACTCACTCCCTCTCAAGAGATATAATCATGCAACTTCCAGAACTAAACATATAAAGATTTTAAAACTATCTCATATTTATACTTCAGAAAATATTTCCCTTGTACAGCAACCAAGAAAAATACTTCTATCACACACATCTCAGTGTAAATGTGCAAATAGGCAGACATACTCTCGAAGGGGGGAAAAAGCAGTTATGCAGTTATAAATCTGCAATGATGCAAAACATCTAGTGCATCTGAATTGAAAATAGCATCGTCTTACCTGAAGTTCCTGTGTAGCAGATTGAATGGACAGAAAAACAAATAAGAGGTCTATTTAAAATGATTATATTAGATACTCAAGTGCATTTGTCTTAGTTTTAACACAACAGCAACTAACAGTGCTAACGGTATATACGTCAGTAGATGCAACTTAAAGAAAAAGACAGAGATACACTAACCCCATAAAGAAAAATTAGTATGAAACACCGGAAATTCCAAACCTCTTAGCGGTGGATGATGTAGTTGGTAACAAATCATAAATACAATTTCTGAAATAGCTTTCCACTTCAGTGACAACTTTGGTCTCCTCAACACTTTTTTTTTTGGAATGCCTAAATTTTCATTTGTGAGAAAATCGTGAAATGTCATGGAAAGACTAATGAGGGTCATCAGCTGGGGAAAAAAGGTGGCATCACCTGATCCTGCACACAAAACCAGAAGTGTTTGTGATCATGATCTGTTTCACTGCTGAGGTGCATTAATAGCAAAGACACAGCACCCTTTAAAGATTCTGAGAAGTTCAAAGGCAAACCCTTAAAGATATTAGTCAATAAATTCTGAGACTATTTAATGAAAAGGAATAGACATGACAAAAACCTTGTCTTTTTTTTTTTTTTTAGTAAATGTGTGTTGATCTAGAAGCCAAATATGCTTACCTTTCGCAGATGAGGAAATACTGAAATTATTCACCAAAGACAGTACAAAGGAACAGATATTTCGAATGCCTACTACCTGAAATTATGCTAAAAGCTTTACATAGGTCATCTTACTTGATCCTTACGTCAACTCTATAGGCAGGTATTATCACTCCCATTCGATAGATGAGGATGCCAAGAGAAACTGCATCCAGGCTTGAGCTGGGTCAGTGGCAGAGCTGAAAGTCAGAGTTGGACCTGCCTGACCCCAAAGCCCTTACATTTTCACTCTACCACTCTGTAAGCTCGCAAGAATCCCTTATTATAACCTTATTGAGAAGTTGCAAAATATTCTCAAATGGTTAATTTTATTTGGATAAAATATATACTTTCACATTCTTGAACTTCTTATAAAATATTAATCATACAAGATAAAATAATCACTATGATTTTTTAGTTCTTGTTGGCTAGGACAATAGCGAGAACACTAGAAGAAAGGCCTAGTAATCATTATTTATTGTCCTTGAAAAATACCAGTATAATATTTATTTTCAAGTGATAGGCATCTATGGTTTTCCTTACTTTATTTTGATAGAAGTTAAATTTGTTAGTTCTGAAATTGTTTCTGATTTCTCTGACACCATTCCTCCTAGGTCCCTTCACATAACACATTTTTCTTTGGCTGACACTGAAAAATGATGCCTCTCGTCTCATCAATTTTTCTCTCCATAGTTTAACCCCTGAAGAGGGTGCCCAAGCTTGAATTCTAGCCTAAGAGCAAAGATTAGGTCAGTTGCTCAGACCAGGAAGCTAAACTTTTGACATTCCATATACCTCTGGATCATTTCGAAAGTATTCAAAACAGCTGTATTTTGCATTAGACTTTTTAAACAATCCTCACCGCATTTAGCAATTGATTTCTTTATCACTAATTATGGTTAACCGTCGGAAAACTCTGCCATGCTTTTTACTGGCTTGAGAACAATTCAAGATGAAAGCGTACACATTTTAAAGATGCCTTGCAGTTGGTGCCTTTATACTCTTAAAGGACTGGATCTGCTAAACTTGCTTCCAGGGAAAGAATTGGTAAAGAAAACATTCTTCATTCTGAGAACATGATTCTTCCTTGCTGGCACAGACAGCCAGGGTAGTCAGCGGCCAGCAAGGACAAAAATAGAGCTCAACAGAGCTTGTCCAGCTCCGTGGCCTTGCCGTGACATAAGTGGATTGGTCAGCAATCATATCCTTTTAGGGAAGGTAAGCAGTTACTTGAGCCATCATTTCCCACAAGTTTATTGTTAAATTAGGAGGTGCCTACCTGCCACAGGATATGATAAACTTTGAATTTGAGCCTCCATTTTAACTGTACGGCTAGCAGAAAGCCCTTTCTTTGTCTGGGAAATAGAGTGTGCTTGGTTAAATGTGAGCTGAAGTAGGTGGATCCCACCACCTGCCAGGCTGGGTACCAGGCTTTATTACAGATGCCAACCCCACTTCAGGGAACACAGTGTCCGTCCCAGGAGGAAAAAGCCTGCCTCTCAGCTGGAACATGCCCCTGAGCTACCGAAATGATGCTTCTCCTCGCAACCCCAGGTTTTCAGAAACATGACTCATAACGGAAAGGGTCTTATTACCGTGATTATCATTCAGATAAACAGATCTGTATCTGCCTGTTGATACTTGAATTCAGCTACTCCGGGTGTCAAGAACCAACTGAAAGCAGAGCCAAGAGCTCTTGTACGTTCAATCTAGTTTCAAGTTCTGAGGATTTCATCAAACGGCACAAAGATGCCGGGGCCCCTGGGCTCTGATCGCAGGTTGCAGCAGGCAAGCTTTGACGTCAACCCATGAGAGCAATTGCACATTGAAAATAATAAAATGCTTAGCCTGTTTTACCCAGGTACCAGAGAACAGGCTCAGACCTTGAATGCTTCTGTGATTTTTTTTTAAAGTTCACCTTTGGACTACACACACACAGAGTCTCTGTATGGACATTCAAAGTCAGATCTTTGCCGTTTAGAAAGAACTTGGTGGCTTTGGCTGTGGGCTTAGACAGGAAGCTTGTGGTGACTTTTGCCAAAGTTAAGCTGCTGTACTTTGAATAAATTGATTAAAAATAAAGTTTACAGTTTTCTAATGAAAGAACTCATTATTTAGCAGATAGAAAGAAACTGTTCTGTTAGTCAAGGAAAAGGCTGAGTGGATGGTTTTCACCGAGCCTGGCCGTACCTCTCCATCCTCCAGCTCCACGTCTAGGAAATCGAAGTCTCTAAAGACCCGGAACTGCTGCTCACTGTTGGTGTCGTCCATGTTCTCCTGGTCCCGGGTGCCGTCCTCGGAGGACACTAGGCTCGTCTGATGCTCCAGCAGATCCAAGTCCCCACACGACGAGAAAATCACCTACGAACCAAGAGTCCTCTGCTGAGAAACCGCTCTCCCTTCTTTGTTTGTGTTACAAAAAGTGTAACTGGCTCCTCAGAGCACTGTATTTCCAGTACACACCTAATTCCTTAAGTGGGTATTTTTAGAATGCTCTTTTATTATTTATGTTGGACAGGCGCCTTCAGATTAAACTCATTGCGAAGATGCAAGTTCACACACTAGGAAACTGTTCAAGAGTCAAATCGCTGCTTCTTAATGAAAAGTGTATCCTACATGCGTGCGCGCGTGCGTGTGTGTGTGTGTGTGTGTGACAACTGAGTGTATGTTCACAGTCTACAGCAGCCAAGAAATCTTCCAATGTTTCTGCACTTACCGAGGTTAGAAACTGTACAGATTCATACACACATACACATCACATACATATTATCATGATGCCAAGATATGTTATTGTAGAACGAACTGTGAGAGCAAAGTATTTAACCGTCTTAGAGATAAACCAGGAACCGGTAGGGAAAAAGAAACATAAGTCAGGAAGTATAGCACTTGTTCATTTGAATTCCAGAGGAGAAGCTGAGCAGCCGTGCTCATAATTCATACTTAAAAGTCCTGTCCTGTTGATTCAAACAAAACTTTTTTTTCTATTAAAATTTTAGTATGTTAATATTTTAAAATTAACTTCTATGTTTAGGTTCATTTCACTTGGGCCATTTTAATATAACTCTGTAGAAATAACAGACTTCAAATAAATCTAAATGTTTTGCTCTCCAGCCTCTCCTGAACATAGACTGATTTTAAATAAAATGAACAGTATTCTTTATTTAACCGTTATAATGTCTTGGTCTTCCTTGAAAGTAAGCAAGTCATTTATAAGAATTTAAATATCACAAATATCTCTCAAAAGGAAAAAAAAAGGGGGGGGGGATGGATTTTATTTTTTTTAATTATTTTTTAAAAATTTCTTTCTTTCTTTTTGGCTGTGTTGGGTGTTTGTTGCTGAGCGTGGGCTTTTTCTCTAGTTGCAGCAAGCGGGGGCTACTCTTCATTGCGGTGCGCGGGCTTCTCATTGCGGTGGCTTCTCTTGTTGCGGAGCTCGGGCTCTAGGCACGCGGGCTTCAGTAGTTGTGGCGCACGGGCTTAGCTGCTCTGTGGCATGTGGGATCTTCCCCGACCAGGGCTTGAACCCGTGTCCTCTGCATTGGCGGGTGGATTCTCAACCACTGCGCCACCAGGGAAGCCCGGGAATGGATTTTAAACATTCTTTTTTTTCTCCAGTGTTTAAGAGCAGTCATAGGATTTGCACTAGGTTTTCATAAAATGGTACAAGACACACAGTCTGTACAGGGATTGCAAATCGGTATATGAGATAAATAGCACTGAGGACCAGCCAACTAGTCAGTGAGAGATGAGAGACTAGAATTCTGATTTCCTCAGCCGAGGCCTCCCTTTCCTTGTTAGTGCCACTTTTCTTACTTGTAACATAGTAAACATTTCTAGCTAGAAAGACCTGGCACAGAAACAGGCTGTTTGGATCTGAAGGAGACAGTGTAACCACAGGGGTGGTAAGAAACGGACCTCTCTGGCTATGCCACTGCAGAGGTAAAGGGCTCTCATTCCTCTCCCTTTCAGGCTGGGGGGCTCAATCTACCCCACACTATCTCCTCGTCCCTCTGCCCTCAATGATGTCACAGGAGCAGCAGCAAACCCCCTGGTCAATAACTCAGAAGGTGACTTCAACGGAGGCCACCCTTCTGGCTGGGGCACATCCCCAGACGACTACAAGTATCAACGTGCACTTTAGCTCGAATCTATGAGTTTCAGATTTCACCTGCTCATGAACTACATTAGTATATACATTTTGGAATTTTAAAAGTAGTTCCACAGAGGCACTGTTTGCTACTTCTTACTTGGGAAATTACTTAGTTTGCTATTTTCTTTTCTGGTTACTAATAAAGATGCTGTGATATAGATGAAATTAAAATACCTGGTAAAACCAAACCCTGAGATTTTTATTGTTTTTGCTACAATATTCTCACACAATTTGAATTTTCTAAATTTTATAAAACTTCAGAAGCTAACTTCTAATACTTCAATTATTCATTTATTTCAAAGCCCGATGGCATATTTGTGCAACTGTAACATCAGTAGAAGTTTTTTGTTTGTTGGTTTGTGGTTTTTTTTTTTTTTTTGGCCGTGCTTCACACGGGATCTTACTTCCCTGACCGGGGCTCGAACCCATGCCCCCTGAAGCGGAAGCATGGAGTCTTAACCACTGGACCGCCAGGGAAGTCCCTCAGTGGAAGTTTATATGACAAAAAACATGATAATATATCACTATTTTTACCTTTATTGTACATGAGTAAAATAGTGACATCACGGTAACAGATGTGTGTACAGAGAGTAAAATTACACCGAAAAGGAACGTGTCTCATATATGGTGGTGCAGAAGACAGTCACATATACATATTTTAAGAAAGTCTGGGCATATTTATTAAAAATATCCAAGATATTAAAAAAATTAAAATAAATGAGTTTTTATTTACCAATAACATCTTTCATTGTTTCTGAACTGAGATTAAAAATCATACTATGTTGAGAAATAATCTAAGGGTTTGACCTAGATGATGGATATCATACTTGTAATTCATAGTTGAAACCTCCAAACTACATGACCAAAAGCAAAAACTGACCAAAGGTAAAAAGGTTATGACACCAAAATAAATGTGATATAGGACAGAACTTACCGATGGATTTTTGCTTAATCCGACTTCTTGGCCACACAGAGAAAGGACGTGTACCAACTTCTCTTTCGTCCTCTTCTGGAAAAGAAACACACAGGCAGGTTTTAATCATGGGGTCCTGTGATCAAATCTGCTCCAGTACTGTAGCCATCAGCCACAAAGGGCTAACCCACCGGAAATGTGGCCAGTGAGAATGCAGATATAAAATACATAAAGAGTTGGTATGAAAAGAGAATGTAAAATATCTCACCAATAATTGTAAAATATTGATTATATGTTAAAAAATAGTATTTTAGATATATTAGGTTAACTAAAATGTGTTATTAAAATTAATTTTACCTGTTTTTTTTCAAAAGGTGACTATTAGAAAATTGAAAATGAGGCTCACATTATGTTTCTACTGGACAGTGCTGATCTAAGTTTTCCCAAGGGAGGGGATGTGAAAGTCAACCCCTTGGTTCTCTAGCAGATATTCATTACTCCCCTTGATAATCCTTCTTGTGTGCTACAACTTTCAATCATTAGCAAGCCTTTCCTTACACCTAAATTAAATCTATTATATTACAACACAATTCTCTTTTCCTCAAATGGAAGGGTAAATTTACTTTCTGCAGAATTAAATTCGATTATTTGCAAGGCATATTAAATCTTTCTCAATTTATTCTTCCTATAATTAAATGGATAGAATTCCTTTTGCTGTTCTTCGTAAACCTTACTTTTCAGTTCCTTAGGCACAGGGATTCTTCTACAAACCTTCACATTTCCCAATGACACAGACAAACTAGGTCTCAGAATGACTGGTGAGTTAAGAATGAAAAGGATGGATAACCAGAGCCTAAAAAACATTAATGTGCCTCAGGAATTGCTCTTAAAGCAATCATCCTCCTCTCCTGAAAATGACTTTTTTTCCCTTTTAATCTGATTTAACATGCAGACTGCAAGGAGGCCAATATCACTCATAGATTTTCCTTCTTAATGGAACTCCGTTCCCTGCATCCTTCTTTTCAAATTATAGATGGGACACTCAATATGGTGTCATTTCAAGGTCAAAGACAGGAGGACCTTGATGTTGAAGAATGGCAAGAGATTCACTAACCTATTTCCCTAAGTTTTAGTGGGCACTTTACAATTCTGGGAAGGAATGAATGTACAGGAGCGTGGAATTGGGCTGTACATTTGTCTTCTCTTTTCCAAATTCCCAAGAAAGTAGGGCGGGCTCTCTGTTCAAGCACGCAGTGAGCACTCACTGAGAACCGGCTCTGCTCCAGTAGGCGCCGTGCTCTAAGCTCCACTTCCCTAACCTCTGAGAGTGAGGATGAGTCCTGCTGGGCGTGCAAACAAAGGGTTTCTCTCTGCGCAGCACCCAGCAGCACCCACTTCGCCTTCCTCTGGTAATGCCGTCCCTCTTTTTATCTTGGGACGGCTCTTCTCCCGCCAAATGGGGCTCTGCCTCTCTTGCACAGAGCCCTTTCTCCGGAATTGCTACGATGCTGGGGAGGGGAGGCCTCTGTCCTGAAATCGTCAGAGCCAAAGACCATGTAAATCTGGAGCTGCAAGAGGTTGCTGGGCCTCACACTGGAACAGTCTGCCTGAGAATGAGGTCAGCAGGGAGGAGAGCAGGCCTGAGACTTTGGGAAGAGAAGGTGGGGGCAGTGAGAAGGACAGAGAGGGTCTAAGGATGGTGTGTGCTACAGTCCAGTTCTGCTTGAAGTTATGACAGGAGTTAACACATTCCCTTTCCACTTAAGGTAGTCTTCCACTGGGCTTCTGGCATATGTCTCCAAAAGAGCCCCAAATAATGCATGGGTTTCACTTGACAGTAAGTCCAGTGACATCAACGCTGTGATGCAGTCACCCAGAAAGTGAATACAGATGACAGAACCACAGAGAAATCTGGCCGCCCACCATGCTCTGCAGGGTCAGGTGTGCATGGAGCCCACTGGCTGGAGGGCAGGCTCATAGGACTGCAGCCAGAATGGTCATTGGGGTGTGGCCCTGTTATGCAGGATTGGTTAGGAGAACTAAGGGTGTACTACTTGGAGAAAAGAGGACTGATTTGGGTGAGTGGCAGAGGGGGGAGAGTTTCTTTAAGTGTTTGAAGGGCTGCCATGTGAAAGACAGATCCAATTGCATTTTCTAAGCCTTAAGAGAACAAGGACCAATGAGAAGAAGCAATAGAGTGTCAGACTTCAACTCAATGTAATGAACTGTTCAAAGATAAAATGGGTTCCCTCGGGATACAGAATACCACGAGATCATCATCACTGAAGTGTCGATGCCCAGACGGGAAATATTGGGATGGTGGATGCAGGAATCCCATATCACAGTTGGGTTCAATAGGTCCCCTAAGCTCCCTTCCAATCCTGGGAGTCGAGGACTCTTTATTTACCTGAGAGTACTGGGGCCTCTTCCAGCTTACAGGAACAAGGACATTGGAGTTGGAGCCTGATGAGGTGGAAGATGCACTCCGGGTGACAGCCATGGTCCTGGGCTTCCCATCACGCCCAGAAGAGTTCTGCAGTTCATCATATCGCCTCCCAATGATGGGCGTCTTGAGAAAAAAGAATAGAGAAGCACATGTTCTTCTATCTCATTCATACTTCTGGGGTATATGGATCGCTGTATCCCAGCAGCAACCAAGAACTGCTTATCTGATTAAAACTTAGATTAGAGAAGTTCAGTGTTACAAGGAGGCTCATTTTCCTTATATTCAAATACATATTCCAGATCATTTTGCATCTTCAACACTGTCTCACCCTCTTTAGCAGCTGAAAACAAATCCAATTGCTTGTTCTTTTTTTTTAATTTTTAAAATACATTTCTTTTATTTATGTTTTAATTTTTTTTTTGCAGTACGCAGGCCTCTCACCGTTGTGGCCTCTCCCGTCGCGGAGCACAGGCTCCGGATGCGCAGGCTCAGCGGCCATGGCTCATGGGCCCAGCCGCTCCGTGGCATGTGGGATCTTCCCGGACCGGGGCACGAACCCGTGTCCCCTGCATCGGCAGGCGGACTCTCAACCGCTGCGCCACCAGGGAAGCCCCAATTGCGTGTTCTTAAACACACTTTGGAAATGATTGTAAAGATAAGAAGGAAGACATGCAGGAAAGCAAAACAGTTTTCAGATATTTAAGCTTGAAAGACTTTCTTTATAGTTAAAACAAGACCAAAATTCCTTCCCCTCACCCCAACCTGTAATCACCAATCTTGATACACTCTCAATTATTTAAAAATTTATTTAAATTATTTATATCTTTTCAATTATTTTAATGAATGAGGTCAGGGCCAGGTTCTTGACAACACTTCAGAAATTTCACTTCCTGAGAGTCCTGGAGTGTGGTGGCTGGGTAGGCAGCACCTCCCAAACTTTAGCCCCAGGGAGGTCTCTGCAGAAACCTGTTCGTAGGCCTACATCCAGAGACGGCAGACGCTGGCTGGTAATTCTCCACCTGCCTCTCAAGGCACATCTTTCTGGAGCAGCTGGGTCTCCGGGGCATGCGGTGGATTGGCTACAGGTTTTCTGTACCTCTTTGGGACAGAGTAAACTTAAGTCAAAGAGTAAGCTTCCCCCACCCCCAGCAATGTAAAAAAAATGTTAAACATTGCAAAATACTGAGTCGATACCTTAAAATCATATACACAGTAAATATCACAATGGAAGCACAACAGCATCTCCTCCTGAGTACTGGAATGATGAACGGTCAATGAGACTGCTGTGTGAGAAGACCTGACCTAGCTACAACCTAATCAACAGTAAGCAGATCCAGCTGATTCCTTCAGTGAATGAATCCACGCAGCCGTGTTGAAGAATATTTATGAACTACCTAACATGCATCAGACACTGTACAGACCCTGCTTACAATGTGGACAGGCCGTTGTTTCTGCTTTGGGGGGTTTGTGGGCCATGGGGTAAAGGAGACAGGAAAGCAAATGTATTTTTACATCTTGGACTAAAATAGTTAAGTACAGGCCTCCCAAAAGTTTGTTCATGGACCAGCAGGTAAACCTGACTATTTTCTGTCTTCTTCTCTTCCCAACTCCTTAGTTTATAAGTCTCTTCCCTCCTCACACCCATCTCCCTCAAGGCAAGAATTTAGGTAGTTATACTGGTTGAAAAAGCAGTGTGGCTTGGGGAAGTGACCATAAAGGCAGATTCCGTATTCCTGTAAATCTCAGGCATCCGCAGGTTTGGCTGCAGTTCAGGAAACAAGGTTGTGGATACAAGATAGGACGTGACAGCTGTCAGATACAGAATGAGTGAAGGTCATGGTTTAAAATGCTTAAGATCATTCCATTTTAAAGTTATCTTTTGGGGGGAAGTCATTTTTGTATAACTGAGGCTAGCTTCTATTTCTAAAAGCTGCCATTGAAGAGCCCCAGTGAATAGGACAATGCGTTGAACCTAATTTAGGTCTTAGGAGGTTTCACTTGACATAACTGTAAAATAAGTCTCCCCTTCTCCAGGCAACTAGTTCTGACCTTTGCCACTATGTATTCATGCTAAAGTTTACAGAAACAGTTAACATACCTCTGAAATATCAAAGTGAAAGTCCAGGGTTTTCCCAGGTAATTCCTTAGATGCACTGGTCCATACTCGATGTATTTCTATCTTTGAAAGGTCACTGTGTTGGTAGGAAGGTAAAACTAGGCTGGCAGATCGAGAAACTATTAGCTTCAAGATATTCAAAGCTTCTCTCCAGTGGACGCTCTGAAGGAAATAAAAGAGTCAATGGGTAAAAATAATTAAAAACAAACAAACAAACAATATGCCGCTAGCTACCAAAACTTCTAATGACCAGTCAGAACTCATTGATTTAAAACAGTGCAGGAAATTCTGTGATAAGTAAAAGGCAAATGACATAAAAAGATAATTTATGCATAAGATGAGCTATATTTAGGAAACAAGAATAAAAAGGACCCGTGTTGTCCACATTCAAATAAGTAAAAGTTTAAAATGACAAGGTACCATTTTTGCTAATGAGGTATTTCTTCAGTTTGAAAAACAAAACAGAAAACAAACAACTGCCCCCCCTCCCCTGCAGCAACCCTCATTGCATTTTATGCTACTGTCTACTCACTGTTTCTCAAGATTCTCCCCACCTCCAGTTTCCAAGCGTCCCTGGTCCTCCTTCTACTTCTCTGGCTCTTCCTGCCTCATCTGCTCCTGGGCATCTGACCTCTGCCCTCAGCCCTCTTCTCTTCTCCACATCTCCCTCCTGACCTAACCCAGGAATCTGGGAGCCATTCTTAGCTCCCCTCTTTCCCTCCCTCCTGAGAACTTGATCCCTGCCCCCTCCATTGCTGTTGGCACTGGCTCAGCTGAATCCTCTCTGGCCTCTGCCTGGACTATTTCAATGGCCTCTTAACTGGTTTCCCCAGTTGCAGCCTCTCCTTGGGTCCGTCATCAAACCCACTCCAGCTACAGTGATCTTTCTAGAATCTTCAGCTCAAGCCACTTCCCTGCTTAAACTCCTTCAAGGGCTCCCTCTGGTGGACAAGGTGGAGTCCACACTCTTTGAGGAAGGCCTGCAGGGGTAATCTCCCCCAGGCAACTCCTGGAGTTGCCCAAACCAGCCAAGGTCTCTTAGCCTCTGTGCCTTTCCTCATGCAATTCCCTCATCCTGGAACGCCCTTCCTCTCCTTATTGCCTTATCAAACTCCTACTCTTCCTGTAAGTCTCATTTGTTTCGCCCTCTTTGTATCCCTGACAACCCCAAGCCGACTGAGGTACTTCTCCAACAAAAATATTGAATACAGATAAACTAGCATGATAAAAGTTATTATTTGCCTAGGCCTTGGAATAAAGTGCATGAAATAAAACACATTTCCTTCACTGTTAAATTCTGCACACGGGAGGTCATGGTTTGAATATGAAATTAGCCACCATTCAAGATAAGATCTTGAGTACCAGGGACGGCCCACAGGCCTAAGAATAGGTAGCCTAATAAAACAATCACTTTTTTTTAAAGCTAGGGGCATATGATTAGTAGAAAGATGTGAACTGACCCTCTGTCTCTCATGAGTGTAAAGTGAGAAGGTGGTAATGAATGCCTACCACATGGTACAACTATCACTGGAGCAATGCCACTCGGAAAGACAAAAAGCTTGAAAATCATTTTTAGCATTAAGTAATTTTCTGCAAGTAATGTGACTGGTGAAGTGAGGATGGAAAAAAAAAAGTTTAAAATCGTATGGCTTTAGTCAATGAGTTTAACCAGAGAAAAACCTAGCATTTGCCCTTGAACTCTGAAACTTACCAAGTGCACTACGTTTGTTTGTTGGAGTATTTTCAAGTACATTTATGCCACTTTCTTAACCTTAATTCCTTCAACTCTAAAGGGACAATTCGAACCTCTGAATTAACTGTTCGCATTTGAAACGCCTGGCCTAGAACCAGGCACGAGCAGGTTGCTTCTTCCTTCTCCATTGAAACAGGACCCCTCAAAGGAGACCCTGCCCCCACCCTCCCAGCCAGGAGTGTGCTTTCAATACCCAGCCTAGAAGCCCAAGAGGCAGAGAGGCGTCCTCGAAGGCTCAGGAACGCACTGCGGCCTCAGGATACCACTCAGGGTGTGGTCGGCCACCGTCTCAGCCGCTCTCAGCACGTTATGGGTATCAGTGAATGAACATGCAGCCTGGCACCCATATAGCTCTGTGGCCAAGTACAAAGAAAGCTCCATGCAAAGCCTCAATCTTTCTGGAATGACTTTCTGGAAACATCCTGGTTCCAATACTCACTTGCACGTATTTTTCAATGGTTTTCAGAACTTCCACATTGAACTGCTTTACCGGAACGACAGAAAGGTCCATGTAGCTGAGCAGACTGTAGATCACCTGCAGGAGGGGCTGCTGCATGCTGGGGAGGCCCTTCTCCAGCAGCTGTGGGGAAAAGCACACAGTGAGCCAGTCTGACACCAGATTTTCACACAGAAGCACCAGGGTTTCCTAGTACCTTTATGATTGCACATTTCCTTAGGAGAGAAAAGAAAATCCTAACTACTGAAGAAATGGAGGTATTATCAAAGGCAACGCAGGCAGGTCTGAGTATATAAATATAATATTACACAATGGAATGCAACAAAATAAACCTCAAAAGGAAAGCATCAAACATCACTAATGCTGAAAAATATAAATGAAGTGAAAGACACATTTATCAGTTATGGAATTGGCAAAGATTAGAAATTGATGATCGTATCGGTGAGGATATAAGAAGAGTATTCTTACACATCAGTGGAAATGTAAATTGGATAATTTGGCAATTGAGATCAACAGCACTAAAAGGGTTTATATCTTTTGAAATACTAATTACACTTTTAGGAACGTTTCCAAACCTAGAGATAAATACTAAGATTTAAGTAAGAGATTTCACCAAGGCATTATTTATAATGGTAAAAAAAAGAAAAAAAAAACCCACACAAAACAAGAAAGCTCTGTAAGCAATTTAAACGTCAAACACTAGGGAAATGGATACATAAATTATGGTAAATTGTATGATGAAACATCATGCAGTCAATAGAATGACATTTTTAAAGATAGTAAAGGATATCAGATAATATTAAGTGAAAGAGGAAGGATATATAATTTCTATATAATAGATGATGCCAACATTGATGTGAATGGGTGTGTGTTACATAGAAATAATGCTGGAAGTAAACCCAGCAAAACGTTGAAAGTGTTTCTCCCTAGATAATATAATTATTTTTGAACACATACTGCTTTTATAATCAGGGGGAAAAAAATCAATGACATTTTCAAAAAGGAAAGCAAAATAATGAGAAAACTGATGTGACACACATAATGAAAAAGGTTACTGTTCAAAATTAAAAATTAATAGAGATGATTCAAATAAATGCTGAAATTCCACGTCCAAAGTGGCCCAGGGTTTCCCCGGTGGTGCAGTGGTGCAATGGAATCCGCCTGCCAATGCAGGGGACACGGGTTCGAGCCCTGGTCCAGGAAGATCTCACATGCCGCAGAGCAACTAAGCCCGTGAGCCACAGCTACTGAAGCCCGCGCACCTAGAGCCCGTGCTCTGCAACGAGAGAAGCCACTGCAATGAGAAACCCGCGCACTGCAACGAAGAGTAGCCCCCGCTCGCCACAACTGGAGGAAGCCCACATGCAGCAACGAAGACCCAACGCAGCCAAAAATACAATAAATAAATTAAAAAAAAAAAAGTGGCCCAAAGAAATAACTGAACAGTTAACAGATGAGGAAATATACAATTCCACAAATCTATTGTATGAAAAAAGGAATATCTTCACTAGAAAGGAAATACATAAAGAGATTAATTTTAAAGTACCAATAAAAATATTCAACTGAAAACATGTATAAATGGAATGATAGAATTTAGTGGGGATATGGGATAACCTGAATATTTATACATTGTTTGTAGTATTGTAAATTGGGAAAATCTCTGTGAAGACCAATTTCCCAAATGCATACATTTTCCCAAATGTATCCATGAGCTTTACCTGGATAGATTTTTTGGGAAATGCCACCAGGAAAAATGAGCTAAATATAATCTGATAAAAAGTCTGCATCAAAGGACCATTTTTAAAAAAATGATGAATACAAGCAACAAAAGGTAGATGGTTAACGATATAGTTCCACAGTTACTGAAAGTGACAAGATGTGAGCTATATCAACACATACACACATACAAAGTTAGCATGAAGTGAGCACAGCAGGTTCAATGGAAACAGTGACCACAGCTGGCTAAAATTGTATGTAGGTACCTGGCCAACACCTGAAAGAACATGGGACTAACTGAAATAGCAGTTAATTTATATCATATGTAGTGAGTAGGTAAGTTTATAATAAAACTTTTGGTGACAATTGTTGATAAGGGCAGTATAGAACAAATTAGGATATCCACTTTAATTTTTTTTTATGGTGGTAAAATACATATAATATAAAATTTACCATTTTAACTATTTCTAGGTGTACAATTAAGCGGCATTAAGTACACCCACATTGTTGTGCAACCATGACCACTATTTATTTCCAGGACTTGTTCATCATCCCAAACTGAAAGTCTATAACTGTGAAACAGCGGCTATAAATTTGCCTCTTCTGTGTTCCTCATATAAGTGGAATCATGTATTTGTCCTCTTGTGTCTGGCTGATTTCACTTAGCATAATATTTTCAAGGTTCATCTATGTTGTAGCATGTGTCAGTACTTCATTCCTTTTTAAGCCTGAATAATATTCCATCGTATGTACAGACCACAGCCCATTTGTATTTTTGAAACTTTTATGACTAGTGAACCAAACAAATTTTGCCTCCTTGCTCTCTCCCAGTTCACCTTGTTTTAAAACAGGCATTGGCTGCCTTGGTAAGCAGGGCATTTGTGTTGTTTATCCCGGTGCTTCTTGTGTGCTAAGGTATGTGTGTGCTGGATTAGTAACTCTTGCAGGGACAGATGCGACCGAGGTGATTATCAAAAGCAGTAGGGTGGCACTTAAGAGAGGTTCTTTAAATGCCAGGGATGGGGGTATGAAAAGAGCAAAATAATCCTCGGCTGTTGACAGTGCAAATACAGCCCAACATTGCTGATCTGTGTTGCAAACCAAAATCCTGCAGGGTCAACTATATATGCTGGTGGACGAAGCAGCTACCTTTTTCTAGGTAGAGGCTTTCAGTCTTATGGAGCCTTTCCGAAAATGACTGATTCTTAACCTATCTGCATTCTGAATTGGTGATATAATACAAGAAAAATTACAATGGACTGTCTTCATCCCTTCTGAAAAGGCCCCAGCAAGAGGCATGAACGCAGATCCAGAGAGGAAAAGCAAACGCTGAAAATGCTAAAACAAGGTAATACTATCAATCACTTGCCTCATAGATTTCATGACCTTGTATAGTAAACCAGTTGGGGTCTGGGGGTGCTGAAGAATAACATTTCATCACGTGCCGAAAGTGGTACGTATTTCTAGCATCAGCGTACACAGAAGTGAGAGTAGGGGTTTGCAATGAATGTGCTAGGAACACACTGGTATGAGGACAAAAATCCCATCCCAGTTTTAAAAAGAAACACAAAAGATGAAGATAAAAAGTTTTTTTCAAAAATATATGCCTTGTTAATGAGTTCAGAGCAAACAACCATTAAACATACAAGCCACACAATAACTCCTTAAATAAGATCTGAACACCCAGAATAATGCAGATAAAATCTCCTCATCTCTGCCATGTCTGACAGGTATTAGTGTAGTAAAAAGGAGTTTAAGCTTCGGAGGCAGCTACACCTCATTTCACCTTAAACTTGTGGCAGATTACTTAACCCGGCTGAGCCTCGGAATCTTTGTTAAAATAAAGAACCCTACATCACGGGGTTGTTGTGAGGATTTTAAATGATTCCATACAGCATCTATGCCAGTAGATAATAGGTGATCAATAAGTTAAGGCTACTGTTATCAGTTTTACATACATATTTTACCCATAGAAACCATAACAGATTTTACCCTTAATTGAAGAGCTTACCTCTGCCAGGTAGGTAACCATATTCAAGGTAATGTCAGCATATGCTTCATGAAGGTATCGACAGACCACGTTGACCCACGTGGTACAGTCCCTCGTGTAGCTGTGTGTTTTATATAGAGTCATGACATGTGCAAGGTTGGAAAGTTTGGGGTTCTTCTCTTCCAAACAAACCTTTTACAAGAAGAAAATCAATTAGGGATAAAATAGCCTGATGAAAAGGAAGAAATGTCAGCAGTTTTGCTATAAGCTCCAGCAGCCTGGAAAATTGATCGATACATTTTTTGGGTAGCTGCAGAGGCGCTTAGTAATTTAATTTTCACAATTTTTTTCCACTTGTTTTCTCAATAATGAAATGACAATGCAAATCAGCCACGCAGAGATGTGAATTACTAGTGATATCAGTTATTATTTTCAGGTTTATGAAACTCATCACCCTGTCTGAGCCTGGTAATCTCCGTCCACCATTAGGCCTTGAATGTGCCTGAAACTATAAGGCATACCTGAGCAATCCTTTCGGCTATATCCTTACAGAACTGGCCGGGGTTTTCAAAATGCTGTATCAGCTGGGGCAGAAGACACAAGACATTCAGTGGAAACCCTGGATTAGAGAAGATACAATGGAGACAAGTGAATATGGTGCATTTAAACCATTAATAGCGGGAAGGCATATTACAGATTTTATTCTGAGGTGCTGCAAAAGCAGCCTTTTGAAGCAGCTTTGATCTGAACTAACATAAATCCAGGAAAAATGTACGGCTGCAATGGCACCGTTTCAAAGGAGGCACTGAAGTACATTTGTAATTTGCAGGTTCAGCGGCTGTTTTGCTACGGACTGTTGCAAATAAGAATGATTGGCACAGATTTTAAAAAGCAGATTAAAATGGACTGAAGCACTAGTCTGAATTTTTATCAAAAATGTATTTTAAGGAAAACCTGCTTGAGAAGACACAGGCCAATCCATTTAAGTCTTACTCTTGTAATCAGAAAAACTCTTTAAAATGATGAGGAGTAGCTTAGCTCCACTGTATCAAGCTTTGGCTTCCTGGAAAGAATTCTGGGCCACATGCCATGGTAATTAAAAATCTGGTTTGGGGCTTCCCTGTTGGCGCAGTGGTTGAGAGTCCACCTGCTGATGCAGGGGACATGGGTTTGTGCCCCGGTCCGGGAAGATCCCACATGCCGCGGAGTGGGTGGGCCCGTGAGCCATGGCTGCTGAGCCTGCGCATACGGAGCCTGTGCTCCACAACGGGAGAGGCCACACAGTGAAAGGCCCATGTACCGCAAAAAAAAAAAAAAAAAAAAAAAAAAAAAATCTGGTTTGTTGTTGGCTTAATTCAAAACGATAGGGAACCAAGGGAATTTTCAAGAGGAAAAGAAAGGCTTAGAAAAATAAAAGATTTAGGAGTTAAGAAAAAAGGGATAAAAGTCTGTACAACAGCAATGGAATAAACCAACACTGTCTACAATTTGATCTGGAAAGCATAAAGAATTGATTACTTACTGTCTTATGTATTACTCCTGCCCCTTTTATGCTATTGCCTTAAAAATATCTCTTACAATATACATAATTAAGACTTACATAGAATTTTAAGACTTATATAGAATTTTAAAAGAAAGAACAAAGTATTCCCAAAGGACCATTTTTAAGCAGAATCGTTAGAAGTACTAAGCCCACATTATCTTATTACACTAAACTTGAGTCCCACCACGACCAGAACTGTAAGAGCATGAGTGATGTGGGCTTTACCAATGGCTTGGGATGAGTCCACCATGGAGACTCTGGACACCGGTGTCAGCAAACTGAACAGCTGCAGGGTAAGGTCGGTGGTGGTGACAGAGGTGAATCCCTTCAGGAGCAGCTGCTGCAACCCTGAGAAGTCCGCCCACTTGAGCTGTGCCTGGAGTTTCTCCAGTTTTTCTCGGTTCTCAGCTTTATCGAGTGGCATGTGAGCCAGCAGTCTGTTCAACAGCCTTAAGGCCATTAGGTATTCAAACTCAAAATCGGATTCCATCAAGGCCACCGTGACCCAAAAGATGGTGGCCAACAGGTTGGTTGGATGGTTTATGTGTGATGGGTCTGTGAGGCTGTCCTTCAAGGAAGATGAGCTTCTGGTTTTTGAGGAGAGGCCTTGTTGGGTACAGGCCTGAATTCTGTCCAGGGTGGCACTCCGAGGTGGGTCTGAGGACCGGTCGACAACACCGAACTTCTTGGGCACAGAGAAGCTCCTTTGATGCCGGCTGCGCTCTGCAGTTGCTGTGCTGCCGCTGGCTGTTCCAGGGTTCACATTGAGTTGTCCTGTGCTCTTTCTGCTTGCTGTTAGTTTAGCGTTAGAGCTTAAGTCTGGTGATGAAGAGCTGGGTATAAAAGTTAAAAAGTTCAACAGGAAGCCAACACATTTCAGTGAAAGGCTAGTCCTCTCAAGATCCATCAACAAACAATGAGGAAGGGAAATCATTCTTTGGAAATATTACTTTCTATTCATTTTTCCATATTCTTAAACTGAGAGAATATGTTTCCTTATTCTTAAACATAAAGCTATGAAAAACAAAACTTAATCAGAACAACCCTCACCAACAAAACCAAATACTGATTTCCACTTATCAAAAAGTTAAAGAAATAAGCAGTTGTCTGTAAAGTTTACTGATCTTTCATTTATTTTTTGTTTGAATTTGGGTAAGAGTAATTACAAAATAAAATGTACCTGATAGGTACAAATGTTAATATTCTATTAACTGACTGATAAAAAGAACAGATGAAGAAATATCTAGGAAAAAAAAGTAAATGTTTGTATCAAAGGAAAAGTTTTGTACTTATAAACGTTTATGAAACATGATTTCTAAATCTATTTCAGGCTGAAAAGATAGAACTCTTTATGAACATACTTGCTAAATTTTTACTGATTTAGGTTAATCTGTAGGTTTCTATAGGTAAGTATGTACGATGTTATTAATCACACTAAAATTAAGCACGCATAAAAATGTTCAACTTAAAAATGAAACAAAGCTCAGCGTGATATAACATTGCCAACTGAATTTCAAGCAAGTTGAGCTTAATTACACAAACAGAATACAAAATTGTGAGTGATCTGAAATGGGCTATCAAACACTGCCAGGAGCAAAAGGAATTGAAAAATTTAAAAAAAGAAAGATCCTAAGGTAGAAATTTCTTCAAGTAAAATCAACATTTATTCCAACTGTTTTTATAGTGATTGATCAGTTGTGTTTCACACATATTCATTTAAAAAATAATACTTTGGGGCTTCCCTGGTGGCACAGTGGTTAAGAATCTGCCTGCCAATGCAGGGGACATGGGTTTGATCCATGGCCTGGGAAGATCCCACATGCTGTAGAGTGACTGAGCCCATGCACCACAACTACTGAGCCCACGTACCACAACTACTGAAGCTCGTGCACCTAGAGCCCATGCTCTGCAACAGGAGAGGCCACTGCAATGAGAAGCCCGCGCACCGCAAGGAAAAGTAGCTCTCACTCGCCATAACTAGAGAAAGGCTGCATGCAGCAGCGAAGGCCCAATGCAGCCAAAAATAAATAATAGGACTTCCCGGTGTTGCAGTGGTTAAGAATCCTCCTGCCAATGCGGGGGACATGGGTTTGAGCCCTGGTCCAGGAAGATCCCACATGCCATGGAGCAACTAAGCCCATATGCCACAACTACTGAGCCTGTGTGCCACAACTACTGAGCCCACATGCCACAACTACTGAAGCCCATGTGCTTAGACCCCATGCTCCACAACCAGAGAAGCCACCACAATGAGAAGCCGGCCAAAATAAAAAAATTTTTTTAAATTTAAAAATAAAATACTTTGTTTCTATAGAATGTAATAAATAGGATAATTACATAAAATTTGAAAAAATACTCAAAGAAATAAGAAATGAAAAATCATTAATATTTGTGTTATTTAGAAATAACATTTATTATTATTTTTTTTTGTGGTACGCGGGCCTCTCACTGTTGTGGCCTCTCCCGTTGCGGAGCACGTGCAGGCTCAGCGGCCATGGCTCACGCGCCTAGTTGCTCCACGGCTTGTGGGATCTTCCCAGACCGGGGCACATGTCCCCTGCATCGGCAGGCGGACTCTCAACCACTGCGCCACCAGGGAAGCCCCATTTATTGTCTATCTTGCTGATGTTTTAAAATACTTCTCTACTGTGTGTGTGTGTGTGTGTGTGTGTGTGTGTGTGTGTTGTAACTTTTTTTTTTTTTTAACTTAAGGAAATGTCATACATACTTTCTTGGATCATACACAGACTTCCAAAACTGGATTTGTTCTTTAGACATTGCCCAAAGTCCAGGCATTTCCCAAATATTCAGTACAGCATATTTGATTTTCAAAACGAAGTTAAACTGATTCTCACCGAGATAATACAGTTAAGAGATCACTGTTCTTCAGGCAGTCAGACAAGTTATCCACAGCAGCTTCCAAGGTAAGGAGTGCTTCCATTACATAACCCTGCCAAACAGGCAAAGACAACATTCTGTACTGCTTATAACTACTGTTAACTTCCTGAAGATAAATTTAATCAAAACAAACTATTCAAATAATGGTAATATTGAAAGTTAGACAGTCATGGTTACTTTAATGTACGAAGGCTACAAACAAATTTTAAGGGCCACTTAGGAAATTCAGATGGCTTAGGAGTTAGCAGGTAATCATGAAGATTTATTTCCCTAGCTGTGAGGTCTTCCACAGATCAATCTCATTTGAAATCCAACAGGGAGGGGCAAGGGACAAGCATGGCCCCTTGTTGAGGGGGATGGTGGGCATGTGAAATACAGAGTGGCAACGTCGGAAAGCCAGGATTCAGAGATGAAGTATGAGAAGGGCTGTGTCCCAAGGGCATTTTATAGTGTACTGCCAATGGCCAGGAGGAGGAAAAGAAGTTGAAGTCTACAGGCACGCAGGTCCTCTGAGATGCAGAACATTTCTGGTGGAAAAGAAGGCCTTGGCCCAAGCTACAGAGCTTGTAATGCCCCTGCTTTTCCAGCTCCCCAGTCTCTGGGGTCCCCAGTCCACAGGGTCTTCCTGTGGCATCTATTCTCCCCACTATTTCTTTCACTTTTCCCAGTTTATGGAAGGCTAACCACACAGACAGGTGTGGTGCTTTGTGCAGATACAACAGCGATCCCTTCTCTGGGGGGGCAGGTTGCACAACTGAGTCTTAGGTTGTTAGTAGAAAAGACAAAACAAGACAACTCCCTCAGCCCCCACCAAATAAAATCAATAAAGACAAAACAACACAAAGAGTCACCACAGGATTTCAGTTGTTGGCTCGATAAAAGTGTCCACTGAATTGCTAGAACAATGCCCCCTGGAGTGATTTTTGTAAAAATAAAAGTCAACCTCTAGAATTTCAAAATAAATTGTACACGTCCAAATGGCTGGGATACTTGGCGAGAGGAAGAAAGCTCAAAGAAAGTTATTAACACCCCATCTCTGAGCTGAGAGAAGGGTGAGTTCCTGGACTTTCCTTCCGTACCTGAATCTCATCTCCATGCTCTCCAATCACCTCCACCAGCCTCGAGAGAAGGTCCGACAAGGCGTGTGCTGACAGTGGCTGTTTGAGGGCCCGGAATATCTGGAAGGACCGGCCGGCATAGTGTCTGGAAGAGCTGGCGAGGGCTGTCTGCAGAGCAACTTCACTCAGCTGCTGCTCCAGGTGGAAACCTAGGGCACAGGGGTGGGAGCAGGTCAGCCGGTTTGGACACCAGTTATCCGCACGTTTACAACAGGCTAGCTGCACAGCGCTACCTCCTGGTGCTACTTATTTAAAAATTAACCATTTTAAAATAAAACCCAAATCTGAATCAGTCTTAAGGAGGCATAGTGGAGTACAGTCAGAAACTTTGGAGCAAGGTGGTCCTAGTTTTGAATGGGGGATTTGGGACTCTGGGAAAGAAGCTAATTCTCTGCGAGCCTGCTTCCTCGTCTTTCCCTTGTGGATAGCAGCATTTACCTCAGAGGGGTCGTGAAAAATCAAACAACTTAAAAAGGGCTTAGTACTGTCTCTGATACATAATATGTGCTCACAAGCGTATTGTTATCTATTACACTGCTACTGTTTGACATTGTTCTTCTGTACTTTTTACACAGAATACTTTCACTCCTGTTTTCATACGAGAATTTGTTAGAAACAAGTTTCTGGAGGACTTGTGTATGCAGAGGAAAGCGAAGCATAGCCAAGGCCTCGGCCAAAGTCTTTGCTCTTCAGAAGAGTCCATAAACATGCAGATATGGAGGTGTAGGCACTGCAGAGAAGGCAGGCATCATTTAAACTTTCGCCTGAATATTTGTTCTTCCACCAGCATGAAGGTAATCTCAGTCCTCAGGAAACCATGTGATCAGACAGAAATGAAAGCAGAAGGGAAAGTCCATGACTGAATACTGGGCCACTAACCCCTACACCTGCTGTGCCTCTTTACAGGGAGAAAATCAGGTTACGAGAGTCACAGGACATGATGAAAACACCGACTTGAGCTGTCTCCGTGGTCTAGAGGCTCTGTGGCACATTCGATTGTCTCACGAATGAGACCAGGAGGGATAATTCAGTGTTACTGTTGTTAGCTGCTGCTTGGCTGTCTCACCCCAGAGACACGTAAGACCATATAAGAAAATGTTCCTGCAGAGTCAACAAAGCGTCCTGGAAAATGGACTTAGACACATTCAGGGCAGTAAATACAGGATTAAACCCATATGAATGGATGTTTCAAGATAGTTTTTTACATCTTTATTTTGCTTTTCAAAACATATTTTTCTACGTAAGCCATTTAATATATGGGGGTTAGGTCCCCTGGCAATGAACAAAAGCTTACTGAAATCATACTGCTGGAACTGTACTAGTAGGATGGCAGAATCCTCCCCTGTCCCACCACCACTAAGACGATGTCCTTTGGGAAAAGCTATTTCATGGGTGGCAGAGAAAAGAAAAAGGTTTCCTTTACTCCCTGTTACACACTGATTGTACATTTCCCAGCCTTCCTGGAAATCAGGCGTGACCTCGTGCCTGAGTTCTGGCCAGTGGAACGTAGGAAGAAGCACCGGACGTCACATGCAAAGCTAGCATGTAAACTCCTCCCGAGCAATCCTCCACACACTCTCTTCCTTCACCTGCCCCACGGACACAGAGGGCTGAGACCTCCGAGCCTAGGGGATGACAGGGCCACAGGGCAGAGGGTCCCTGAAGCACCAGGTGGAAGGCTGTCTCCCAAATGTCCACATAGAACTGTTATGTGGTCCAGAAACGGCCTCTTGTGTCAGGTCTCTGAGCTTTGGGGGTTATTTGTTATAGCAGCTATGCTACCCTGACTAATACAAGTGTTTCCAGGAACACATCTTATTGTGCTGGATTGGAAACAGGCAGAAAGTAGCAATGTACAAGGAAACTGAGGTGGGTAAAAGTGTCTCGTGCAAGATGTGAAAAGACATACAATATTCTAAGCAGCCTGAAATACCGTCTGAGAATATGCTATATAAGGTACTCATACGTTTTCTCATTTTTAGTATCTTCACACAATCAAGAGTGTTCCACAAATGAAGAGTTCACATCATAAATTTCTTCCTTTAGGCTATTAAGTGACGTTTAAGTGGGGGAAATACCAATAAAAGCAGTCTTAATATTTCAAAGAAATTCCAAAGGGGAAACTCAAAACAAGAAATGGCAATCCTATTCCTAGAACAACTTTCCCATTTCAGTTTAACAGTATTTTTTGGTTTTCAGTAAGTATCCTCTGATAATGGAAAGAGATGTGGCGAATCTGGAATGTTTCAAACTGTGAGATGTGCTAATTAACAGAGCAGCCGGGAGAGGTGGTGAGCCCTATCTACTGTGGCCAGCCTGCTGTGTGAAAAAAGGCAGGGATAGCTGCTGTAGCGTGCTGAGGAACCAAATTTAAATTTCACACACACATCAGCCCAGGCCAAGCTGAATCTGAATGGAATGCAGCTAAGGGCTTAAATGTTGTGATGGTACTACTGTCTAAATTAGACTCAGACTGTGTTCAGAATGTTGAGTGGTCACTGGCACAGGACTTGCCAGCAAATACTTTTTTTTTTTTTTTTTTTTTTGCGGTACGTGGGCCTCTCACTGCCGTGGCCTCCCCCGCCGCGGAGCACAGGCTCCGGACGCGCAGGCCCAGCGGCCATGGCTCACGGGCCCAGCCGCTCCGCGGCATGTGGGATCCTCCCAGACCAGGGCACGAACCTGCGTCCCCTGCATCGGCAGGCGGACTCGCAACCACTGCGCCACCAGGGAAGCCCCCAGCAAATACTTTTAAAGCCGAAAACATTTTATCACAAAATTCTTTTTTTAAAAAAAAACAGTTTGCAAGGCTGACAGTTTTCACAGTTGAGTCTGACAGTCAGTGACTACGACTTCTCTCTCATGGCCTTCTTTAAATAAAATTAATATAGGCACAGTTTAATTCTAGTAAGGTAAATGAAGCAAGGAGAACAGAGACATTGGGGAAATTATTTGATGGAGCATAATGCAAGTATCAGTATATGTGACATTAACTATCACTGAGGCACATCTGAAAAAGCTTCAATATCCTCTACGACTATTCCTTTGCTATTGCTTCCGAATGCAGGATTTTACACACACACACACACACACACACACACACAAATACATACACAGTGTGTGATTATATGGGGAGAATGAGCTCCATTATAGAAAAATGCTGAAAGTGGGATTTGGAGAAACAGGATGAAGTACCTGATTTGGAATCTCTAAACACGGATACAACATGACGTAGAAAATTAGTGAGCTGTTCAGCACTCTTTGAATTCTGATTTTTGGGTGTGATGTCCTCATGGCACCAAAGTGGACCATATGCCCTTCAACAAAACACACAAAATGTCAAAAATGTAACTATCGTTTTGCATTTTTAAAACCATATACACAGTTCTAACTCCAAAGGTACCACATACATTTAAAAAATTTTTACATATTAATTTGGTGGTAAATTTCAGTCTTCTAAAGCGTAAGAGCATACTCAAAACAGAACTAGCGAATTGATGGAGACACACTTTTTCTTATGTTTTACCCACAAAATTAAAACCTCTCAATTCACCAGGACAGTGTTTATTTAGCACATAGTAGGCGCTATGTGTTTGTTAAACAAAATGATATAATATGTTAAATATAGATTTAGACACAGACTCAATTTCTATGTCTTAGGATCTGCAGAGATAATGCTTGTATCAGGATCACATCATTAGGTTGCCAAATACTGTAGCACCAACTTGAAGATACAACCTCTGTTGTCTATTTGGTTTTCTACAGTAAGAATGGGACGGATCCAGGGGTGAGAATTTTAGAGAACACCCTTCCCAACACTGACAGCAGTGAGTGGTGACAGTATCTTTCTTCTCCACAAAGCGGTCAGGTCTCTGAGGTACCCAGTATGGAGGCACCACCAGCCCCTCCCTGAGCTTCCTGTACGTTAAATTCTAGAGTTGAGTGCACACAATACTCTAAGCCATTAATCGAAAAAAAAATGCTCTCTCTTCACTTTTTGCTTTACTTGATGCATTAATTGAATAAAGAAAAATCATGTGAGATACTAGATAACAAATATTTATATAGACTAGACTTCCAGGACTTAACTCACTGCGGAAGGTCAGCATGCCCCAGGTCACAGGTAAGCATGCGTTTATACAAATACTGGACCTCAGGGGACTAGAGATTTGGAAGCCTTCCAAGTTAAATTGTTCCTTAGAAGAGCCAGAAGACCTGCAAAAAACAGGATCGCTCGCAGTTTTTCTCGATTTTGATTTATTATTAGTTTGATCGCTTTCCTATCATGCATCCTTACTGTTTCTAGTTTCTGAATTCCATTTAGAAATGACTCCTTGGACTACAGGAGCAGACAGCTGTCCTCTCTGCAGCTGCCACTGGGTTGACCGTGGCTAATATCTTTGCTTTCCAGAGTGATGTTCTTTGCCAAGTCTCAACTCCCAGATCCTGGCAGCTCCAATAGATGGTGAAAGTCACGCTCGCCTCTGGGAGCTACTTCTCCCGCCTCCACCTACTGCAGGGTCTTTATGCACAAAATCGCCTTGCCTCTCAACTGTGACAATGCCTACCAGTGTCTGCCTTGTACACAGACTCCAGCAGACACAATTTAGAAGAAAGAAGACTTTGCTAGAACTCCAGGCTTGCTTTTCTATCTGTGGTTTTAAAGTGATGTCCCTTTTCCAAAAGACTGACCTGAAAACAGCAGCCCATCTCCTGACCCCTCATTACCTGGTGGTCAGAAACTCAATGAGCTTGTTTGCCTTCTCGTCTGTTTCAGCAGCTGCGTCCACATCTTCAACCTCTTGGGTCATCTGCGGGAGGTTCCCACTGCTGTCTCCCAGACTGATACTGGAGGAGGTGGAACTGGAGCTCAGCCCCGAGTCTGGCACCGGGGAGGACTGGTCCTCTCTCAGGAAGTCAAAGCCACCTGGCAGAAGACAAGGTCAAGGTGGAACTTGCAGGCCGGGCACTTAATGAGGTCAGGAGGTGCGCATAAAGAAGTGTGTAGTTATTTAATTTTGGGGGGGAAAAACGCTTCATTTTGGCTATGGCTATGATTAAATAAGACTGACACTCTTTCCCTGCTTACGGATTAATTGCACTGCTGTGTAAATGAGAGTGCATTTGGTAACAGAGGGCGATCTGCTATTTTCTACTCTGGTGTTTTAATTGACGCTTTCTACAAAAGAAGCGTGTGTGTGTGTCTGCGTGTGCATTCTCACACACGTGCACAGGCTGATGAATAGTTCCTCTAAGCATGTGCACCTAACTGTGCTGTTAGTAAATTATTCTTGGGTAATAGACAACTTAAATATGTGAAATGATACCATTTTTGACGATATCAACACTAACCAGCGATAAGTAGATTATACATAATGTTTTGAGTAAATGTACCCAGAATTGTGAATACTGTGTGTATATTAATATATTTTAATAAAATATGTCTCAAGGTAGGCAAAATAAATATGGTATAAGTAGCATTCTACATCTCTGGGTAGGTTGTGGGTTTGAAAATGTATACACACGACCATTCCTTTTCTCCTACTTAATAATTATAAAAAGTACATAGTTCTGGTGTGTCTGACAGATATATTAAGTTATGAGTAAGAAGCCCTGGGTCTGAGTATTATCTCTGCCATTTAATGTGTAATCTCAGGGAGTCATGTAACTTCCCTGTACCCCAGTTGCCTATTACAATAAGATGAAGACAATTTTTATCACATAGGTTTTTAGTATGGATTTGAAAGCAACTGTAGTTGAAACTGGGTGTTCAATAAATATTTAACAAATGTTTATAAAAAGAAGACACTTCTCAAAGTTTTGGTACACCTAGTCCATGAGTACTATATAGAGCTTCAATCATCTTACAAGGTCTTGCCTACGGTATATCGTGTTCGCTTTGGTTTTGTAAATCCCCACTCTAAACCATTTTATGCCACATCAGTGGTATAGTGAATACAAAACTGACGCATTCAGAGATTACAATTTTCTCATTCTAAGGCCATGTGCTTAACGGAATACATCCCTACCTTGGGGAGCTAGAACAGCCAGTCTTCAGAATCTTTTACTTAAGCATCGCCTACAGTAAAGAGAGTTTTGTGTCTCTGAGAGGCTATTGATGGATTACTTTCAATTAGGTGTAGCTTGGTTCAAAATAAAGAGCTTAAACTGAGATCAGTAAGTCCTTACATATCAGAGTTAGTGACTTCAGATTTGTTTTCCAGAGAAATATGCAACGTCTGTCAGAAGACAGGACAGGGCCCAGGACAGGAGTGCATAAAAGGTCCTTCCTTTTCAAGGTAATGAGAGAAGTACGTGGTGACTTATGAAATGCCAGCCCATATCCAGTGCCAATGCGATGTACAAAATAACGAGGTAAAGAAAAGTAGCCCCAGAACTCTGTCAGTTCATCACCATTTTAAGATATTTTAAAATGTTCTGGTTCTCAATGAGAACCGCTGGTCAACCCTTTTGGGAGAGTTTTCATGAGTAGCTTGGACACAACGGGGTCATTTCTTTGAGTCGGCTAATGCTTTCTGTCCTCATTTCTAAGAAGAAATTTTTGGTTTCAAAACAGCAATGATTTTTAATAGACTTCCACTAACGGTGCCTTCCAGAAAAAAGTCAGTCATTTAATAGATTCCTTCAAGGGAACTAGAAGGTACACAGTGAAACATCTGGCACCTTGGTGACGCCTGCTCTTGAGGTGATGGAGATGGTCACTTTTTTCTGCATCTTCCTCCACGGGTGTTCTAGACTCATGCCCTTGGTCAATGGACATTTTAATTTTCAGTGTACCAACAGGAACATATTTAATGAAAACAGCAATCATCATAACAATGTAGAAAGTATATTGGAAAATATTTACTAATGAAGAAAGATTCTGAGAGGTAAGTTCACATCAAGTGAAATGGTGCATACTTATAGTCCTGTCATTTACCACTTAGAAAGCTGGGGGGTGGGTAATAGCACCCGAGAAGTTAATGTGGGCTCCAGTGACACCTCGAGTTATCCTCATACTTGCGACTCTGTCTCAGGTTCCCGGCCACTCCTTCTTTTGTTACCTGTGTAGAGATACTCGGGTTGGTAAGCTGGCTGCACTGTTAGAGTCTTGGCTTCACCCATCTCTCGAGTCTGCAGGAGTACGGA
The DNA here is from genome assembly GCF_003031525.2 of Neophocaena asiaeorientalis asiaeorientalis. Classification (NCBI taxonomy): domain Eukaryota; kingdom Metazoa; phylum Chordata; class Mammalia; order Artiodactyla; family Phocoenidae; genus Neophocaena; species Neophocaena asiaeorientalis. The sequence continues at coordinate 15,527,758 of NW_020174268.1, forward strand.
AGCAATTGCATGGAAATTGCTGTTGCAAGAGAGGGCGATCAAGAGGTGAAGAAGCAACTTTTTGCTGTGTTCAAAGACTTCAGGCCGGTAATGGTCCAAACCTGGAAGAAAACGGTGGAATCTCTTAGCATAAACAAATCTTCAGCTCGTTTAGATTCCAGGGATAGTAAAGATTCCAAGATACCCAGGAGGAACATGTTAAAAGAATGTTTAGTTTTCTTTGTTATTGTTTGTGTTACCGACGTAAAGAAGTTGGTCCTAGGCAAAATAAAATGTTTTATTCCTTAAATCAAATGTTCTCATAAAGCACTGATAGACGGGCTTTTCTTGACCTCTCCATAGCATCTGACATGCTTAGCATTCCTCTTTCCTGAGATGTTCTCTCCCCTGGATCTCCCTGTTACTGAAAGATTCTAATTTTCTCTCTCTCTCTCTCTAACTGAACTTTTGAGTCTCCCTGCCTGGCTGGTTCCTCTTCCCATTTTTTTGCTCTACAACTTGAGTATTTTAAAATCTCAGTGCTTGGCCCTCCACACTCTACATTCTTTCTCTCTGTGCATCGACTGTGTCTCATGGCTTAAAATGTATCACGTCGAACCAAAGACCCACAAAGAGGCCCAACCTGTTTTGGATATCTTTATAGAAATAGCACTGGCAAGGTACTGCTCTACATTGTAGTGATAGTACAATTTTAAACAATGACTGATCAACTAGAATTTTAGAGATGTCACAGAAAGACAGTGAAAAACGGAAGGACTAGATATTTTGGAAATGAGGAAAAGCAGGATGTCCATGTAAAAGGAAAGCTCTATGGGTGACTTCCGTAGGTTTTGGACCCTATTGGCTAGAATTCCTCTTGGTTCCAGTCTTACCTAAGAAGACAGCATGGAGTAGCAATGGGAGATGAAGAGCCCAGTCTTCTCTTACACTGTGATCCACCACCATCTCAGTCATAAAAATGACAGCAATATTGCACCTAATCAATGAAATGATGAAATTAATGCAACTTCTGAAGAGGATGAAAACACACTGATAGATCATTAGGTCACAATTACATCCAACTTGTAAACCTTGTTGAAGAATTATGTAAGGCCCTTATTCCAGGGAAATGGAGTTTAACTTCTGACACAGCACAGAGCTCTATGAGAAGAAGAAACTTCAGTTGAGCTAATTCACATAATGGGGATTCTACTAGTTACTAGGCAATAAGAGCTGAGGAATGAAGAGAAACAGAAGACAAGGGCTCTCTCTTCAAGCTGCTCACAATCTAAAAAGCATAACGGAACAAATACCCATACCAAGGTGACATCAAGGAAAAATTCAGAGGGCTACAAGGCAGCTTTGCACCCTGGTTAATGGCTGACCAGACTCTGCCAATATGCTGATAGCTGCAGATCAGGTCAGCAGGTTCCCTCTGATTTCAAAGGTCATTTCATTTGATGGGACCTGGAATACCTTTCCCTCTTTTCATAGGAAGAAAAGTCCATTCAAAGTTAAGTGATCATTTCCTTCTACCTGTACATGCTACTCACCTATGGAGCGGCCCCCGGGGAGTGATGGTCTCTGGAAGGTAGTCCACCAGGGGGGCCCAGCATCCTCCAGTACAAGGCATGGGTAAGGGCTGTGGCTGTTTGGTCTCTGTAATAGTCAACAGCCAGCCAGTATAGGGAGAAATTGGGTCATCTACAGAGTGAGAAACACAAGCGTGCTTTAGTGTCAGGGAGAGGAGGCTTTTATTTTCCCTACTTGACTTTTTAGAAACTTACAAATTCATGCTTGTAAAAATAACTCTCTAACCATTCCATTTGGTGAGCATGAAATTATATGATCAAATGGGTTGGAATTACTTGATTAAGTTTCTTTCATTCCTTTGTTTCTTGGATATCTAATTTATGGTGATTCATTATAGAGTGATTAAAAATATGAAAATATAGATACACAAAAAGAAAAACATTACATCACGTGAATTCCCATCACTGTGACAACTCGCTCTTTCTCTGATCTCCTCCATCTCAGTAAAATGCGATTCCTTATTTCCAGTTTGCTCAGGACAGGAGCCTTGGAGTCCTCCCTGACTTCTCCCTTACACCTCATATCCAACTTCTAATCATGATGATATGATGGTGGTGACAGTAATAATTAAAATAACAACGTTTGAACTAGCATAGTGAGTGCTTACTTTATGCCAGGTACTGGTCTATGCATCTCACATATTAATAACCCAATGACGGGCACCTATTATCCCTATTTTATCAAGGGGACGCTAAGGTTAAGTAATTTGTTACCATCCACATTACTCAGTGAGCTCTACCTCATCACAAATCTAGGATACGACCACCTCCATCACTACTATCCTAGGCTAAGCTCCCACCGTCTCTCCCTGCTTCCCTCCTTGCCCCTCTATAGTCTGTTCTCTGCAGAGCAGGCAGAGTCCTCCTTTTAAAACAGAAGTTCATTCAGAGTCCCTTCCTCTCCTTACCACTGGCCAGTAGTTCCCCTTAACACTCAAAACGAAATCCAGCAGCCCCATCAGGGCCTTTGAGGCCTGACAAGATCTTTCTCCTGTTTCTTGGCTTATCACCTTCTGCTGTCCCCTGTGCTCACTGCACGCCAGTCACCCTGGCTCTCTTGCTGTTCTGTGACCGTGCCAGGCGCCGTCCACCTACCGTCCACCCCCCAGCTGCAGTGTTCTTCCCCAGATGGCCGCATGGCTCACTCCTTTACTTCATGCAAGTCTCTGCCCAAGTACCACTTTATCGCAGAGGATTTCTGTGACCACTCCATTTAAAATCCACCCCATCCCCAATCACTTTCTCTCCCTCTCTCTGCTTCAGTTCCCCTGCGGCACCGATTCCCCAGCGCTGACGGCTTCCCCCTCCTCTGCCTCTAACACAAGCTCCCTGAGAGCGGGACTTTCTCTATTTTGCTCCTAGTACACAGAGCAGTATCTGGCACGTCGTAGGAGATCAGTACATATATATTTTGAATGAATTAATGAACTTCCTCAACAAAATATTTTTAAAGTAAGCACAGCAACAAATTTCATGGAGTTATTTTTTATACTGCTCTCAACCCAGGCCAGTGGCATTCAAGACAAGCCACTGCACTTGGGGCCACGTGATATGATCAACGCATACGGCTTCAGACAAGCTGGCTTAATCCTGGGATAGACTTTAGTGTATGAAGAGGAAGGATGTTTTTATAACATCGTTAGGCAGTTTCTCCAAAATATAGTTTTTTTTGTTTGTTTGTTTTGCGGTACGCAGGCCTCTCACTGCTGTGGCCTCTCCCGTTGTGGAGCACAGGCTCCGGACGCGCAGGCTCAGCGGCCATGGCTCACGGGCCCAGCCGCTCCGCGGCATGTGGGATCCTCCCAGACCGGGGCACGAACCCGTGTTCCCCGCATCGGCAGGCGGACTCTCAACCACTGCGCCACCAGGGAAGCCCTTGGTTGCGCTTTTGAAGGTAGTGAGAGGTAGCTGATTCAATGCCACTGGTCCAGTGCAGGACGCTGGCCTTAACAGTTAGCAGAGCTGATGGAGGGGATGCCCTCCTATGGCGAAAACTGAGGCTCCAAAACCCACACAGGGACTAGAACCAAGCACAGCCCACTTCTCCTGGGATGTGAGCTGAGGGAGTCTCCAGGGGTTAAGACCAGGAGTCACCTCAGAAAGTGACTCCTGACTCTTTCTAACACACAAGCAAATGAGCAACTAGAAACCCGTCACTCTGTGCCATGAATGTGCCACATTTTTAGCCCAGAAAAGATTTTAAGCAGGTATAATAGTCACTCAGCTTAGTCCACTCGGTAAACTACCTACCGCGTGCCTCACTCTCGGCAAACTACCTCCTTGAATAGCTGTCCAGGTGAGTTAGTTGCAAAATGCACTTCTAAACAATTAGTTACTCTACACAACTAGAACGGGGAGCAGAAATGGGAGAACACCGAAGAATTAAAAAAAAAACACCAAACTTGTGAGATTTCTGTTAGGAAAGGACATGCTGTTTTTCGTTTCTGATGTTCTCAGATATATATCCAGTCAGCAAAAATGTGCTGCGAGGGATGAAGCTGACCTAAAACTGATTTTCTACAGTTAGGCCTAAACTGCTAGGACTCAGCTGCTATCCATCTTAACTAGCTGTATCCTTATTGTGGGGTTACAGACATTAGCATATGGCCTTGGAAAATAATCCAGATATGTTAAGTAGTTCTGAAAAAAAAAAAAAAAAAAGCTTACATAACGCTGGTAGAAAACTGCTTTATAGACCGGGTCTAAATCAGTTTGCTTGTCCATTTTACTCAAGGTGGTATGGTTTTTTAATAAAAAATACACTTAGGAGGTACACATCATCCTTATTTTTGGGTAACCCAGACCATGAAGCCCTGGGCCACGAGGTCTCTCCTGATCCCTTCTCACTCTTCTCACCCTTGCTGATACCCTCAGGAATTCAGGGAGGAAGTAACTGCCCTTAACATATACCAGACGCCTGGCCATAAGGTTTTGGAATTGAGCCTGCTAACCTTTGCTTCTCTCGTGGCATACTCTATCCATCATCGGGTAGCTGGAACCAAACATGCATCTGGGAGGACCCAGTTACCAAAGTCCTGAGGGTATGCGTGCCTTATTAGACACACTGCTTCATCCAAGACAGTCAAAGTCAAGTTCTAGTACTTGAATGCCTGGGAAAGGATCTTAGCATATAGTTTATGTACTTTCTGTTATGAGGATCTGTTTGAGAAGCTTGATTCCATTTTCTCTTTCAATGAGGAATTGAAGATTTGAGCTCTCAGCACCCAAACTACTTTTCTGTGAACTCCAATTTCCCTAGCTAATATTAGTAACCTTGTGAAGAATATTACTGACACCTGACTCAATTAAATTCAAGTTCTGTACCCAAAATTTCCCATTAAAATGCTGTTTATGCTGGTATGACAAATTTATAAACATTTCTGGGTAAAACAGAGGCCATAATGATAATACTAGACTACTCTTTATACCTTATCTGCATTCACAGTAGTCTTTCCTGCCCTTTATAAACACTTCTATTACTTTTTCTTTTTGTCCCTAAAGTCAGTGATCTGAGTTTATATAACGACACAACTATTAGCTTACTTTGTTATAATTATCCCCTGAAATTCACCATTTTAAAATTCATAAGGAATATGAAGTTTTAATACCAGAGGGCTCTGAAGATGTATTTTCAAAATGATTGTTACTGTGTTACGGCGTTTTCTACCGAATTCTGGGTCCCGTACCCAGAACAAAGAGATACACTTTGAAGGAGTCAACTGGCCAAAGTGCGACAATATCCCTAATGTAAAATCCACAGTCACAGAGTGCTTTGCTTTGTTATATCATGCCCGTCACATTCTGGGGGAGTCAGGATTTGACTGCCTAACCTTTTCATGATTCAGTTTTTCTGTCCTCAAATTCTGTGTCACCAAATATTGCATAGCGATGACTTTTCTTGAACCAACAACTCCATTCCTCCAGTACTGCTCTCCTCACCTATAAACTCTGGTCCTGCCTAGATTCAACTGTTTGGTGTCTGGATGGCAGAGCCCCTTGATGGGGCACAGAAAGGAGGGAAAATGCAAATAGCTTTTTTGTTTTTCCCCCCCAATCTCATACTGACCTTTCTAGAAAAAGGTTTTATAGGGACATAGTTAAAACGTAACCCAAGTATGGCAGTATATATGGATTTTAGACATTCCTCCAATTGGTATTTTGAATGGCGGAGAATTGCCTATCTATATCTGCATTAAGGAGTAAAGTAAGGGCAACTGAAATGTGGTGTCATTAGAACTGCTAAGCTCTTACCCCACTCTGCACATTTCCCATAAGAACAAAACAACTCAAAACAACCACTACAAAGGCCCAGTGCACTGACTTACAAAATGAACCTAACTCATGACATATCATATTACGATTTCCACCAAAATAGACAAATAAGTTCTACCAGATAGTTTACCGATTTCCTTAGCATACCTAAATGTCTCTGGGAGTGTTCTTTGGTTCCAGAATTTCTGTAACTTATGAACAAGTAATACCCATCACCTTCTGAGTATCTACACAACCTGTCCAGGGCTTAAACAAAATTAATGAATGCATTGACCTTTTTGGTTTTTCCAATGTCCCAAGGTACAATGAAATTTCTGTGATAATTTTATCTCCCAGTCTGGCAAGGTTTTCACTTGGCCACTGAGACTGTGCCGTTGAGATATTCAATGTGAAAACAAATCTATCCTGGGTGAGCTGACTCACAAGGCTTAAAGGTTAAATCCACTCCCAAGACAGGTCAATAAATTGAATGGAAACCTTTGTTTTCTCATGAGACCATTTCTTACTAGCCTTTCCCCAACTGCATTACCAAGGAAAAGGGCCAAGAATACAAAAATATGTCTTTAGGTAGTAGCTTGAAGTTTTAACAGCTTTGATTCATGCACTGCTTGGCTTCTTTTTACTTTTAAGAGGCTGACTTGCCCATCTACATAGTTGGATTCAGTAGTTACTTAATACTTATGGGCCCCTTTTCAGTGGTTAGAACAAGACTAATCAAAATACTCATTTTCTATTCTCCAACCCTTTGCCTTCCATCTGACCCCCCGCCCCAGCCTGTTGGTACTTACTTTTATCCTCGTCGTACGATCCTCCAGAGCTATTGCTGTATCTCGACTCCAGGCGGGTATGGGCTCTAATGACGTTACTGAACCTTCAAATACAAGAACCGTCGTGAGATACTGACATGTGGGTTTGTGCTGTGACACAGAAAAACATACTATTTTGGGGCAGTTAGTTCTCATGATCCTTTTCCTAAAAGAATACTGTAAAAAGTGGTGGCGCAGTGGTTGAGAGTCCGCCTGCCGATGCAGGGGACACGGGTTCGTGCCCCGGTCCGGGAAGATCCCACATGCCGCGGAGCGGCTGGGCCCGTGAGCCATGGCCACTGAGCCTGTTGCTCCGCAATGGGAGAGGCCGCGGCAGTGAGAGGCCCACGTACCGCAAAAAAAAAAAAAAAAAAGTGTACACCAAACATTCCTTTTGTCCTTGAGAGGGCCAGTGGTCACTCTTGCTCAGGAGCACAAGTTCAAACCTTGAAAAGAAACATTTCAAGACTAATATTTGAGTTAAACTAGAAAATTATAACATTTGTTTGGAAATAAAATGGGCATCATACTGAATAACATGAATCCTTTACTCACATGGTAACCTGGCATATGGAAGGTGTTCAAGAAATAATTACTGAATGATTGAATAAGTGAAAGGAGACAGAATTGGAAATAGTTGGAAACAAAAATAGTTTCATAACAAATTTTGGACTTAACCAGCTTTAAAGTTTTCCTTAAAGTGTTTTTAGGAAAAGGTGCTAGTTGAGGCATGATATAACCAGAGGGACTCTTTCTGTCTGGTCTCTCTTGTGGCTTAAGAAATAATCAAAAGAGAAAAAAAGGTTGAAGTATAATAACTTCACATACATTAACTCATTTAATCTCACTCACTCAACTTTGAGATAAGCATCATTTACTTTGCAAATGAGGAAACAGGCCGAGTGAGGCTAAGCAACTTGTCCAGTGTCAGGCCGAGGAAGGTGGCAGTACAGGGATGCTTTTATTGCCGTGTTGCCTCCAAGAAGGGGGGGACGCGATCTCAGGCTGAGCTCTCGCTCACTAGCTTGGTGACCCTGAGCAAGTCCTTTACCTCCTTGGGGACCCTGTTTCCACACCTGCCAAAAAGGAATGATAATAACACCTCACCATTTATTTCACCCAATCTTTTGTTGGGACTGCTGTGGGAATCAAAAGAAATGATGTGAGAATTTCCAAAACTCCAAGTCGCCATCCAACTATAAGGTATTAATTATTATACCTCTACCTTGGATTTCTAGAATGCCTTTTTAGGGCACCAAAAACTTACAAATCAATAGCATTTTTACCATCTAAAGAGCTATAAGGTCAGGCAAGGGTGTGGATGAGGGTAAGTGTGGGTGAAACGGTACGTCTATATTTACTTTACATAAAATGATACAAAGTGGGTTTTGTCTACATTATCGACTGGGTGTTCCATCCTAACTGATAGCAGATCAACACTCTATTTCCCTCTGGAACACTAGAAAATACACAGCTATAGCTGTCCTCATCAATGTATGGAGAAACAGTGATATTTCAGGAAAATGTACTGGATGTACCATTAGATGCTACCTCGTCCCAGGGTATAACCTCAGAACACTGCAGTGATGATTTGAATTTTCTGAATATAGAAATGTATTGAGTATAAAGCCTGTGGTTTTATTCACTCTGTAGATATTTGCAGCAGCTTTTTTTTTTTTTTTTGGTCCTGACAAGCCACCTTTCTCCCAGTAACTTTGTATTTCAAACATTCTTCATTCTCTTATCTTTTGGGCTATTAATTTGTGAATCCATAAAACAGAAGATGGAGGACATCTGCTTAGTTTCATATAAATCAGGCCACGTAATTGTCTAACTGGTACTTATGAAATTGGAAAAGTGACAAACCTATTACCTTCTGAAGAAGTTCTACAATCATATTTATGCTGATAAATGCAAAGATATAAACAGCATATGCAGAGCCCAGACATCATTCAACAGGGAATAAAAACAGGGTGATGAAAGAATTCCACATCTGGAGATTTCCACAGGACAGAGAGCTTTGCAGGCTTCCTAGCTCTTCAAGAATTGTGATATACGTCGGTTTTACAATCGTGCTTGGGAAGGCCAGGCAGGGAAGAATTATAGAAAGGATGTCAATTCTTCTCTTTTCCTTTTGAGATAGATCTAAAGGATTGCTAGGAGGCGTTTATGATGCCAAGATGAAGGGGAGGAGCAAGCCCCTTCCAGACTATTCTCCTTATTCTAGAGAAGGTTGAAACCACAGAGCAGGGAAGTGTACACTTGGCAAAAAGAAAAGGTAAAAAACTGATTCCCAAGACTAAAATCTGCTGTGTTCATTTGCTTTCCTGGGTTGAAGAAAATAATTTTGGGTCTAGGTCCTAGAGGAATTTCAAGGACTAAGTAGACTGAACAGTCTTTTAATATAAAGGTACATGTCTTAGAAATGTTATCATAAAAATAGCTCTGCTAAGAGAAAACGAGAAGCACAAAGTGTTTCCCTAAATTTTCTCTTGCTGATTTTGCTCAAATTAATTCTTACACAACTTTCTGTGGGTTACTAATCTCTACCCCTGTATCAACACAGATCACCAGAAACTTACATAGCTGAAGTTTATTGCTTTTAGTTCCTTATGAACAATCCTTTCATGGCTTTTATCAATGGTTGATGTATTAAAAATACTTAAACGGTTTGTTTCTGCATATTTTACCAACTGTTATTTTAATTAAAAATATGTGTTCACTTTATTGTTTCATTTTAAAAACTAGATGATAAATACTTCTTAGAGCTTAGGAACACTTATTTAGTAGCTTCCGATGAATTGCTTTTGCTTGTTTACTTTTTGATGTACTGAAAGTTACAAAATTTGCTCTATTTTTCTTTTCTTACTTTGACTATTGAGGAACTCAATGTTAGGTTAATATTAACTTTTAGTAGTTCTCTTTAGGACTTTTGACATAACTATCTTACTTTCCTTTTAGCTTGACTCATTCTTTTACCCTGGTTTAACTATAAGTTATCTAAACTTTATGTCAGTAGGTATGGTATTATTAAATATTTCTGAATTATATCTAAGAACGATTAACTAGTTGTAAAGGACATGGCATCAGGGCTGCCGCTTTGCACAACTCCATGGTGCCCCCTGGAGCCCAACAATGCATTCTGGTGACTGGTACCCCCAGGAATTGTGTCACACAGCAGCCAGGTCATTGGTATTTGTGACCAAGATTATCTCTGTAGGCTCTTTGTCTAGAAGGATGTAAAGAACAGAGTAAACAACTGTCTTGTGTAATGGGGTTAGTAAGAGGGAGGGAGAAAGGGGGGCTGGAGGGTGTTTGGATAGCTTATCCACCTCTGGGGCTGTGATGTTTCTCCAATTTTCATTCACATACTGAATAAACATTTTAAGAAATGATTACTATGTGCAGCATAGTAAGGTAATCACTGAGGATAGAAATATGTATAAGAGCTACACAATCTGTTTTCTAAGAATGAAAATCTAGTGGTTGAGACACAAGTATGCTTACAAGTATCTATACATCAGCATGACAGGGAGGAAGGCGGTAAGCAGATTGCAGAGAATAAGGATACTTTAGGCTGAGGGCACAGTCTACCTTCAAAGAAAAGACAGACTATATTAGAGAAATAGCATAGGTGGAATATAGGGTCAATGGAATGATAGTATCCTTTGTGATAGAACATTCATATAGGTGTGATCATATATATAAATATGACCAGTTAACCTACCTATAGGTAGATAAACAGATATAGTCAGTATGAAATAACAGATGTGCACACATATGTAAAAATGTGGGTAGCATCAGGCTTTGTAATGGCCAACAGAGATGTGGTGATAGAGCAGGAAAGCAAGAGATAAACAAGAAAGCCTAGTACAGATATTCTCTGGCTTCTTCATTTTAAAGGCTACCACTAAAAATTTAGGCAGGACACTCAGAACTCTGGTCCTAAAGGGGCCTTTGTAACGAGATGTTAATGTATGGAAATGTATCACCTTTCTACCCTTAATACAATTAAGATGAAAACTTCAGACTACACATTAAATGATAAGAATGTTACACTCCCACCAGAAAGTAGAAATATCTTTAGAGAATTTTTTTTTTTTTTTTTTACCATGAGGGAGTTTTCCAAAGAAGGTACTGGCAAATATAGATGAAAAAGTAACACGTTAATTAATAATCTTGTACTGTCATTGATGCATAGAGTATGAAAATTATCCATTTCTGAGCAAGAAAGGCCTTTATTAGAGAACTGTAAAGGAAAAGGTCTATAAATCATGACCTACTGAGTTAGAGCATTTGATCTGAAGGCAAGCTCACAGGATAAGCATCTGCCTAAAGGCAGTGCAGGCCAGTAATCAGCGTGTCGAGGAATCTGATAAATGCCTCAATTAGAGAAAGAACTTTCAGAACTCCAGCCCCATGTCAGGTAATCCTCCACCTGTAGCCCCTGATGTATTCTCGTGTACAGGGTGAAATCCTGAGGATGGTCACGAAGCATCTAGGGGCTTTTTAGGCTAAATGAATTATCTTCATTATTTGATCCACTAAATTTTCTCCAGTATGAATTTGTGAATATCTCATCCTTGTTATTAATTTCTTAAGTGAAAGGGCTCCCCATTATTTTTCACTAGAAAATACTCAACCTAAGGAGTTTTCAACACCATGAGGATCATTCTCATTTTAATTTTCAAATTTCAGTCCTGTTATCTCTCTTGGTTTGTCTCTCTGCTCTTCACAACCAACTGCAGGAAATGGTGATCTAGATTTTGCTTATTTATGGGTAGCTCCTAGACAACGTGGAGGCAGAAATACGAACAAGAGAAACATTACCATCAAAGAGCTAACAGGAAGGGGATTGAGACTTCTTTTAGACAGTGTTCTTGGTTAACCCAGATGTGACAGAGTACAGGTAAAAGAACAATGGTGACGTTTCACAGAATTCACCCCGAGATAACTACTCTGTCTCTAAGAAATTACTCAAGACCCAGATTTGAACATTTCACGTGGAAATTCCCTCTATCTCCAGATGGTCTGTGCCCACTAGCAGAACAACTTGTGGCTTTTCTTAAGCCCTGGGGTAAGTAGGCTTCAGCCACCAGAACAACACCTCTCTTAATCTTTCTCTCCTCTCGCATTGCTCAGCAGGAAATTGTTATCTTTAGGGATATACAGAGTGGAGTCTGAAAGTCAATCTGTGTTTCTAAAAAACAAAGAAGGATGCGTGCGTGCGTGCGTGCGTGTGTGCGTGTGTGTGTGTGTAAAATTTACGAAGCCCCACAAATTTTGCTAATGCTTTGTATAGACAATTGCTGAAAGTTAAGCTGGATGTTAAACCAAATTTGTGCACCAACCTCTCATCAGATTCTTTCAATATCTTGCTTTCCTCAGCGTCTGGGAAACCGTCCTGGCCAGCAACCACTGTGTTGCTGCTGGAGGTGGTTCCTGTAGATGGGATTAAAGAGCAACACTTAGAAAGAAATACCTGCGCTGGGGTCAAGCTCAAGTCTCAAGTAATTCCAGGAAAGGATTTCCTGTAAAATCTGTTTGTGAGATTCCTTACATCTTCTGCAGAATCTCAGACATTCTAAACAACCTTCCAAGCCTGCCCCACTGCAATGGAGAATCCCAGACATCTGCTACGGTCAGACCAAATTCCTCAACTCTCTCATAAAGCGAGGCTACAACATTCTTGAATCCCTTTCTTCCTGGCTGCTTAGGTAACAGGCTTATTTATAGTGGCCAGCCCTGCTGTTAGCTCCTTTAGCATTTCTGGGTCCAGGAGTTAATAAATGAACGTTAGTGAAGCATTTCCAAGTTCCTAGAGCTTCTGATCCCTAGGCCACTGCTTCTTTGCAAGAATACTGCTCTGGCAGCAGGACGCGAACACACGGAGGGCAGAAGAGACCAGAGGAGGAGAGAGGTTTGAAGGTAGTTACAGTGTTAGGTGAATTGAAAGGAAGAAAGCATCAAGGAATTTGAGGAGGGTGGTATATATTTCATAAAACGATGCTCAGAGACCAATTTATCGAAAGTGATAACACTGGTCAGGGGGCATTTTAGTAAACCCTGGGAGAATATTAGCCAAGAGAATTCCATCGATACGAGAAGGAAGGTCCAGAAATGAGATACCTAAATGACTAGTGTCCACTCTAAGCTCAGCCCAAAGCAAGAAGCTCTGCGCATATGAGTCCCTGGCTCCCGACTATTGGTTATTCTTACAGAATCATTTCATTAATCAGACAAGGCCCTAAGAGTCTCAGCTACCCTTAAGCCATCTTTTAAATGAGTGCATATGTAGGAATAAGAGAAAGTAACAAACACACACTCATATCCTTTCAATGCTCTACATAAAGGTAAATCCAGAGCTCCACGACAAGGTGTCTACCCAGCTGCCTGTCCCCTACCGGAGGCTGCTGCCGAGGCCTTGCTGCTGGCCGCGAAGCGGTAAAAGGGCGGGTTGTCACAGTGCTGGACGATGGGGTTCACCGGCTCCGTCTGCTGTAGCTCAAACAGAAGCTCCTCCATGGTTTGAATGGTGTTATTACGGCACAAGTATATGGCCACCTTTTTAATCTGAGATGAAAAACAGAACACGAAGGATGTTTTCCAGAGCACGCCCGCAAGAATGTTAGGCTGTCGACAGCGGAGATGGTAACCCATTCATTTTGTTGACCACTTCATCCCCCCAGAAGCGCTCACCCTTATGGAGCCTCCTCCTCTCCCAGGAGGAGTCAAGTGTCTGGGTTAAAACTCACCTCCTTTCACATGCACATCTGATAGGAGTGTGTGGTTAAAGGTCTTACCTTCCCTCATGGCTGAGTTTACAGGAGTTACTTTGGGGATAACTTGTGGGCTAAACATGATTCTATCTAAACTAAAAACTTGCCATGTAAGGTCTTACCTTGAGAAAGTATTTTATTTATACAGAATCATGGGGGGAAAACTGCTAGCTGTTTCTGTTAAAAAAAAAAAAAAAAAAACCAAAAACTCAGTCTCCTGCTACCCAAGAAACAAATGAGTCTGAGCTGTTTGCATAGCTTTAAGTTGTAAAAATAACCCTGGACTAAAGCTCTGCGTCACCATAGCCCCCAAACCTGAGGCACGGAATCTGCTGTAATGCGGCTGATGTGGCCCAGAACAGCAGGCAGGCACAAAATCTCTCAGAAAAGCAACCAGCACACAGATGCCAACTGAGTCAGGGTTTTTTTTTTTTTTTTTTTTAGGTACGCGGGCCTCTCACTGCTGTGGCCTCTCCCGTTGCGGAGCACAGGCTCCGGACGCGCAGGCTCAGCGGCCACGGCTCACGGGCCCAGCGGCTCCGCAACATGTGGGATCTTCCTGGACCGGGGCACGAACCCGCGCCCCCTGCATCGGCAGGCGGACTCTCAACCACTGCGCCACCAGGGAAGCCCCTGAGTCAGGGTTTTAAACATGTTTTTGTCGACATGGTTTTAAACATGTTTTTGTAAACATGGTTTTGTTGATCACCTCATCTTTAAATACAAACACTAAATGGTGGGAATCTCAGTAGGATTTCTCTTTGCTTCTGTCTCTCTCTTACCACCTGCCTTTGAAGAGACAAACTGGGAGATTCTCCATTTTTATTGTTTTAAGAGCATCAGGATGTAAACATGAAACACTTTATTAGCAAAAATATAATGTGTCACCTAGTTTCTCTTACATAACGGGTGGGTCTAATGTTTCTAGAATACAGATTTAGATAATTGTTAGAAAAATGTCTACACCTAAATTCATAGGTTTCCGTGTCCAAAGTCTTAGAAAGGGGATGACAGAGGTGTCACTAGGACACTAGTCCGCATCTCAGAGGGGCAGAAGGGAACTTTTATGTAATATCTAGAAAGCTCACAGGAGATTAGCGTGACGGATGAAATCTGACATCTCTATTCTACTTGGAGCAAAGAGCACATTCCGACTTGCAAACCGCTGATGGAACCACCGGCAGAATAATGAGCACTGAACGTCAGAGGGGCACTCACATAGGGCAGGAGAAGCGTGTCACTGCTAACCCCGCACAGGCTGATCAGGAACTGCAAGGTGATCCTCAGGTTGTTGCTCCATTTCTCGTTGTTGGCTAAAGCATTCCAGGCATTTTCCATTTCTGGTCCAGGAACTTCATCTCCATACTGTAACCAACAAAATAAAAACCGGCTCGGGAGACACACAGAAAAAACGTGAGGACGCAAAATGTCTGATTAATAGTCATTTTAAGGGTCACGGTCATCTCCAAATCATAAGAAGGGGGGAATGGAAATGGCCATTCATCAGAAAGATGCCTTTTTAGGAATTTATAATGCACGATATTTATTCATATGATTTTTCAAATGTTAGGATGACGATGATGATGATTAGGACCACGATTAAAATTGTGGTAAAATGAACAGAAAGTTTCCCATCTTAACCATTTTTACGTGTACAGTTCAGTGGCATGAAGCACGTTTACACTGTTATGAAACCGCCACCACCAACCCCACCCTATTTTTGCGACTTTTAATGGTAGATGACATTTCCCCCAGGTGTAATCCCGGGTTTCCTGGCATGTGGGAGCACAGGATGGAGGCATGATTCCTCGGAGTTTACCTTGGCTGTCATGTACATGAGGTTATTCAGCACCAGGGACGTAGCTTCCGGGGAGCCCCAGCCATTGCCTTTCAGCCCCTGAGAAGCCGTCCCCTCTCCTTCCCGGTCCTTGACGTCGTCCTCTGGGCTGCTGGGACTCGAGCCTGGGAGGAGCAGCCTGCTGTCCACCAGCTCGATGTTGTGCAGCCAGGGCAGCAGGTAGGTGAGCATGATCTGACGCCCGTTCGGGTGCGTCGTGGGAAACCGCTGGCTGACCTCTATAGAGGGAAGGGCAGTGACTGAGAGCCGTGTCATCTCATCAAACTAAACCGAAAGATGAACAGCAACTGACAGATCCAACAGAGCCCTCCATTTACACAGCATCTTCATTTACAGCAGCTCCCCAAGGCCATACAATCTTACAACTGAGGCTTGTCCTCAAGCCCCTCACTTCTCAGCAGGTGCTCCGTGGAGGAAAGTGAGAGCACAGCGGGGAGAGCACAGGCTTGGTGGGATGGGATGGAAGACCTCCTGGATTCAGATCGACTGCTAGTGGAAGAGGTACGTTAGGGTGGACAAAACAGGGGACTGGGAATCAGAAGGACATGTGACCAGATCCCATTTCCTCAACCTATTAGCTGCATGAGACTCTGGGATAGTTCTTTAACCTCTCTGTTCCTCAGTTTCCTCATCTGTAAAATGGGGCCCATCAGGTCCTGCCTTGGGCAACTGTGAGGATTAAGAGATACCATCATGATGTGTATTATATACTCAGCACAGCGCCTGTCATCCAGTAGGCTCTTAATAAACAGCAGTTACGATTATTATAACAATGACTGACCTTTCAACTATGCCTATATTTTACAAAGTGCCTTGAATGAAGCATTAGCTGTTAAAAAGTGAAATGCAAACTTCCAGGAAGAACAAACCCAGTGTGTGGACTCATGTCCGTGGTGTCTACTTGAGAACTGCCAACTATGTGGCAAGTGTGCTTTCAATGCCACGCTTTGTTTTATGAAATAAGGAGTCAAAAGGGTAAAACTATATGACCAGCCCGGTCATCTCACCACTACTTCCTCTGATAGCATTTTTACATTGTTTCACTGCCAGCAGCATTTAATTTTACAATCCGAATAAGCTTTCTATAGAAATAAAAGCACAGCTTTATGTACATGCTGCAAGTTCTAAGTCATCTCCTATTTCTAATATTTATGGAAGAAACTGTTTTATCCTAAGGGAAGTTCGAAAGCTTGGCCTGATGCATTTGCTATCATCCGGCGAGGCATGTAATCTCATTTCGAGGGCTCATGCCTGCTACACAATAGAACCACGTGGATGCCAGGAATTATACCGAGATAATCCACTGCATCCCCAGGAGCTTTAATTGATTTGGCCCTTTTCCTGAAATTAAAATGACAATTTTTTACTTTGAAGAATAAGAATATACTTAATTCTGTGCACAACCAGACATGTTATGCTGTTACGTTTCACACAGGTCAAAATTTTATTGGGACTTTGGAGAGAAATAAACCTTTCCAATCAGAGGGACAACTGCTTTAAGAATACCTGTCGTCTTTCAACAGCGGTGTAAAAATCTACGTAGCAATAAGCACCTTCTATCATATTACTCATTTATGTAAAATAAATTTGTATTTATAGCTTTATATTTATAGAATTTATAAATCATTTGCTTATTTATGTTTATTTTATCTTGTCTGTCAGACATAAGGTCCAAGGGGGCGGGGATGTCTGTCTGTGGTATCCCAGGCACCTAGATCAGGGCCTGGATTTTTAGAGATGTTTTAAAGGGAAAAGAGAAAAAAAAATGCCATGGCACACGAACAACCCCTCATTCACCTCTTTAGAAACAAATTAAATAAACTGTGAGACAATGTCTGTGGGATCCCGTATACATTTGCTGGCTTTTGGGAGAGACCTGAACAACTGGCCTGGCTATGTACAAGGAATTAAGTCATTTGAAATTACAGGCAGTAAAAATCTCACCACAGGGTTTTTAATGGTAAAGGCAGTATAAACAAAAGCGAGGAATCTATTAAAACCTCATTTTTCCATGTTATTTTTAACAACTTATTCCTCATAAATCAAAATAGCCAAAAGGTCAGTTCTTGACAGAAAATTTAGCTTGAACTTGCAACTCATTACATGAGCTTCTTTTCTTATTAAATTTGCTGGACGGTTTATCTTCTCTCTGCCCAGTTGTCAGTCTCTCCCTCTTTACGGGCTTCTCCCTCTCAGCCAAGAAACAAGCTCGAGTCTCGCTCATCCTCTGACTCTGCATCCTACTATAGCCCCATCCTCTCTTTTTCTGCTTCTTTTTAGCCAAGCCCCTGAGATCTGGCTTCTGCCGCTACTTCTCCATGGAAACTACCGACAGCTACCAATGAATTGTGCAATCCATAGGGTAATCTTTAGACCTTATCTCCTGGGATCTATAGGAATGTGGACTGCTCCAATCCGTCTCCCTAAGTCCTGTCTTCTCTAGGTCTCCATAAAACACACCTTCTAGGTGCTCTCCTTCTATAAACATGCCTCCCTTCCCTCTCTGCTCCCTCGCCCTTCCTTGGCCTGGTCCTTAGAAGTTGGGGGTCCAGGTTCTTTCTTTCACTCTGTACGCTCTCCATTCAGGACCTCATTCATCCCCATGGTTCTGACCCTTCTGGTCTTCCGTGAGTCACTACCGCTGGCCTTCCCTTGACCCTGGCCTGTCTACACTCAGGATGTCCAACAGACGCCTACACTCAATAGCCCAAACAGAGCTCATGATCTCTGCCTTGGCCTGACCCTCCTCTTCTCCCCCAGTCGGCTCTCCAGGTGGGGTTATCACCACCCATTTCCCAGATATGGCACTAGGCACTCCCTTCTGTGCACTCCGCCCAGTAGCTCTTGACTCTGGTCTCTCCCCTCTGCTCTCACTGGGCTGTCCGAGTTCAGGTCCGCTTCATTTCCTCCTTGGACTACTGTCATCATTTCTCAACTGGTCTCTTCTCTCTAGATTGGATGTTCTCTAATCCATTCACCACACTGCAGTCAGTCTTTCTAAAATGCACTCTGATCTCGTCCCCTCTCTTCTTGCTTGAAACTGATGAGTGGCTTTCAAAATCCAAGCAGCTCGCTTGGATGCCCTTCCTGTTCACAGGCTTCTGAGGGGTTTCAAGGAGCACGTATGTGGTCACTGGCCTACAAACTCCTTAGGGTACAATACAAGGCCTTCCAAGATTGACTTCTGCCTCTCTGCCTGTCTGTGACCATCTCAAACTTTCCCCCTTCCCTGCATGTTGTATTAGCCAAACTGACTACTACATAATCTCTCAAATGCATCGTTGTATTTTATGCCTCTAAGCCAATGCGGATGATATTTCCTTGGCCTGTAATGCCGTCTGCTTGCCAACTGCAATGTCAACTATTCATCTGCTTTGCAAATGTCTACTCTTCTTTCAAATTGCAGCTCAGACATCAACTTCTCTGGGAAGTCTTTTCTGATACTCCTGGCCCAGTAACTGATTACTCCCTGATCTTCCATCTCATACAGAGAATGTGCTTTTTAAAAATTGTACCATAATCATATGATTGCACAGATTTATTACTAGACAATGAAACTTTGATGGGAGAGGCTGTTTAATTCACCTCCGTATTCCTAGGATCCAATCACAGTGCCTGGCATACAGGTGGCACTCAAATCTTGGTTGAAGTGAATAAATTTTAGTTTTCCAAGAAGAAAATTAATTTATCAAAAAGGTTTTCCTTGAGTCCTTCCACTGTTTCAGGCACAATGCAAGGATGTGACTAAGTCTGTTTCAGATAAATGGATTTTCCAAAACATGATTCACAAAGATTACTCGTAAAGGTGTGCCCCGATTCAAACTCTCAACAACTGATACATGTAACATTCAAGCTACAAAATACCATCATCACCACCACCAAAAAACAACTTAAAGCAATTATTTGTATTAGAAGTTATACCACCCATATTTAATTTCTTTGGGAAATTTTACATACACAGTGTATGTAAAGTATTATGACTCATCTAAGCATCTTCACATTTGTCCTATGTTTATTTATACCTACACTATTTTAGATAAATACACTGTTTTAAAGATATTCTAAATTTACTTTTATATGTAACTGAACTTAGCCCAGAGTAATTTTGAGCTACAAATTTAGCATCAATAATTTCGATTCTAAATTACACTAGAATTTAAAAAGTAAAAACACTTAGAGCAGAAATGATCACACATGTCATGACTGACTATCACATGGTACCTGAGAAGAGAGGGAGAGTGAGCTCGGGGTACATCCTGGCCAGTTCGCACGACAAGAGGGCTAGTGACACACTGTACAGGGGCGGCAACGGGCCGTGTGTTCCATAGAGAATACTTCCAGGTCTTTGTTCAGCTACTTTCTTCGAGTACACAAAAAGCTTTGCTTCAAGGATCTATAAAGAAGTAGTAGGAAAGTAATAAACAGTATGAAAAAGCATTGGCTTGCTATCTCAGGAGTATTTATATTGAATAAAGTTTTGTAATAAAAACTAATGAACGAATATTTTAATATTGTATTAAAGGTAAAGCATCAGCTGCTTCCTATGTTTACAGAAGATTATGTAATTGTTTTCTCACTCATCATATCCACCGGTGATATGCAGAAATAAATAAATACGTATCAATAAATAGCAATCCAGTAGATCAACTACCATTTCTATTTTCTGTGCTCGAGGATGGAAATTTCAATGTAGTCAATGATACGTGCCTGCATGAGCTGCATGGAGATTTCATAAATCTCTCTGTTGGTGTCAGAAGCCTTGAACAGAACGAGGTTTAACAATGTCACTATGTCAAAGGGATAGTTCCTAAAAAAAAAATAAACAGCATAGTTTAGGAGACAGCCTGGCTAGTAATCTTCATAAATCATTACCTCTCAAAATTCTAGATGGCACACTGACCTCGGTCACACTTACTAAAGACATTCCCAAGCCCATGTGGCCATTCCCCCACCCCCCTCATTCTTTTGCTGTTTATTAGCAGGTGAAGGGAAATAGCTCTATTTTGGGTTAAAACTGAATATAGTCACACCAGGATAAATGAACACAAAAGTCTATCTACTGCAAACAGATTTCAATGAAAACCAAATGCAAGAGGAAAAGAAGAAGACAATATGTCTAAATTTCTCAACAGCTCACTGACTTACTATTTTCATTCAATCTATCTAAATTTATTAAACACCAAACATCTATCAGAAACGACTGCAAAGTACAGATGATACTAAGTTAGTAAGGCTGGTGCCCTCCCCCTTACAGTTTAGTTAGGGCGACAAACTATAGTTATGATGAGCTGTGGTGGGATTATCCACAGCATGAAACAGAATCCCGACAAGGGACACCTACATCAGACTTGGAGTTAGAGGAGGCTTTTTGAAGGAGGAAACAAGTAAACTAAGCCCTGAGGCGCCAAGAGACATGGTAATTGTTAGCAAGGCCATGGAAGGGGGAGCATGGTGCAGAGACAACACCATTTTAAAAGGTTATATATGAAAATACCTCTCCCCCGTTACACAGAATTTTAAACATAAATGTAATTATACTACCTACATGTATTGTTTGGGGATTCGCTTTTTCACTGGACAGTGAGGCTCAGGCTTTCTAGTAGCTGGCCTGTGTTCCACCGTATGGACGTACCGTAAATAACCACTCTTGTAGTGGATGCTGTGGTGTGCCACCTAGACCCCCCTTCAGGACTGAGGCACTCAGTCTCCCACTAGAGTGCTGCAGTCTGATACCTCTGGCTGAACAGCCCTCTGGGAATTGCCTAGGCCAACGTCAGGCCTACTCCCCAGGAGCACCCCTGTGGGATTGGCTGAGGTTTCTTTCCTCTGCCCAGTCCTGTTTCCCTCACTTCCCCACAGATGTTGATCTCAAGGGCATTCCCTCATAAATTTCCTGGACTCAAATCTCCACCTCAGAGTCTTGCTTCCTGGGGAAGCCAAACTTTGACATGTGTTGATGGACATTTAAAGGTTACTTTCACTTTTTTCACTATGATAATACCACAAACACCACATGTGCAAGAATTTCTTTAGAACAGATTTCTAGAAGAGGTCATGCAGGGTCAAAGGGCACATTAAAATTCTGGTAGACACTGCTATATTGCCCTCCAAAGTGGCTTTACCAATTAGCACTCCCAAATGACTGCTTTTCTAGAACTTTAATTTTAAGCGAGCGAAAATGCATGAGGTTGATGTGTTAGGTGAGAAACTGGGCAAAGCCCCCAAATAATGGTGGTGAGGATGATGATAAACAATGGATAACACTTATGTTATGATGTGCTTACTTTGTGCTAGTTATTGTACCAAGTCCTTCATCTAGATTTGTTATTTAATCTTCACAACAAGCTTGTGAGGCTTAAAGAAGTTAAGTACTTGCCAAAGGTTAGGGAGAAGTGGTGGAGTCTAGATTCCATCCTGGATTTGTATGACTCCAAAGAATTCAAACACTTATCCACAGTGCTATCAGCCTCTTGGACACCTCACAATAGATCATTTCATGGCCAGGCTAATTTGGAATTCTTACAAACTGCAGTATCTGGAAACAGACCTTTCTGACTGTGAAAATAGAAAGGTAACTTTCTTCTGAGCCCCATAGTAGCAGAGACATCTTACCTACATTGCTGTCTCTGACACTGGGATTTAATACATATGTTTTTAATATAAATAAACACTGGAAACTACTATGGATCATTGGGGATTTAAAGGCAGTAGAAGGGTAGACAAAGCCTCCCTCTTATGCAGGGCTATGCACTTGACCAAGTAATTAGGGAATTCAATTAGCTGCTTAAGACTGAGCTACAGAGTTTAAGGGGAACAACACTGAAAGAAATAACACAGATACAGAAAATGAAACCCAGAGAAGGAAAAAATTAGAAAGCTCTCAAATGAGTACAAGAGCATAAATAAAACATCTGTATTTAGATGTTTAAAATAGGCTTCGAAACCAAATGTCACATTTTCCAGTATTTAATTATTCAACGTAGGCAGTGGAAGGGTAAAAGAAATAAAGACAGCTGTGCTCATACAGAACAAAAATAAAATGGTAGGGCTTCCCTGGTGGCGCAGCGGTTGGGAGTCCGCCTGCAGATGTGGGGGGCGTGGGTTCGTGCCCCCATCTGGGAAGATCCCACATGCCGCGGAGCGGCTGGGCCCATGGGCCATGGCTGCTGGGCCTGCGCGTCCAGAGCCTGTGCTCCGCGGCGGGAGAGGCCACAACCGTGAGAGGCCCACACACCGCAAAAAAAAAAAAAAAAAGGTAAAATAAATATGAAAGGTAAATATGGTTCAGAAAGTAAACAAGAAATAAAACTGTTTTTTCAATCGGAAAGAGAGGAGATTTTGAAGAATTTGAGAAATACCCACTAGCTCTGGCTTAGAACTAAATGATGAAGCTCAGAATAATTTTATTCTAAAGAGAAGCAGATTTTACCAGCTGATATGATTACATCATAGCTCTTTGCCTCCAATAGCTGTTGAATAATAATAGTGTTTACAGGGTGCTTAACATGTGCTAGACCTTAGGTCAAGAGATTGGTTTTATTTAATTCTTACCCTAACCCTGTCATCACTCCTATTTCACAAATGAGTAAGCATTTGTAGTAACTTGTTCAAGAGCACACAGCTTAATGAGAGGCAGAGCTAGAATTCAAACTCAAGACAGTATGTTTCCAGAGCCCAAATTCCCAAACTCTGTGCTCTCCTGAAATTCTCCAGCTGAGGGACATAACCAAATGAGGCTCTACATCACCAGTTAGGGAGTATGACTGAGATTCACGAATCATAAGCTTCCCTTGTCTTCCTTGGCAATAGATGGATGCTATTCCCTTAAGAAATGTGGGGCATTTACTTTTAAGGATTCAAGTTTGCAGTGCCTGATTTAAATTAGCAAAGATTTATAGACAGTTAAGGCAAGGCAGACGTGCAAAGAACAATGGCAACAAAAACCACCTCCAAAAATAAACCCAACAAAATTCTTTAAAAATTAAAACTTTGATCTTGCATGTAATTCTAAGGCATCTATTAACTATATTCTAGTCGTATGTTACAGAGTAAGAGTAAAGACAATGGCATTCTTAAGTATTTAATTAAATGTGAAGAGAATTCTGTTCAGTTAAGCTAGTGATTGGAAGCGGTCTATACTTTTAATATAGGGCATATTATTTACCTTGATTTATAACCTTGGAAAGCCATTTAATCTCTTTCTCAATTTCCCTATCTCTTCCAAACTGATATAACTTGGAATTGAGGGGAAAATTAATAAGAACACATACAGAACCCAAACAGTTATTTGAACTAATGCTGCCTGACAGGTGAGCTATTTTCTTTTGTGCTAAATTACAATACTGAGCTGCATTTAATAGATTTTAATCAAATATGAAACATACCTTATGAAAAATGCTTCAAAACTAATATTATTAGTTCTACCATCACTTTCTACTTTTATACTCACTTCCCCTGGTCCTATTCACTTTCCACTCTGACTTCCAAATCTCTCAGCGTCACCAGGGTCAGATCCTAGTTATAGTTACAGTTATAGTTTTGACTGGAGACCAGCAAGTTCACAACACACGCACGTACACACACACACACACAGAGTCATTTAGAGAAATAAACTAAAAAGAAAAATGCAGAGAACCATTTTTCCCATTATCACAGCTCTTGAATGTAAGGACTGATATATTAACTACGTAAAAATTGGTTTAGTTCTAAAACTAAAGGTAGAAAATTTTAATCCACAAGAGCATTTTTAAAATGTGAAATCTTTTAGGTATTTTAAGGTCAGTTATAAGTTGTTCCTTAATAAATGAGTCTGCTTATAAAGTGTCATATTCCTACAAAAATAAATACAGCGTATGATCATTCTCATTTGACAAGGAAGAGGTAATTCTTTTCTTTACAGGAAGAATTCTTCACTTTAGGGTATGCCTTGTTGCAGGAGTTACTGAACAGACACCTTGTTTGAGGAATTTAAAATATGATCCAGTTTATGTATGATATTTTAGGAACAGATTATTTCATAAATTATTTAGGTGTTTTTTAGAAGCAAACTTGCAGAAAACAAAGTCTAAAACACCAGAATTGTTTTTGAAAAAAGTACTGACAACTGAAGTGCGAGGACTGCGCAAACAAATCTGGAGGCTTATCCAGACAACACAGGCTGAGAACTTACGGGAAAAGAGGGCAAATTTAAGCCACAGCTGAAACATTAAATTCTGAACGTGCCCTGTGGTGAGAAACGACCATTTGTGGTCACATGTTGGCTACTGCCTTGGCAGTGAGGTGGCAGCCATGGCATTGCCTGGCCCTCTGACCCTCCCTCTGAAAAGATGAGCGTTGTGAAATAAGCTGATAGGCGATATGTGTTTAAGAAATCAAAATACTTTAGGATGCTCTCTTAAAAAATCTACTCTAAATATAGAGGGCTTTATATCCTAATGTTTTTGTGACTGAGATATTGTTGGAACTGAGACTATATTGCTAAAGTCATAAAACATTTATTTGTGCTCCCTAAAAAAAATACCTAGATTTATCCAGAGGAATGCAGTGGGATATTTTATGAGAGGGCCATGCAATGAAATAAATGTGACTAGGATAGTTCAAACCAAGTTCACTGGGAGAAGGGCAGTGAAGAGAGCAAACTTATTACTCTCAATTTTGTCAAATGAATCTATGGTCTAAGTCATAGATTCTAAATATATTTTTAAAAATCAAAGAACAGAAATTTATTTTTAGCATGCTGAAATACCTGAAAATAAAACAATACTCCAGAGAAAGACTCTTATAAAAAATGTTATTTTGGTAATATCCAATAGGATAAATAAATTACTTAGTATTGCTAACATCAAGAAATAAACCAATGGAAAATCAGACAGTTTAGATTATGTTCATCTGATATGACTTTTATGGAAATTAACATATATATATATAATAAAAATTTTACTACTAAGATTACAGAAAACGAAAGCTTTAGACATGAAATGTTATCTACTATCTTTATAAAAGAAAGAAAAATATTAAAGAGAAACTTGCCTCTTTAAAAAGCATGTTCATTTTAGATTGATTGAAAGTAGATGTCTTCTAAAATACTGTTCTTATTCATTTAGAACCATAACAGGTTGGAATTTACAACTAATTTACATTTATTCCCTTCACCCTGTAGCTCAAGATAGCTATTTAAAACGCAATATTTAATTAAAAGGGACAATCAACAGCCTAAATCAGTCCTTTCAAAAATAAACTTGATGACATAAATCACAGCAAGATCCTTTTGGACCCACCTCCTAGAGAAATGGAAATAAAAACAAAAATAAACAAATGGGACCTAATGAAACTTCAAAGCTTTTGCACAGCAAAGGAAACCATAAACAAGACGAAAAGACAACCCTCAGAATGGGAGAAAATATTTGCAAATGAAGCAACTGACAAAGGATTAATCTCCAAAATTTACAAGCAGCTCATGCAGCTCAGTATAAAAAAACCCAGTCCCAAAATGGGCAGAAGACCTAAATAGACATTTCTCCAAAGAAGATATAGAGATTGCCAACAAACACATGAAAGGATGCTCAACATCACTAATCATTAGAGAAATGCAAATCAAAACTACAATGAGGTATCACCTCACACCAGTCAGAATGGCCATCATCAAAAAGTCTACAAACAATAAATGCTGGGGAGGGTGTGGAGAAAAGGGAACCCTCTTGCACTGTTGGTGGGAATGTAAATTGATACAGCCACTGTGGAGAACAGTATGGAGGTTCCTTAAAAAACTGAAAATAGAACTACCATATGACCCAGAGAAAACCATAATTCAAACAGAGTCATGTACCACAGTGTTCATTGCAGCTCTACTTACAACAGCAGGACATGGAAGCAACCTAAGTGTCCATCGACAGATGAATGGATAAAGAAGATGTGGCACATATATACAACGGAATATTACTCGGCCATAAAAAGAAACGAAATTGAGTTATTTGTAGTAGGTGGATGGACATAAGAGTCTGTCATACAGAGTGAAGTAAGTCAGAAAGAGGAAAACAAATACCATATGCTAACACATATATATGGAATCTAAAAAAAAAAAAAAGGTTCTGAAGAACCTAGGGGCAAGACAGGAATAAAGACACAGATGTAGAGAATGGACTTGAGGACACGGGGAGGGGGAAGGGTAAGCTGGGACGAAGTGAGAGAGTGGCATGGACAGATATACACTACCAAATGTAAAACAGGTAGCTAGTGGGAAGCAGCCACATAGCACAGGGAGATCAGCTCGGTGCTTTGTGACCACCTAGAGGGGTGGGATAGGGAGGGTGAGAGGGAGACACAAGAGAGAGGAGATATGGGGATATATGTATATGTATAGCTGATTCACTTTGTTATAAAGCAGAAACTAACACACCATTGTAAAGCAATTATACTCCAATAAAGATGTTAAAAAAATAAAATAAAATAAACCTGAGCTGCCTTCTCTGGATTTCTAATACAGGATAAGCTCTTTCTTGGGAATAGCTTTTGCAATATGGGGAGGTTCATTAACCCTTTCGTCTTAGTTATGAAAAAACTTCTTTCAATAAATTATAGAACTGAAATACCCCACTGAATGACTGATTTACATAGCTAGGGCACCGGTTTTAAAAGTGCAATCCATGGAATCCCAGGAGACACATTTTCCTTTCTTTTTTTCTTTTCCCAAGGTCTGGGCAAGAGAAATTTAACATTTTTAGGTTGCTTCCCGAGTTGTTTGGTCTCAAAATGGCTGAAGTGCTTACAATTCATACCTTTCACAGACATTTCTAGAAATTCCTTTAAGGTATCTTTACCATTTTCAAATCCTGCTCTAACACTTCATTATAAATTTCCAGGCAATTAAAAAAAATTTCCAGTCTATAACTACAAACCATTCTCCTGGTAGAATAAAAAATCAACGTAGCTGTGAACTTAGAGGGAATAGGCTATCTGCTGGGGAAAGAGAGGCCATTTTGTATTTCCTTAGAATTTACTCTGTTCAAAGATTTGCAAAAACAGTCAGCTCTCAATTATTCATACGATGAAGAGTAACCTTAATTGCACTTGCCAGTGCCCAGTACCTTCCACTTAAAGAATTCATACCTGCTTCCACACACAGTTGCTATGGCTTTGAAGCAGCCGGATGCGAGTTGGTAGGAACCAGTGTAGCATCGGTCAATTGCCCAATTGAAAAGATTTATTTGGTCAGGATTTAGTTCCAATAGCAAGACAACAACTTCGCAGCCAAGTTGATGAACCTGAACACATGGAGGAAAGCAATCATTCACACTCAATGAAAGATTATTCAAGGGAAAGACACAAAATCAAGCTTAGCGAATATAAATTGTGTAAAAGGAAAGCGAACACTAAACATTTATCTTGATTAGTTTTTATTCCAGGAATTCCTCTTTAAGAGGATGCAATGTTGCAACTGAAAACTGAAATGTATAAACTAAATTTGACTCAGTGTAAATCTGTCATATAGGCTCCACTCATTCTCGATTTTTAACTCTGAAAAGGTGATAAAGACTTCATTGGCAATGTTTCTTTTTTGTATTTAAAATATTTTTGAAAAATACATGTATTTGGTTTAAAAAGTTTAAATATATAAAAGGATAGCCTTCATGAATGCAAAGTCTTTTAAGGAAAATGATCAGAGGGAATATGTTTATGAGGCTTGATTACTAAATATATGGTGTACAGCTTAGCTGGCAATCTTTTAAAAAGAAATACAATATCAATAAGCTCTTTTTGATCAGAGACTTTCATATGAAAAGATTATCATACTAGATAGAATTAATAGGATCATTAACTGATGATTCTTGAAGCTACTGTTAAATACTGGATGGTCACATTTGTCCAGGACAAGCCTGGTGTCTGGAGGCTATATTCCCCTCAGAAAGTAACATTCTCCTGCCTCTTCCTGAAGTTGTCCATTCTCCTGCCAGTAGCAACAAGGTGGAGAAGGAAAGATTATGCCTTGTTTGTTCTTATATTATAGGGTATGGGCCCAGATGGGAGCTATATTCTTTTCCTTTCTTTTTCTTTTTTGCTTTTTTTTAAACTAAAAATCTTTATTGTGTACCAAAATTACCATTTTTTAAAATTAATTTTTATTGAAGTATAGTTGGGGAGCTATATTCTAATTGGATGGTCAAATATCATCAACCTAGTTCCCCGTGGGCTTAAGTACTTAGAAGCAGATAAAAGCTGGTGATACTATTGCAAAGGACTTAAAAATAACATCTCATTAAAAACTTAGTTCAACTTGAAAGAAAATCAGCAAGTTTTTATTGTGCTTTAGAAACTTTATAAAATGTAGATAGTATATAATTCACAAGTAAATGGTGAGTTATGTTAACTAAACACACTAGTGTGAATACCAGAAGAAACCAGATCACCAGCACCACTGAAGCCTGCTTTGTGTATTCTCTTCATCACTAGCCTCTCTTCCTCAAAAGTAACCACTATCTGGATTCCTACCACCATTGGTCAGTTTGAGCTGTTTTGAACTCTGTGTAAATAGAATTATAGAGTATATAATTTTGTGTCTTTCTTTCACTCAACTTATGTTTAAAAGCCATCAACATTTATTCGTTTTCATTGTTGTATAGTATTCTAATTTATGATTGCTCCACAATTTATTCATTCTACTACTGATGAACATCTGGGTTGTTTCCAGCTTTTGACTTCATAATACCGCTTTGAATATTTCTATACATGCCTTACATTGCACATACTGGATAACCTCTTTTGTAAATTGCTTGTTTAAGTCTCTTGCTCATTTTTCTATGTGTCTTTACCTTATTTTTTTGTAGAGGTCCTTTATATATTCTAGATAAGAACTCTGTTGGCTCTATGTTGCAAATATCTTTTTTTACTCTACAGCTAGCCTGTTTACACTCTTAATTGTGTCTTTTGGCAAGCAGAAGTTATTAATTAGTCTCCCCTTATGGTTAGTAATTTTTGCATCCTATTTAATAAATCTTTCCCTAACCCCAGGGATTAAAATAGCCTTCTGTTTTATTTTCTAGAAACTTCAGTTTTTCAGCTTTCACATTTAGATCTACAAACTATTTTTTTTTCAATTTTTATTTTATATTGGAGTATAGTTGATTACCAATGTTGTGTTAGTTTCAGGTGTACAGCAGGGTGATTCAGTTATACATATTCATGTATCTATTCTTTTTCAAATTCTTTTCCCATGTAGGTTATTACAGAGCATTGAGCAGAGTTCCCTGTGCTGTACCGTAGGTCCTTGTTGGTTATCTATTTTAAATATAGCAGTATGTACACGTCAATCCCAAACTCCCAATCTATCCCTCCCACCCCCCATAACCATAAATTCGTTCTCTAAGTCTGTGAGTCTGTTTCTGTATAAACTATTTCTTCTTTTTCACTCATGATATCTTATTTTTTCTCTTCTAAAACATTGGCTAGGATCTTTAGTATAATGTTGATAGAAGTAATGAAAATGGGCTTCCTTGGTCATTCTAGTCTCAGAGAACACTTTCAATATTCACAATTTAGTGTGATGTTTACTACTGGGGTTTTTATGTTTTTAAAGACACCCTTTATCAAACTAAGGAAGTTCTTTTTTATTCTTAGTTTCATTAGTTTCTCTTATGAATGAATGTAGAATTTTATTAATGCTTTTTCTGCATCTATTGAAATGATCAGATGATATTTCCTTCTTGCAACTTTAATATAATTAATATACAAATGAATTGAACGACATTTGAATATTAAACCAATCTTGTAGTTCTTGAATAATCCCAACTTGATCATGATGAATCATCTTTTTAATATATCACTGAATTCAATTTTCTAATATTTTGTTTAAAGTTTCTGTATCTATGTTCATGAATGATTTGCCTTTTAACTGTCTTTCTTGTTAAATTCTTGTCAGGTTTTAGTATGAAGGTTATGTGGGTCTCATAAAACATGTTGAGATATGTTTCCTCTTCATCTGTCTTCTCTTTGAGGATTTGCATTAAATCAATGCAATCTGTTCCTTAAATGTTGAATTAATCCATAAAGCCATCTGGTCCTAAAGTTTTCTTTGTGGGAAGACCTTCAATTATAGATTAATTTTCTTTTTTACTTATATGACTTTTGATTTTCTTTTCTTCTTGTGCTGTGTTTTTCTAGGAATTTGTCTATTTTATCTAAATTTTGAAGTTTATTGGCACAAAGATGTTCATATGTTCTCTTATTTTTAATATCTGTAGCATCTGTAGTGATGTCCCATTACATTTCTGAGGTTGGTGACATACACCTTATCTCTCTTAATCAGACTTGCCATGGATATACTAATTTTATTAGTCTTTTAACAAATTCAACTTTTGGTTTAAATGATCATTTCCAGTAATTTTTTCTCTTTAATTAGTTTCTGCTCTTATCTCTATTATTTCTTCAATGTACTTTGAGTTTGATATGCTATTCTTTTTCTAGCTTCTTGAAATGGATGCATAGGTCATCAGCCTTTTTTCTTTCCAATATATGCACTTAAGGCCATATTCTAAGCAAGGTTTTATTTAAAACCCACAAGTTTAGTGTGTAGTGGTTTCATTATTCTTCAGTTAAAAATATTTTTCACTTTATATTTTTATTTATTCTTTGACTCACTGGTTATCTGGAAGAGCATTTCTTAATTATCTTTTTTATTACTGATTACTGGTTTAATGCCATTGTGATCAGAGAACAGAGCCTGTATCTTTCAATCATCTGAACTTTGTGGAGATTTGCCTTATAGCCTAGTTTATAGTCAATTTTGGTACATGTTACTGTGTTTTTTATCCTGATGCATCATAGTGTAATGTGAACAACACATAAGCCTACAGTTCTGTGGCTGATGTGTGAAGAGACTGTGCTGTGAACAATGCTTAGACAGGTCAGTAACCCAACTGAGGCAGGATAACCAAGACATTTAAAAACAATGTATTTTTGGCTAGTACTTACTCGTAAATCTTGACAAGCCAGAATGTTGTCAAGCCATTTATACAGGTAGCCATCTGGGGAAAGGCCCACATTGTCAAACACTGGGCCACAGCACAACACTGCTGACATTGCCTGATGACAAAACAGAACACAACCTGGGATGACTGACTAGTACACAACTGACTTTAAAACACATACTACTAGATGAGGGTCTTTTTTAAAAAAATATGTATTTATTTATTTATTTTTATTTTTGGCTGCGTTGGGTCCTTGCTGCTGCGCGCAGGGCCTCTCTAGCCGTGGCAGGCGGGGGCCACCCTTCACTGCGGTGCACTGGCCTCACACTGCAGTGGCCTCTCCTGCTAAGGAGCATGAGCTCCAGGCACGTGGGCCTCAGCAGTTGTGGCACGTGGGCTCGGTAGTTGTGGCTTGCAGGCTCTAGAGCACAGGCTCAGCAGCTGTGGCACAGGGGCCCAGCTGCTCCGCAGCATGTGGGATCTTCCCGGACCAGGGCTTGAACCCCTGTCCCCTGCATCGGCAGAAGGACTCTCAACCACTGCGCCACCAGGGAAGTCCCGATAAGGGTCTTTTAAAGCAGTTATTTCCACAAGATTTTAAAGTATTCCTTAGTAGATTCAATAAAAAATACCAGATTCCCAATTTTGTCTCTTTTTATAAGAGTTAAAACCCATAAATTGAACTTTGTAGACATGTAATTTTATAATAAATCTTTATAATGAAAGGCTGAGATATTCAAAACAAAATCACCATTTCACAGAACTTAAAATAAACTTACCATCAGCGACTTCAAGTGAATGAATTCTGCTTATGATAAATATAGCTTTTCAAATTTTGTTTTGATGACAAATATTTAACTAATATACTGAACCAACAAACTTGACAAATACTTGACTGATGCACTATGAAACCATAAATCACTAGATTACATCTTCCTTTAAACCATGAAACTAAAGCAAACTATGTAGAAATAAATAACTGTGATTCTTAATCAAAGATAAAGAAAATGAAGAATATGAACTTTAGTTCCTTTGAGGTGGGGAGAAAGCAAGAGAAGGGAAGATCTTGATTCACTTTGTAATCCGTAGGTCCAAATGATTATCAGGGCCATGGCTTATATTAGCTCCATAAAGTCAAAAGTCAACGTGACAGTTAGCAACTCCTGGTATATATGACTGAGACAATATACAGTTAGTTTTCTAAAGGAAATTAAGCTGTAAGGAACAATGGTTCTGAAAATGTTGAACAGTCCTAGTAGTGTAGAAACTTATTTCTGGGAGTCCTTAGGATAGAAGGAGACTAAAAAGGGAATATATATATTTTAAGTTGGAAATTAACTTGCAAGGCAGTTACTTAAAGGGTAAATAAGCAAAAACTATGGTTTTCATATAGTAGAAACCTTAGATAAAAGTGGGATCTTGGAAAAGTTTCGCATTTTGAAATTGTGAACACAATCGGAATATTTACATGTTTATACATAGCTATCTATTTTGTTTATGTATGGATATTTTAGAATTTATAGAGTAAGCTTATGTATTTATATACGTGTATATATTTGTGGTTTTTTGCACGTGTGCTTATATTTTATCATGTCATATTATATTATTTATTTTCATCTTATTTAAGGCATGGTTGTTTAAGGAAAGAGACCATCAATCTGACAAAAGTCATTCATGAGGCAAAGGTGACCTACCTTTAATGCACAATACTGGTATCTTGTAATCTGATGATTTCTATCACTATAACGATCCAGAGGAGTGAACATAATGCTGAAGGGTCCTGCCCACTGGCTAAATAAGATGAAAAGATGGTGCCTCAGGCTTTGCTGGGGGAAGAGAAATCTTCGGTGGTGAACTAGAGAGAGAACAGGATCTTATAAGCAGGAACATTGCTGAGATTATATGTTCACAGATTAGCACAGTGAGAATGAAAAAATAGAGCCTTTGTGAACTTTCCCTCTGAATTACTTCCTTTCTATGGAAATCATACAGGTTCATTTGCAGGTGGGAACCAAAACAAAGAACAGAAATAATGACGAGCACAAAGCCAAAGTTAATTTCTATCGTTGCCCTTCCAACTCTGTGCTGCATGCCCACGATCTGTTCCAAGGATTTCCAAACAAATAAACGATCCCATCCCAGACCTGCAAACAGGTCAGTAGGTTTAAAGCGGAGAGCACAGTAATGAGGAACACAAATGAGATTTCAAGCACAAAAGGTAATTTGCAGTGAGGCATCACTGTACCTGGAACGCGCTGAATCAAGTTGGCAACCATGGCACTAAAATGTGCCCGGATATCTTTAAGAATTTCCACTTCTTTATCATTTTCAGCTTCCAGGAGCATGCGGGTCAGGTCCACGTACTCTAAGAACAAAGCTCCAAGGGCTAAAGTATCCCGTTCTAAGGCTCCATTGGTGCTGGAATAAGAGGAAATTGAACTTGTAGATGATTAGTCTTGATGTCAAAGCAGTGCATGCGTCATGGAAAATAAGATTCACTGTTAGAACTCGCACACTAAATTCGTCCTTGACGTATATGCAGGGTAAACAGAATATGAAAAAAACAAGGTTTTTTGGACTTTTCTAAGTAAAAGTTAAAGGTAATATATTTTTTTTAAAAAAAGAAGAACGAGAAAAAGAGAGGCAAAGACATTAGTTTGGTGAGGAGAGATCAACTCAGTAGAATTTCCACCTTACCTGTCACTTATTACACCAGCATCAGCCAGAAGTTCAAAAATTCGAAGTAGCTGTAGCCTTAACAAGTCTCGCCGTTCTCGGCGTTTTTTGTTCTGTGCAGAAAGAGGTAATACCACTTATAAACATGGGCACAATAAAGGAAGATGTCATCTAGTCATTTTCAATTTTCTAAACACAAGGGACAGAAAGTATTTTTCTTTCTTCCTAATCCTTAGAGAAAATGCTTGCTATCACAGGTTATAAGAGAAACAGATCACAAGTGGGCCAATAAATATCTGTAAGTTGGAAATGTTGAGAGTCAACAAGTCTCATTTCCTAGAGGCCTCCAGCAGCTGCTGAAAAACTAAAGCATCAGGAAGAAGTGGCAAAGGACAGTGGACACTAACAGTCCCACCAGTTCTGGTCACAGAGGTAACACTGTTCTTACTTAAATTGCCAAACTTCTGCTACTTCTTGTATCTTATCTACTACATGGGAAGCCTCTTTTTTAGTCTTATTCTATTTTATTTAATTTTTTATCCTGCTACATTCTAAGTTTATCCTTTTCAGAGTTCACTTCAGGGAAGATAATGTTGAGGAAAGTGCTTTATATACCAGATGAAACAAATAATGTTCTTGGCTATTCAACCCCTTATAAAAAAAAGCAAACTAACTACAACCCCAAATTCAATCTTAACTCAAACCTCTTACAAGAGAATATAATATCTTAACATACATATGACTATTTAGGTTGCTTTACTTTCATAAGTTTAGGACTTAAAATCTTTTAAAATCAGAACCAGATTATACTAAATACTCAAATATCAAAAATTAATGAAAACAACAAAAGTTAAAATAGTAAGATTCATTGTTAAAAGCATGTTGGTGAATAGTTGAAAGGTACATTTCTACCTCAACATGTCTTTTCTGTCTGAGAAATACACACATTTTATCCAATTTGATATAAATAAAACACTCAAAAATGAAAAAAAAAAAAACACAACATGTTGGTATGTTTGTATTCTTTAGGGGAAACTATCGGGTATGGTTTAAATTCACACTACTGTCCAAATAAACCAAGGCATTAATTATTATTTTAATAGATCTTTATTGGAGTATAATTGCTTCACAACACTGTTAGTTTCTGTTGTACAACAAAGTGAATCAGCCACATGCATACACATGTCCCCATGTCCCCTCCCTCCTGAGCCTCCCTCCCATCCTCCCTATCCCACCCCTCTAGGTCATCGCAAAGCACCGAGCCGATCTCCCTGTGCTATGCAGCTGCTTCCCACTAGCTAGCTATTTTACATTCGGTAGTGTATATATGTCGATGCTACTCTCACTTCGCCCCAGCTTCGCCCTCCCACCCCATGTCCTCAAATCCATTTTCTATGTCTACCTCTTTATTCCTGCCAAGGCATTAATTATATAAATTCAAAATCTTACCTCTGGTCTTCGTTCCAGAGCCTCTTTCATTAATGGATGAAGTTCTTCCACCAATTCTCTATGAATGAAAAAGGTGAGCATTTAGACTTCATTATTGTTGACACCAAATTTGTCACAAAATCTAGCCATTCAATCCCAAATCATCTGCTTTTTAAACTTTGCTTCTGACATCAAAATCTCCTCTGGCCCTTCCATTTCTGTATCATGTGGTGAAATGGAAATTGCCATTGACTCGTACTTTGTATTATCAGTCTTAA
Source organism: Neophocaena asiaeorientalis asiaeorientalis (assembly GCF_003031525.2). Classification (NCBI taxonomy): domain Eukaryota; kingdom Metazoa; phylum Chordata; class Mammalia; order Artiodactyla; family Phocoenidae; genus Neophocaena; species Neophocaena asiaeorientalis. Next base: position 15,563,385 of record NW_020174268.1, read on the forward strand.
TTCCAGTGCTACGTATATAATTTGGGCTCAATACACATTTGTTGACTTGATTTTGATTTAATGTTCCGGAGAGTCTATGGCAAAAATCCCTACCTGAACAACTAAAACCAACAATATTTTGTAAGTGCTTACTAAATTGAAAGTACTTTCCCACAGGCTGAGGGACTGAAGAGAAATAAAATTGATTGCCCAAACAGAAGAAATTTTCAGTCTAATTAGAGCAAAAGAAACAGGTGTAATAACTATGGCACTACCTTTGGGATCTGTGCTCAGAGGACTGTTGATTTTAAAATAACGTCTTTTTGGAATTTCAGAGATAAATTCCTTTATTTGAGCTACATGATAAATGCAAATTATGGCAACTACTTTAATAGTGAGGTTCTCATCAAAACCTTTTCTCTTGTGTAGTAAAACTAAAATATTTTATCAGGTTAATACGTCTGATATTACATGTATATATACTTCATCTGTCCCCATTTTCTCCAATTCTCAGCTTTATAGCTGATAATCTAACCAGCTGTCATCTTTAGGAACTGACTTCTGAATTGCTTTGTCAAAACAGACAAAATTAGGAGATCTAGCCTGTGGCTAGGTATTTCGTCTATAGTCTGCTCCATGTCTGAAAATCTTGTATTTTCTGGTAGAATATTTTGTGCTATGAGACATCACCCTCCAGGGAAATCCAAGGACACGAAGGCAAAAACTCTATGGCATTCTGTACTGAAGAACAGAAATCCTGTATTCCATTCCAGACTTCTCCAACACAGATGCTAGAATTTCCTCAAAAAATGGAAATAACGCTAATGGTCTCCTTCGTCTAATAGCAATCATTTATCAAATATTTACGTGCATTTTTACATTTAATCCTCTTGATACATCTATAAGATAGATTCTATAATTACACCATTTTTTTTTAAATTAGAGAGATACACTTTATTTTTATTTATTATGACAATTTTACAGGTGAAGGAACTGAGTCCCAGGGACAGTGTTGTCCACACCCACGTGGCCAGTAAACTGTGTAATCTTACTTGCTCCTAGGAGCACTCAGACGGTAAGATATGCAAAAGAGCCTTAGGTTCTTTGGGAAAGACATCAGGTAATTCCAGGAATTGTTTTTATTGTCTTCTTGTAGTATTTCTGTATGATGCTTTGTCTTAACTAATTAATCAGTGAAAACACTGGTTAACTGGCACTCAAGTAGTCAGAACTCACAATTGCTTTTTTTAAGGATAAAATTTGACTCTATACTGTAACAGATCTTTTTCAGTTGCTTCTAAAACATCTTGCTAATCTTTATTTTTCAGATAGGGTTTCTCACAGATGCTTGGAGCTTTCCCTTCTCTGTGTATAGGAAAAACTAAGATTTTCTTTGTTTTTATGGGTTTTCGTTGCTAGATAAAATCATCAGAGGCAGCCTGAAATAAAAGTTTATGATGACTCTTTGAAAAGGCTTTGACACTGCCTCAGATGGAATGGTTATTTGATTAAAGGTGTGAAATGAGTAAGGAATCCAGAAAGTGAGACATAATGGTTCTCTTAGGGCAGATACAGCATCTTATAGAAAGACCAGCAAGCGTGACACATAACAGACACCCCTGAAAGTGTTCTGTCAATGTTTAACCTTTGACAGTCTGTTGTATAAGTGGCTGATGAGCAGACACTCATGATTTTGACGTTATAGCCTCTGAACAGTCTGGCTAACTGGGGATTGACACGGAATTATCTTCATTTACGGTTATCTAAAACAAAGCTTGCAAGTGAGAGAAAATCTGAGATGTAAAATCAAAGTTGCAACGTCTAAAAGTGAAATTCGAGGCAGTTGCAGGGAATGCTTGTCACGCGCATGTCAACCAACGAGGACATAAAGGGAATTGTGCAAAGCCTGCAGACCTCCAGACACATGCCAAACACGAACTCAAACTTGAGTTAGAAGCAGGAACTACGATAGCAGCAGTATACAGGAGTTTAGAACAACTCATTAAGACTACCGTACCTGAAAACAAGGGAATTTGTCCTTCCAAATCCTAAAACTAAGGACTCTGTGATCTCAATGCCCTCTAGTCTCATCAAAGGCACCAACTGCTTTAACAGAACTCCCACCGATGGGGTGCCTATGGCCTGAAACAAGTTGTTAAAAGTGAAAAAGAGGTAACATGATAACTGATGCTTCTTTTAATCAAACGATGATTCCATTATAACAGTTTTAAAGTACTGAACCACATCCCAAGGCACTGCCATCATTTCAGGAAAAAAAAAAAAAAACACATAAAATTTAAAACAGCACAATGAATGCATTTTTTACCTGGGACACAAATTCTAAAGAACATTCGTATTATAAGAGTCTTTTTTTTTTTTTTAAATACTTAAATCCACAAAACCATCTTTAACAAGATAAGTTAATCAAGACATGGTTTAAAGGTGAACACTCGTGAGGAGTGAGAGAAATGTGGTATGTAGGACATGAACCAAACCTCAGGGCGCTAATAAATATAAGTCACTCTACGACCTTAGGCAAGTTTCTTAACTTCCCTTTATTTTCAGTTCCCCACTTGTCAGGGAGGAATAATAAATTATCCACACAAACGCTCAATGGAATTTAGAAATGTGTAGGATGAAAATCTGATCCCATATATTCCAGATGGCAGGCACAGTGCAATTCACACTGTGAAATCTAGACAAACAAGCTAAAAAAAAACCTTACAGAATAATTCTTCTGAAGCATGTCATGTCACCTTGTTATCGTAGCTCACGGTACCATCAGGTGTAGTCGCCATTATTTCTGGAGTGGAAGCTCGTAAGTGTCCCGGGCTCATAATACTGGGTTTTGCGACTCCAAAACAAAGAATAAGGTAATTTCTCCACAACGTAACATAGCTGTCTCCGCTGCCGGCAGTGCTGGTTTTCTTGGCATTAATTGGGCTGCTAGAAATACGAAGTCAAAAACAAGAGTGAAACTAAGTTCCGGATTTTAGGTGTCACTTATTAAATAAAGATCCTGGGAAGCGCTCCAACTGAGTTGAACAACTGTCTGTCAAGGACTGTCTGTCTGGACAGGGAATGTCTCTATTGGATGGAAAGCTGAATAGAACTTTTCACCGGTAAGGGGCTGAGATTCTATACTCAGACAATCATAATGATTAATAAGGGAGGAAAAAAAATTAGCTCTAGACAAGAACTTTTAACCTGTATTTACTCAACGTGAAGACTTCTGTAGTAAGATGGTCAGAAACTAGAGAATTATATCCCGATCTCATATATAAAACAAAAATGTAAGAGGGCAAATGGTGAAACAAACGAAACAGAGGGAAGCGTAGGGGTCCCTTACTTCGGGTCCACCAGAGGCATCACGGACTGCAGCCGCGTGAAGGCGTAGGGCCAGGCGTAGCTGAGGGCAGTGGGGCAGTGCTTGGGCAAGTTCTCCTGCCGGAGAAAGCTGAAGAGGCAGAGGACCCAGGGGTCTTTGACAGACTGAGCGAAAATCCAGACGTGGGAAGGGCTCTTCACATCGTAATGGCTGTTGACCAGGACGGCGTTCCACTCCACCAGCCACTGAAGGTCCACGCTGTGGGTCAGGGGTAAGGTCGCCTGCAGGTGCAAGAAGCAGGTGATGAATCGGTGCTGAACGGCCAGCTCCACGTCCTCGACCTGCCTCAGCCCAATGCCCCTTCCTCCACGATGCTTTTCCCGTCCACCTCTGCAATGGGTCCAGCTTGGAACCTGAAGCACCCCTCCCACACCTCCCACGCCGGACCTGGGTTTGCGGTCACGGCCATTCCTATGGGAGACCGCAGGCAGCGGAAGTGCAGAGTTTAAGGGCAGGGGTCAATGTCGCACAGCCCCATACACTAGTACCCAGGAGCTGCCCACTAAATACTTGTCAAACAATTATACAACACGAGCTAATTTGAACTTGAACATGGATTTGCCAACTTAAAATTCTGAAAAGTTATTAATCTCTGAGATTCCTAAGTGTGTTATTATCCCTGTAATCAGTATTTTTTTTTTTAAGCCATGATCTTGTTTACCTTTACTTGGACCGATATACATTCTCTCCCTGGCTTAGGGAGATGGCTAAGTGCAATCTCTTTTATGAAGGGTATTTTACTAATGATTTTTGAGGTAAGATACCTACTTATTCTTGTCCTATGATATCAAGCCAAAATAATACATTCTAAAACCTTTGGAAAGATATCTATATCCATATTTAATCTATATTATATAGAGACATATATTTATATATTGATACCACATAATGTCTTATATTTCATTCTCTTTTAAGTCCAGAGTATCAAAGCTGAGGGAAGACCAAGTTTCAAGTAATCTAGCTGTCGTACGTGGAGGGAAAATCGCTGTTACGTTTGTCAGGCATTTAAAGTGACCCATTTTATCTGCTGGGTCTCTGAGTTCCCATGCGCCAGAGTGCTGCACCTGGGGCCTCCATGGTTAATGGGCTGAAGAGGCGCAGCTTCAGCTTCAGAGCCAGAGACTTAAGGCTCCAACACTGGCTCTGCCCAAAGGCCCTGACATAGGAACATTTCTCAACACCCCAGAGTCTCTGTCTGATTAATTTTTGACTTGGAAATTATAATGCTGATCACACTTAATCTTTAAGTGGATGACATGAGATAAGGGATGTCAAAACCTGGCACAAAGCAGGCGCTACTTCCCCCCACGCCTCTTCTCCCCCTTCAGTGCATCTTCCTACGTGCAGTACTGCTGATCTGGTTACCCAGGCTCAAGATTCAGACTCTGATAAACACAGAACAAAATCACAGGAACAGAACATAATCTGCAGGGAAACAAGATATGTATATAAAACAATTACGCCTGACTCTTCCATTCAGTGTCAAAACAATCTGAATTTCTAAAAGAAGAGGTAGAGGTATTCACTATCACTGCTAAGGTCTGCACTGCTTGGCTAATAGTTTTAGTAATTATCATTAATATTCCAACCATAAGCAAGAACAGGGTTGCTAAAAATAGGGATCTGTGTTCACTCTTGGTTAGAAAAGGTCATTAAAAAGCTCACAGGTGCCTTTAGGTTTTATATTTATTTATAGCTCTTTGCCAAATATGTTTATATTCATTTATAGTTATTTGATCAGAATATACAAGGCGCATTGGCAATGTGGATTCTGCAGATGTGCCCTGCCTCTCTTCAGCTACTTAGCTAAAATCAATCCAAGTCCCATAACTGTGCTTTACTAATTAAAAAAAAAAAAATCAGGTAATTAAAATCGGTTTCAATTTTCCTTCTACTTCATCAGAAATTGAAAGCTGCCAATATGCTCTTTAAAACAAAGAATGTATTTGTGTAGCAGATAAACCTCTACGAGATTCAGAGTCCAGAGAGGGTCAAGTCCAGGCCCTGAGACTCTGTGTGACTACAGCCCTGCCCCTTAATGTTTTTGAGTTTCAATACCTATGAGGGTCAAAATAGATACTAAATGTGAAAGCACCTTGTAAACTGTAAAACAACACATAAATATAGGTTATATAGCATTAAGTGTAATAAATAAAGCAAATTAATTTTCTGAAAGAACCTTGAGCAATTCTTGAAATTGCAATTTGCAAAACTTTATCTATCTTCCTCAGACTCAAATTTTGATTTAAATTTATCTGAAGGTCTCCTGAGCTAGTATTTGAAAAGCTAGTCTTGTTTCCCTAAGGACTTTTGTTTATTAATCTGACATAAAATCCCAGAATTCTTCCCTATCATTTTTCTTTGTGTCTCTTTTCCAGCCAGGCCCAGAGCTTATACTTAAGAACTATCAACAATCAGGATCAAACGTGTACTTACTGAATCCGAAGCTGCTACGTGAATAAAACTTTCGAGAATGGAAGAACTTAGCTGATCCATGACATCAATCATAGGCCTGTCATCGTCCTGTACATAAAGGAGACGATTACTCTCCACGGGAAAACGAATCCTTCCACCCTCTCCACCGCCTTTGTCCAGCATGTGAAGCATAACAGCTTGCAAGGTAGTGATAAGGGTTTTCTCACAGAAAAGTGAGTGCCATGGTGGTGAAAGGTAGTGGGTAAAACTCCCTAGGATTCTGAGTTTAGTCTTACAAGTTTCAGCGGAAGATAATTAGAGCTCCAATTTGACGTTGTACTGAAAAGACACGTACCTGAATTTCAAAAACTCATGCACATACAGTTATTTAGACTGGAATCTAAATCTCAGCATCACACATTATTCACTAAAGTGTTCACGTTGTCATTAATTTTAGAAAATGGAAAAGCCATGAAAATGCTACTTACTCAAGTCACTGATCTGCTAAAATAACTGGTAAATTGTTGACTGTGATTGCATTTCAGTCCCAAAGAAACTGCACAGGAGACTGACCACACACTCTCTGTAGTATCTATGTTGCGCACAGCTATTTGGTAAAAGAAGCAAATTGGAAAAAAGCACAGGAGAGAGTATCTTACAGGAAATTCTCCTACATGATAGTGCGCATATACATGAACATGTGTGTTTGCCATCCTTTATCATAGAAAGGCTCAGAAATATGAAATTATTTACTTAGCAGCCTTATAGGAAAGCTTCGGAATGTCCTTATTCATGTACGAATGAGAATGGTTTCAAAAAGGTTGTGGCTGAAAAAGAACCAAACAACAAAAAACCAAGCTTGTAGATACAGAGACCGGATTGGTTGGTTCCCAGAGGCGGGGGGGAGGGGCGGCAAAATGGGTAAAGGAATCAAAAGGTATAAACTTCCAGGTATAAAATAAATACGTCATGCAGATGTAATGCACAGCATGGCGACTACAGTGAATAAGACTATCGCATATTTGAAAGCTGCTAAGAGAGTAGATCTTAAAAGCCCTCATCACAAGAAAAAAAAAATCCTGTAGCTACGAATGGTGATGGATATTAACTACTTATTGTGGTGAACATTTCACAATATGTACAACTATGGAATCATTACATTGTACACTTGAAACTAATAATGTTGTATGTCAATTATGCCTCAATAAAAAAAATTACACACACAAAAAAGCTGTGGCTGGTCAAAGAAAGCACCATATGAGAAATATTCTTAACACAGTCGGCTGGAATAGCAGTTTAAGAACCTGGGCTGAAGAGGCATGTATATCTGGTTTTCAATTCTAGCTCTACCACATCCTAGTTGTTGATTTTGGGTAAGGCATTTAAGCCCCCTAAACCTCAGTCTCAGAAACTGCACTATGGGAAAAATAACAGTACCAATTCTTAAGTTATTGTGAGGGTTCAGTGAGATAATATGTATAAAGCACAGCTCACTGCCTGACACACACATGGCAATTATTATTATCATTATTTCATAATTAGAGACTTAATGGAGGTTTATCAAAATGCAGCATGTCCTAGAGATCCATTCACCAGATCCCAGAGATGTCCTAAAATACATCAGAAAGCTTGCTGCAGAAATGTGAACAGAAACGATTGGGATACATTCGAAAATATTTTGGGAAGACACTGATCATTTTAAGGATCATGAAACCAAGATTAGAGACTTAAAACAAGAAAACAGAAAGTAGTATTTTTCTAAAGAAGTATGTCACATAAAAAGCTGGTCCTTCTTTCATCAACTTGTGGAGAGTGTTTGGCCACCTGTGCCGACAGGCAATGAAACTTAACATCTAAACAAGGGTGTACAGCCCTTGACCAAGTGCAGGAGAATAACTGGAGTCAGTCATGGTTATTAGACAGCTTACTTCTCCCATCTCAAGTGGACATATTTTCTTGTGATGCCATTTTTCTACAATTTTCAGTAAGCCAGACTGTTTGGTACCTTGCTCTTCTTAAACGGGATGCATGGTTTTCACAAGTTCATTCTCTAATATAAATGTAATATCTTCTTAATTCTATGTACGTTGAACATTATGAAAGAAAATGATCTATAACTGAAGCCTAAGATTCACTTCTTCACAAAGCACCACCTCTTAGAGAATCAGGAATAGTCTATTCTTGTGCCCTCAGAATATATGACTTAGCTCTTGTAGGTCAAGAGTACGATTTCATAATTAAAAACCCACCCTGGGCTTCCCTGGTTGCGCAGCGGTTGAGAGTCCGCCTGCCGATACAGGGGACACGGGTTCGTGCCCCGGACCGGGAAGATCCCACATGCCGCGGAGCAGCTGGGCCCGTGAGCCATGGCTGCTGAGCCTGCGCGTCCGGAGCCTGTGCTCCGCAACGAGAGAGGCCACAACAGTGAGAGGCCCACGTACCGCAAAAAACAAAACCAAACAAAAAAAACCCACCCTGAATCAAAAATTATTTGTTGACATCATGGGACATGAAAGTACATAAAATAGTAATGCATTCTTTACAGTTTTTAACCTAAACTTTGAAACTGTTGAAAGATATGAATTGGAAAATTCAGAAAAATAATCCATACCTCAGGCTGACCCAGGGCGATGAATAAAGCTCGAATTTCCTTGAGTATTAAAACAGACAGTTTGCGAGTGGCCACCTGGGAACTGCAGAGTAAAACCAGAGCAAAGCCTTCCACGGCATGGAGTACGCTGCAGTGGGGACCTCGCTCCGAATGGATTCGGTGGCTGGAGCCATTGGCAATGAGCTATCGTGCAGTAAGAACAACATTCTATGTTCAGAAAAACAACAGTGGAAGAAGCAGCCACTCTTCTATGTACACCTTCTGGCATGTTTGACCTTGTAATACTAAAATAAATTATACCAGCTTAGAACCACACACCTCTATGAATTCATTATTATTCATGAAATATCACAGATCCCTTTTTATTTTCAGACCAACTGTCACTTTGGAATACCATCAGCCCTCTGTTACCTCTGATAAGGAATAACTTTTCAAAGGTTATTAGCAGGAATAAAAACAAAACTGCTTCCATCCGTACCATTTGAGATGACACTGTATATTTAATTAAAGTGCCCTAATTTGGCTTTACTTAAATTCTCTATAGAGAATTCTCTATTTTAGTTACTACTAAATTGAATTTTCAAACATTGATTTGCTAATCAGACTTCTTTTCATGTTAGATTTTAATCCGGATTTTGCATGTTAATGAGATGGGTTCCGAAAGTTCCCAAACCGAATGAGTCTCAAACAAAAGCACGCCAGACAACAGGGCAGATTCCACCTCCATTTCAGTCTCCCTTTTTCAAGCATAGGCAATCCTTGTTTTCCTCCCTGTCATCTTTTGGCAAGTGTAGGACACAAGGAAGGAGTAATGCCCTGAAGCTCATCTCTGAGGTTAGCCCATGTGGGACCCTAAATGCTATCATACTTCCCAAGCCTCGACATTCCTCAGACCCTCAGCTAAGCTCTTCTCCAGCCAGACCCCTTCTCTGTCTGCTCATTGCCAACACCAAGTCACACAGCCCTGGTTCTCATTTGACGACACTCCTCCTCAACCTGCTCTTCAAAATGGTATCATTGATTTTTACCATTCAGGACTGAGGCAGGGAAGAATAAAGAAACCACAAGACTTCTTTCTTCTCTGGATATTGGAGAAAGCAACCAATTTGTTGCTGACTAGGGGGAAAACACTGGTGGGCAGCTAACTTTTATATATCCATATCCAACTCTATATCCATATTCATATCTATATCTATATCTGCTCTAGAGTCATATCCAGATCTAGATCCATATCCATATTCATATCCAAATCTAGATACACATCCACATCCATATCCATTTCCAGCTTTATATCCACATCCATATCTAGATCCATATTCATACCCAGCTCTATATCTCTTCCCTATGGTCATTTGCTCTTACAAATAGATTTATAATCATGATTCTCTGAAAAAAACATCCTTTTCTGCTCCATAAATGGCCTTGCTAATGTTAATAAAGCTAACCCGAGGTGGCATACGATGCCCTGAATCTCTTGGCCACAATTTAGGCAGATGGAAAAACTTAGGGCCATCTCTAGGTAGCTGAAGGTAAGAACCACAAGGTTCTCTGGGCTGCAACTTATTTATATATGTGCAACATAAAGAATATAAATTAGTGGGCAAAGGGTGAAAATCACCTCTGAATTTCTGATCTTGTTGGCTTGTTCGTAGACTTTTCCTTGAGTTTGTATGACCAGTTTCCACTGGGTGAGGAGCTGCAGCAGTAACTTGAGGGATGAATCAAGGAGTGTGTGATGCATGTCATTCACTTCCCGGAGCAGGAAGTTGGTAAAGCCAAATAGGACATCTTCCCTCCAGTCTGAGAAGTCAACAAGTAAACCCTGAAGAGAATTTTGTGCAATATGTCGCAGTTCATCGTCCATGTGAATAGAGAGCCTGTGAGATGAATAAAGACAATGAAGTCATTTACTTTATCAGTTTTTCTTCTATATCTGTAAAGGAACATATATAAGGCCAGAGCCTTCTACTGTATCTGAGAAATGGGTCACTCTCCCCTAATATATTATTATAATTTTCACTCAGCTCCCCTAATGTTAACATCTTATATAACCACGGTACGTGATCAAAACTGAGAAGTTAACATCGGTAAAATGCTACTAACTAAAATACAGATTTTATTCAGATTTCACCAGTGTTCCATCAATGTCCTCCCTGTGTCGGAATGCAATCCGAGATACCATGTTGCACTTAGCTGTACGTGAATTCTTTTTAATACATTACTGACTACAGAATAAATTAGAATCAAACCTTACCACTTTTAAGGATGGTCCCGGAGAAACTAAGGGACTCATCCAGAAGTTCAGTGAAAATGAGTAATTAAAAGTTAGGCCAGTTGTCCTCAATTGGTTTGGCCCCCACGAAGGGAGTTTTGGTAACGTCTACAAACATTATTGGTTGTCACAACTTGGAGTGTGCTCCTGGTATCTATGTAGTAGGCAGAAGCCAGGGATGCTGTTAAACATCCTACAATGCACATGACAACTCCTATGACAAAGAATTCTCTGACCTAAAATGCTGGCAAAGTTGGGAAATCCTGAGTTTGTCAACTGAAATAATATCAGTGTATTTATGGTTTAAGCCAGAACATCATAATAATATTATTAAATAAATCTCAACATTGGTATGGAGCGTTTATAGTTAACATCATGCTTTATAGATTCATTCATTCACTTATTTAATAAACAAATGTTTTTGAGGTCCTCCTAAGATTCAGGCCCTCCTAAGATTCAGGATATGGAGTACGGTATGGCTGTGTTTACTGGGTAGGGTGTTAGCAAGAGCGAGGTATGAGACAGTCCTGGAGAGAGAGCAGGAGTGGCTTGCTGGAGGGTCTGTGGGCCACCCAAGGAGGCAACACAGCAGGGAGACGTTAAGTGTGAGTGCTCTGGGATCAGAATGCCTGATCATGTATTAGCTATGTGACCTCATGCCACTTACTTAACCTCTCTAAGCCTCAGAGCCTCATTTGGAACATGGGGATAATAGCTGTACTTGTGTCTCATAAACCTGTTGTGAGGTTCATTGAGATGATCTATGAACAGCGTTTCGTACCACAAGGAGCATGCGGTAGGCACTCAGTACAGGTTAGCTCTTACTATGAGAAGGAAAGGAACTGTATTCAGAAAGTTACAGGGGAAGTAACATGATTAGATTCACATCTGAGAAAAGAAAGTTAGGCAGGAACATGCAGGATGCCTTGGAGGAGTCACAAGACTGAGGGCAGAGACCGGCTGGGAGGTCACTGCAGTGACTCAGGCACCAAGTGGCGGGGGCCTGACCCAAGGCAGAGAAGTAGTAAGGAAGGGAGAGATGGAGAGCAAAGATACCCAGGAGACAGAATTTCCAGGACTCAGCATCCTGGAATTGTTCAGTGTCAAAGAAGAAGCTGGCCAAGTCAACCGGGGCCCCCATTAAATAGGACGAACGAAGTATCTTCAACCAACAGAAAAAGAAACTGTGAACCAGAGTGGTTAAGGAATTTCCTCAAAGTCCAGGATTCCAACCCAGGACTTCTCATCTTTAATCCAAAGTTTTCTCCATAAAACAGGTCTGATACACTTACATATTTTTGAATAGGTAGTATTTCAAAAACTTGATACTGAATACCCTTCTTATTCTCTAGAGTATAAAGTACACTAATTGGTCCAAATTTGACAATATAAACCAGACAAAAGCTCATTAATGAGCAGATATATACCAAGTCAGGGAAGATATATTTTCTGTTCCAAAATCAAGTTAAGCTCTACAAAACTGCTGAGAAGGAAGAGCTGAGCTAATCCTTCAGGGCAGACTTGCTATTAAGTCTATAGTTGTTAAGTAGGTCATAGTTGCTGAAATAACACACAGAGGTCTTTAACCTGGGCTTCTAGTTAAGGACTAAGGCAGGAATTTACAAATTTTCTTTGTATTTTAATCAGCAGCTCCATTTTTTTTTTTTCAAAAAATTTTATGTAGAGCTCTAGTATATAGTACAACCGAGTTGTGGGACTTCCCTGGTGGCACAGTGGTTAGGAATCCGCCTGCAGGGGGACAGGGGTTCGAGCCCTGGTCCTGGACGATCCCACATGCCGCAGAGAAACTGAGGCCGTGTGCCTAGAGCCTATGCTCCGCAACAAGAGAAGCCACCGCAATGACGCCCGCACACTGCAACAAAGAGTAGCCCCCGCTCGCCGGAACTAGAGAAAGCCTGCACGCAGCAACAAAGACCCAACACGGCCATAAGTAAGTAAATAAATTTATTTATTTATTAAAAAGAAAAAACCGAGTTGTTCTGGTTGAAGCTGGGTAAAGCTTCATGTGAGAGGAAACATTCCTTCAATCTACAAGCAGCTTCCAGCCACCTTTGCAGCCCATGGTTTGAAAACACTAATTTACGGAAAACACTTGAGGTCATGTTTCCATCTTAAGTTTATTGTTCCAATTGATTACATTTATACCTGTCTATAGTCCTGAATGTCTTAGAGAATAAGCTTCTGCAGATGATGAACCACCTTTTAAGGACAGGAACAGGAGGCACTCAGCAAATGTTAACTGATGGTAATGGTATTGTTCATTGTTACGGGTTGTGTCTCCTCCCAAATTCACATGTTGAAATCCACACACTCAGCACCTGAGAATTTTACATTATTTGGGTATAAGGTCATTGCAGATGCAATTAGCTAAATTAGGATGAGGTCATGCTGGAGTAGGGTAAAATCCGTATGGCTGGTGTCCTTATAAGAAGGGGAGATGTGGAGACAGACGCACACAGGGAGAACACCGAGTAAAGACAAAGGCAGAGATCAGGGTGATGCTTCTATGAACCAAGGAAGGCCAAACTATGCCAGAAACCCCCAGAAGCTAGGAGAGAGGCATAAAATAGATTCTCTCTCACAGCCTCAGAAGAAAGCAACCCTGATGACTTCTAGCCTGTGGAACTGTGAGACAATAAATTTCTGTTATTTTAGCCACCCAGTTTGTGCTATTTTATTACACACATGAAACTAGGCAAGCACATATCTTTAGGGTCAAAAGTCAAAATAAAAACCATGCCATGGCCTATTTAGATGAAGCTTTTAAAGAAGGGCCAATACTTTCAGATTTCCAATGAGATTAATTCTACTCTTTGTCTAAGTTTGGCATTATTCGCACTTTGCAATCTGGCAGCTGCCTTAACTTTAAACCAACAGTGCAGGATCATTTTAAGGACTCTGAGACCCCAAGGTGGTACAGCTCTTGCTATTTTTGGTGACACTCCTCTTGAAATCGTGGTATTCACATGCCTCACCAGTGAGAACACTCAAAAATATTCCTGGAGTACGAAGAGACAGGACCAGGGAGGGGAGGGAGCTTTGGGAATAAAAGGCCCAGTTGATAATAAACGTGGAATATTTGTGGAAGAAAAAGGTCCAGTGTCACAGAACTGAGATGGAGTGAAAATAACGTATCAAGGCAAGTCTGAGTGGCAACAGGCGAGGGAGAAGAAGTTGCGAGAAGAGCCAGAGCCCCACCCCTGTGTCATTCCTTGGAGAGTCGAAGTAGGGAGCTGCCTATCAGATACAGCCGCCGTTTCTTCCACCCAGATCTTCCTCATTTTTACTTTTGTTAGATTTTAACCAGATAATCACAGATCATCTTGTAAAGCACATGGGATTTAACATTATAAAACAGAAAACAGGAAAAAAAATTTTGGTTAATGAAAAAGGAGAAGAAGATTCAGTTAAAGGAGAAAGATGCTCAGCCATCCTGCATGATGCTGGCCGACCTATTTACAGTCTCACAATGCCTGCTGGTCCAGCAAGGAGTGGCTGAGGAGAGGACATCCCCCAAACTCCCGCAGGGTCATCCCACTGAGAAGCCAGAAAAGAAAGGACAGGTTCTTGCCTGTGAACAACTGTGATGACAATAAACAACAGTCCTGTGAGAGTCTGGTGGCAGCAATTCAAAGAGAAGAGAGACGTTCAGAGAAGGCAGCTCAGGAAGTCTGACTAGGTTGGGGGATCCGAGGAAAAATTTCTAAGACACTGATCTGGTTTCCAGGAGCTTATAATGGGGCCACGGGTATATGGTTACACACAAAACCACCAAGGGGGCCTGAAGGGACTCCACCGTGACACAGCAGTGAAGCATCTCAAAAGAAACCGTTACTGCCAACATCAACTGCATCTGTCCTTCCCCAGCAGCTGCCATGAGGCTCATGGACCAGCCTGGCCTGATTAACCAGGCGGCGACATTCTGCATGAGCCAACAGTCCCGAGGCCCTGCTTGGAGTGATCTAGGACGGGGGTGTGGTGTGAGGAGCACTTACACTAAGTAAGGATGTGGGTAAAAGGGGGAAAACCCAGAACTTGAGCAAGGCCGCCTTCTTGGTTGGTCAGATCAGACAAACGACTGAACAGAACCACTTTCGTAGAGGTGAGCTCAGGTTCAGATGGAATCAGCTCAGTCGCTGTGAAGAATTGTGTTGCTAGAGGTGCATGAAGGAAAAGGGAGTGACTTCAAATTCACAAACTATACCCAGAAGAAAAGATCCATTAGGAGGAACAGCCTCCTCTCAGCTCTGGCAGGACTGACACAAGGTTATCAGGCAGTGGTGAGGGACCTGTTCCCCCTAACGTCACCAAGGGCAGCAGAGGAAGAAATGGTTTAGAAGTGAAGCCCTGGAGACAAAGGTTTCCAAAAGGAGGGACTTGCTGACCAGTGGACTGTTAACCTCTGGCATGTTCACCAGAAGTGGCGGAAACTTCTTCTCTAAGGTATTAAAGAATGAACTCCCGGTACTTCCCTGGTGGTCCAGTGGTTAAGACTCCGTGCTCCTTGTGACCACCTAGAGGGGTGGGATAGGGAGGGTGGGAGGGAGACGCTAGAGGGAGGGGATATGGGGATGTATGTATACGTATAGCTGATTCACTTTGTTATACAGCAGAAACTAACACACCATTGCAAAGCAATTATACTCCAATAAAGATGTTTAAAAAAAAAAAAAAAGACTCCGTGCTTCCAATTTAGGGGGTGTGGGTTCAACCCTGGTCAGGGAACTAAGATCCCACATGCCACGTGGCGTGGCCCCTCCCGAAAA
The DNA here is from genome assembly GCF_003031525.2 of Neophocaena asiaeorientalis asiaeorientalis. Classification (NCBI taxonomy): domain Eukaryota; kingdom Metazoa; phylum Chordata; class Mammalia; order Artiodactyla; family Phocoenidae; genus Neophocaena; species Neophocaena asiaeorientalis. Next base: position 15,578,837 of record NW_020174268.1, read on the forward strand.
AATAAATAAATAAAATTAAATGGGAACTTTATTAAAAAAAAAAAGAATGAGCTCCCACCTTTCTACAGGGCTTTGAATTGCATCTCAATTAAAATAAAGTAATAAGATTAAGTGGTTTATCAAGGCAATATATGCTATTGAGTCTACAGTTCTCACCCAGCTACTCAAAACAGCTAGCCGCCCCCCACTACACAAAGGCTGAAGACTGAATGATAAACAGTAAATGATAAATAGCTTTCAGATACCACTAAAGATCATGAAATTGTATATGCATTACCTCAGAAAGTTCCTCAAGCTGTAAAGAAACACTGCACAAAATGTTTGCCGTTTTGTATAAAACCAATGACATTTGTCACTTCTATTTGGCTTCTGGAAAATTCTGTACATTTGGGCAACCAACTTTACTCTTCTGAAGTTCAATCTCTTTGTCTGAAAATAGGAATGCATATGTCCCCAGCTTTCCTAACATAAAGTATATGAAAGTGCATTGTACGTCGTGGTATAATATGTTATTCATGTTTAAAGATGCCTACAAATAATAACTAACATTTGCTGAGAGCTTACTGTGTTCTAGGCACGATGTTAAGTGATTTATATGCATTGTTTAATTCTCACAACCCTATTTCAGATTTCTGAAAGGAGGGCAAACATGGAACAGCAAACCCTTAGTGCATCTACAGTGCTGCAGGAAGGGACAGAGGACAGGAGCCTGTAGACTGCTAGGGGAAAAGGTCCTTCCTGTGCTCAAGGGTAGAGCAGGAAACACCTGGGAGGAGACAGAGAAAAATGATGGCGACTGCCAAGGAGAAAAGTGAGCTCCACCTTCTTTGTCTGTTTCGGTCTGTAAGCCATTGTTATGGTAAACCTACTAATACAACTCTGAGATTAGAGTGTCTGGGGTATTTAGCCAATACGTGAACAGCTGGGAAGGGAGCCTGGGGACAGTTATGGGGGACATAACCTTGAAACTCCTGTCACCTACAAACTGGCACTTGCCATTGGCACTTGCCATCTACCTCTACAAGGATTAAACCACGAGCCGCTGCAGCTGCTGACCTTTGACACCCCTTGAAAGGAGTTCAGGGTGGAGATCAGGAATGAGGCGCTCTGTGCTCTGGGAAAAACTGGCAGGACGGGTCTTCAGATAATTAGATATTTTCAGGAAAAGATTTTATGAGCCCAATTCTTGTATCTCGTCATATCTAGAAAAGCACTAAAATCCTTCATGGTGACGTCTGCTCCTCCTGACTGGCAGAAACCTTCTGCAAAACATAGGTGCTTGACTGCACGTACTCCCCCTTCACCAAAATCACATATATCCTGAGCATCCCCCCACCTCTTTGGAGCAGTTTCTCAGAGCTATCTGAAATGCTGTCTCCCAGGCTATAGTCCTCATTTTGCCCCAAATAAAACTTAACTCACAACTCTCACGCTGTGCATTATTATTCAGTCGACACTCCTTATTCGGGGAACCAAGCTGTGAGGGGTAGGTGAGCCTGCATGGCATTTGGTCTTATTTTGCCAAGTATGAAGAAAACCCAGGATTTTCTCCAGTAAAAAAAAAGCACCATAGATGCAACCAGGAAGTGTCTGAAATAAAAGGTCTCACACCTCTCTGACGAGACTGTGTCAGGAGTCAAATGAATCCAAATGTGACTGGACTACAGGGGGACAAAGTGACTAAAGACTTGAAACCCACATTTACTGCTCTTCAATTTCTTCACTTCTGACCCTCTTGAGATCTAGAAGGGGCTCGTTTTCTCATAGGGTAATGGACCCAGTGTGAGGGCCAGCTCTCCAAGTTATCCTTCCCCTGAGGAGAACGGCCTCTGGCTTCTTTTGAAGCTTATGAACAAGGCCTCTTCACAGGCTTCCCATATAAGTCCCGTCATTTTCTTAACTCTGCCCTAAGACTTGAACTCTCAAGTATATTTATTTGTTCCTTCCCCTCATAAAAACAGTACCCATGGCCTTGGGCTTTGTAAGAATGTACATAATAATAAACACGAGGCACTATAAATAGCACTGCCATTCCAACCGGGTCTCACAGAATTCCCTCCTGACAAGCCTGGCACCATGGCTGCAGATCCAGGCGTCACTCGATGAGGCTACCAAGGTGATTCCAGAGGTAAGCGTCTCCCACGCAGATTTACAGCAAAACAGCATTAGAGACGGTACCAGAAGGCTGCATGACATTTAAAACACTTAGCATTTCAAAGGGCTTAGTTACATAATCATCACCAATTAGGACTTCAATGAAATAAGTGAACTTTCCCTTTACTTCAGCTTAACTGAGAACTGTCTTTTCCCTGCTGACATATTTTCTCTCCGATTAACCAAAGTGCCATGTCATTTTGCCCTTTCAACAGTCTTATGAGATAGGCAGCATTATTCCAATTCTACCAAGGAAAAAAAAGACAGGGGTTAACTATTGGGTTGGCCTAAAAGTTCGTTCGGGTTTTCCTGTACCGTCTTGTGGAAAAACCCGAACAAACTTTGTGGCCAACCCAATAATTTGTCAGCATCACAATGGCTAGTAAAATGGTAAAGCAGGGAAGCAAAAATCAGGATTTCCAAAGGAGTCAGTACTATTCCCATCTGGGGGGCACCTCCTGCACATCTCTCAGATGGCGTTCCCTTCGTTCCTCAACGCCCCCTGCAGCCCTTTCACTCAGCGCCCCTCCTCTGTGCAAATACTTGTCTCCTAGTCACACCATCCTCCCCATTGTTGTCCACAGCAAATGGACAGGCTGCTCCTGTACATTTCTGGGTAATTCCGGCACTTGTCTCACAGCTTTTCTTTTTCTTCAGCACTTCCCCATCATCCTGGGAGACTCCACAGTAGCGTGGACGGCCCTTTATAGTATCTTGGTCTCTTTGTTCCTCAGCTCCCCAAGCCCCAAATCCCCATGTCTGTTATTCACTAGGAATCCACCCTTCGCTCCTCCTTAAATCTTGTCCTCCCCGAGAACTGGAAGCCCCTTTGTGATCCAGGCTTGTCCTTCCCTCTTTCCCCACTGCTCCCCTACTTCGGATAAGGCGCTCTAGGCTCATATTCTGATTGCTAGGCTTCAGCAAAAGCCTAGACTGTAGTTTAAGTTCATATTCTTCTTAAAACTCATCCTACACATGCAAGGGAAGAAAGAAGAACCCATGGCCTGGAGATGGCTGAGAACCGGTTATAGGTCATGGGTGATAAAAGTCAGCTAGAAGGGTAGACGGCTGTGGCCAGGCAACACCAAAGCTTGACACGGTGGTTATCAAAGCAATGGCTCTCCAGTAAACCTCAGAAGCCAGCACCATCCTGAGCTAGTGTGACCAGAAGAGGGAAAGGAGTGGCTTTGTCCACATTTGGAGTGAAGAGAATGGGGAAGGACAGCAGGCTATGAAAGCTATTAACTGATAGCAGGAAGTGATCAACCATGGGATTTGGTCCCCTCTGCACAGGAGTCCAAACGGCTGTGCAGAGCAGAGAGCATGACGACCAGGATCGCCAGGACGCACTGCGCACCACGGGGACACTCAGAGCCTTGGCCGGCCACCGGGCGATGTGCAGTCACGGGGGACCAGGGCTTGGGCTACTTTTTGGATACTGATGGGAAGGGTGCTCTCTGAAGGCTAGAGGATGTGGGTAAAAGATTATGTATAAAGCATCTTTCATCCAATCAGCATCAATATTTGTTATCCTTCTCTGGCCTTTCCTCTATTCCACCATTATCAGATTAACCAGCCGAAATGACATTTTTTTATCATGTTATTCTCCTGCTTAGAAACTCCATTAGTCCAAACGCCTCAGTTAATAGTAAAGATTAATTAAATATCTACCTCTAAAGTCTTATTTCTATTTATTTTTATCATTGGGTTTTCTAAAATCCTTTTTCTTTCTTTTTTTTTCAAAGCAAGCATGACTTGTCTTCCTCCTCATTCCATTCCCTCCAAGGACCCCGTTTCTAATGATTTTTGCCTTCTAAATGCACTTAGATAATAAGTCACTTTTGATTTTTAAATTAAAGACACGCATCACTGTCAGCTAGAACTTCAGATCAGCATGAGAAAAGTCAAGCTTATTTAACTACAATAATATACTTTCATTCAAAGCAAAGCAAGTTAACTTTAGGTTCTAGTTGGACCGTGAATTCTTACGGAAGATGGGGAGTGGCATAAATGTATGATCTATGGAAGTGAAGTACAAAAATTCGCTTAGGATCCCTGTTACCCACCTTCTTGCCTCCCTGGGGGCGGTGTTGGTCGCAGATTGGGAATCACATCCTGAATGAACTTCTTCCCAGCCAGGCTCATCTCCTCATTTCCTGGTCCCACCTCTGTGCTTGTCCTCATGGCACTCCCTTTACATTTCTACATCCTATCTTTCCTTCAAAGGGCTCTTTACATTTCTATATCCTATCTTTCCTTCAAAGGGCCATTCAAGTTCCACCATCTCCTGGGAGTCATCTGCTGACGTCCCCAGTCCACAGTAATCCTTCTACCCTCTGATTTTATGTATCACATTTTTTTGGTGCCATTAATTTGCACAGTTTCAAGCCTTGGATTGCTAGTTACCTTATGTCCTTATGGATTTGCTTCTACGTTGAATTTTAAACCCCTTGAGCGCAGGAAAAAAAACAAAAAGCCCCAAATCAAAACCATCTCTTTATTCCTCCCGGGAACTCCAAATAGTACCTAGAATTAGTAAATATCTGTCCATTTTTAATAATCATTCTATTTTTTGAGGAATCATGACAAATGATTAAAATCAATTTTGATCAAATAATGCCCACTACAGCTCTCACCTACCTCGCCAGCAAGTCAATAAGTTCAAGTTTTGACATCCCATCAGGAAGCAGTCGAGGAATAGCAGCAACACAGGTCCTGAAAAGATCTATTTTTGGCTTTCTCTCACCCCTGGAATTTGAAGACAAAGTTTAAACGTTAAGTCAAAGGTTATGAAAAAATGTTTAAAAATTGGCCAAATATGTGAACAAAGACTAAAATCAATGCCTTCTGAATCACTGCCTGGTGATGGCTCCCTATTATTCTTAAAGGTTTATGCCTTTTATAGCTTGGCCAGTTCTACGAGAACTTATGAAGATTTAAATGTTAGTTAGAGGTATGTATCTGGAAAGAAAACGCCAATAGCAATAGCATTCTATCGCTATCATATGTCTTGCCATTCAGCTGGGTTCCATGGGGTTTGGTCCCTGTGGGCTCTGCGTTTAAGACACTGAATTCACTGAATTGCCCAGACACGTTAGTATGTAAGAAACACATTGCAGTCATTACTACCTTCAGCATTTAAAAATGGGATTTTCATGTATACAACTGATGGTGCCTTTAACAAGCATGACATCTGGAAGTTTCTCTCTCTGATGAGTTATGCTTCTCCTCTCAAGAGTGCCCACCCCTGATTTTTTTTTTAATTAAATGCTTCCCAAAATAAGTCTTGTCATAATGTCAAGTAAAATCCTGAAATGTATACAATTGTACACCCATTTCTGATTTTTAAAATTACTCTGATGGTCCTGACCTCTATGGAGATAGCTTCTTTTACTTTCTTGAGAATAGGAATGTTTTAAAGGTAATTAATACCTTCGATATCCTGTTGTCAAATATGAAGGAAAAATATAAATTCAGTGACAAACTATTTCAATTTTTACTTCTTTAAATAGATAACTGATTCTTAACCACATATTTACCAATAACCTTTATGGAAAAACTAAACTACACATCAAATCTTTCAAATAACTTGTGATATAACAGCATATTTAAATTTTGATGATTTAGTCCCCTGAGAATAAATATAAAATTGGAACCAAATTAATGCAATCGTAGGACACAAACACAATAATGAAAATGCAAAGTAGCGAAGAAGTAATTCCTTCCTGTAACAGTAACTGTGCCAGAATAGAAATGTAACAGGCAGAATCCATGCTCTCTATAAACTAAAGACAATAATCGGACAGCAATTTTGCTCTGTGACATGACTTTTTAGCATGTGTTTTTAAGTTTGTTAGGAATAAATATGAAACTTTTTTGTATTTTGTGAAAAACAAAACACATATATGTTAATTTCTAAAATACTCTGTTCTTGTGGGAAGTTGTAAGATTATTTTCTCTCCTTTTCCATAGTCCTTTTGCATGGGACGTACAAGGACTTCAGAGAGGACGTCACTGTACCGTGGTTTCCAATCAGCTGAAGGAAAGAGAAGTCTTCAAATGACATCCTCGATGGCTAGACAGAGTTAAAGCCTAGTGATCTGATCGTTCATGTGGGGCACAGAGTCTTTTAAATAGCTCTCCTAACATGCTCACCAGATGTCTTAAACAGCTGGGATTATTTTCATATCTGTTGGAAAACAGATGACCCTGCCTGGCCTGAAGTGTAAGGAAAATTCTGCCAGCCAATAAAGCAGACTTACAGGACTGGCAGACTTCCGAGCTGATAAAGCAAGCCTAGATTAGAAACTCTAATTGGTGCATGGTTTCCGTTTACTGCAGCCCTGTGCCTGGGATTTTATAGGAAGCATCTGAGTCCCCCAAATAGCATACGTTTTATTAACAGATATTATATAATTACTATTTACAGTCAGTCATTATATTATTATACTTACTGCTACTATTATTATGATTATTTGCCAGCATAAAGCACAAAAGGGATGAGGAATGGAAACAGAGCAACACAGAATGCTTTATTTTCAAGTGCATACTTCTAAGCAAGGCCTGGAAAAATGGTAGGCCAGCCTCAAGTATCAACTCCAATAACTATTTCCATTAGTGTGGTGTGGACCTCAACTCTCTTTTCCTAAATGCTTACATGATTCTTTAATGTTTCTCTTTGTTTTTTCTTTTTGTATTTAACATCCTTATTGGAGTATAATTGCTTTACAATGGTGTGTTAGCTTCTGCTTTATAACAAAGTGAGTCAGCTATACATATACATATACTCCCGTATCTCCTCTTTCTTATGTCTCCCGCCGACCCTCCCTATCCCACCCCTCTAGGTGGTCTTAAGCACAGAGCTGATCTCCCTGTGCTATGCGGCTGCTTCTCACTAGCTATCTATTTTACATTTGGCGGTATATATAAATCCATGCCACTCTCTTACTTCATCCCAGCTTACCCTTCCCCCTCCCCGAGTCCTCAAGTCCATTCTCTACATCTGCGCCTTTATTCCTGTCCTGCCCCTAGGTTCTTCAGAACCACTTTTTTTAGATTCCATACATGTGTTAGCATATGGTGTTTGTCTCTTTCTGACTTACTTCACTCTGTATGATACTCTACGTCCATTCACCTCTCTAAAAAGAACTCAATTTCGTTTCTTTTTATGGCTGAGTAATATTCCATTGCATATATGTACCACATCTTCTTTATGCATTCATCTGTCGATGGACACTTAGGTTGCTTCCATGTCCTGGTTATTGTAAATAGAGCTGCAATGAACACTATGGTACATGACTCTTTTTGAATTATGGTTTTCTCTGGATACATGCCCAATAGTGGGACCGCTGGGTCATATGGTAGTTCTATTTTTAGTTTTTTAAGGAACCTCCATAATGTTCTCCATAGTGGCTGTATCAATTTACATTCCCACCAACAGTGCAAGAGGGTTCCCTTTTCTCCACACCTTCTCCAGCATTTATTCTTTGTAGATTTTTTGATGATGGCCATTCTGACTGGTGTGAGGTGATACCTCATTGTAGTTTTGAATTGCATTTCTCTAATGATTAGTGATGCTGAGCATCCTTTTCATGTATTTCTTGGCAATCTGTATATCTTCTTTGGAGAAATGTCTGTTTAGGTCTTCTGCCCATTTTTTTTTTTTTTTTGTGGTACGCGGGCCTCTCACTGCTGTGGCCTCTCCCGTTGCGGAGCACAGGCTCTGGACGCGCAGGCTCAGCAGCCATGGCTCACAGGCCCAGCCGCTCCATGGCATGTGGGATCCTCCCGGACTGGGGCACGAACCCGCATCCCCCGCATCGGCAGGCGGACTCTCAACCACTGCGCCACCAGGGAAGCCCTCTGCCCATTTTTGGATTGGGTTTCTTTGTTTTTTTGATATTGAGCTGCCTGAGCTGCTTGTAAAGTTTGAATATTAATCCTTTGTCAGTTGCTTCATTTGCAAATATTTTCTCCCATCCTGAGGGTTGTCTATTGGTCTTGTTTACGGTTTCCTTTGCTGTGCAAAAGCTTTTAACTTTCATTAGGTCCCATTTGTTTATTTTTATTTCCATTTCTCTAGGACGTGGGTCAAAAAGGATCTTGCTGTGATTTATGTTATAGAGTGTTCTGCCTATGTTTTCCTCTAAGAGTTTTTATAGTGTCTGGCCTTACATTTAGGTCTTCAATCGATTTTATTTTTGTATATGGTGTTAGGAAGTGTTCTAATTTCACTCTTTTACGTGTAGCTGTCTAGTTTTCCTAGTACCACTTATTGAAGAGGCTGTCTTTTCTCCCTTGTATGTTCTTGCCTCCTTTATCAAAAATAAGGTGACCATATGTGCGTGGGTTTATCGCTGGGCTTTCTATCCTTTTCCATTGATCTATATTTCTGTTTTTGTGCCAGTACCATACTGTCTTGATTACTGTAGCTTTGTAGTATATAGTCTGAAGTCCAGGAGCCTGATTCCTCCAGCTCCATTTTTCTTTCTCAAGATCAGTTTGGCTATTTGGGGTCTTTTGTGTTTCCATACAAATTGTGAAATTTTTTGTTCTACTTCTGTGAAAAATGCCATTGGTAGTTTGATAGGGATTGCAATGAATGTGTAGACTGCTTTGGGTATTACAGGCATTTTCAGAATGTTGATTCTTCCTATCCAAGAACATGGTATATCTCTCTATCTGTTTCTATCATCTTTAATTTCTTTCATCAGTGTCTTATAGTTTTCTGCATGTAGGTCTTTTGTCTCCTTAAGTAGGTTTATTCCTAGGTATTTTATTCTTTTTGTTGCAATGGTAAATGGGAGTGTTTCCTTAATTTCTCTTTCAGATTTTTCATCATTAGTGTATAGGAACGCAAGAGATTTCTGTGCATTAATTTTGTACCCTGCAACTTTACCGGATTCATTGATTAGCTCTAGTAGTTTTGTGGTGGCATCATTAGGATTCTCTATGTATAGTATCATGTCATCTGCAAACAGTGACAGTTTTACTTCTTCTTTTCTGATCTGGATTCCTTTTATTTCTTTTTCTTCTCTGAGTGCTGTGGCTAAAACTTCCAAAACTATGTTGAATAGTGTTGAGAGTTGGCAACCTTGTCTTGTTCCTGATCTTAGTGGAAATGGGTTCAGTTTTGCACCACTGAGAACGATGTTGGCTGTAGGTTTGTCATATATGGCCTTTATTATGTTGAGGTAAGTTCCCTCTATGCCTACTTTCTGGAGGGGTTTTATCATAAATGGGTGTTGAATTTTGTCGAAAGCTTTTTCTTCACCTATTGAGATGATCATATGGTTTTTATCCTTTAATTTGTTACTCTGGTGTATTACATTGATTGATATTTATATATTGAAGAATCCTTGCATTCCTGGGAAAAACCCCACTTGATCATGGTGTATGATCCTTTTAATGTGCTGATGGATTCTCTGCTAGTATTTTGTTAAGGATTTTTACATCTATGTTCATCAGTGATATTGGCCTGTAAGTATTTGTCTTGGCGTGTTTCTCCTTGGATTTATCCTATATGGGACTCTCTTCATTTCCTGGACTTGATAGACTATTTCCTTTCCCATATTAGGGAAGTTTTCAACTCTAATTTCTTCAAATATTTTCTCAGTCCCTTTCTTTTTGTCTTCTTCTTCATAAGGATTTTTACATCTATGTTCATCAGTGATATTGGCCTGTAGTTTTCTTTCTTTATGACATCTTTGTGTGTTTTTGGTATCATGGTGATGGTGGCCTCATAGAATTAGTTTGGGAGTGTTCCCCCCTCTGCTATATTTTGGAAGAGTTTGAGAGGGATAGGTATTAGTTGTTCAGTAAATGTTTGATAGAATTTGCCTGTGAAGCCATCTGGTCCTGGGCTTTTGTTTGTTGGAAGATTTTAAATCACAGTTTCAATTTCAGTGCTTGTGATTGGTATGTTCATATTTTGTATTTCTTCCTGGTTCAGTCTCAGAAGGTCGTGCTTTTCTAAGAATTTGTCCATTTCATCCAGATTGTCTGTTTCATTGGCACATAGTTGCTTGTAGTAATCTCCCATAATCCTTTGTATTTCTGCAGTGTCAGTTGTTACTTCTCCTTTTCCATTTCTAATTCTATTGATTTGAGTCTTCTCCCTTTTTTTCTTGATGAGTCTGGCTAATGGTTTATCAATTTTGTTTATCTTCTCAAAGAACCAGCTTTTAGTTTTATTGATCTTTGCTATCAATTTTGGATCACTACTATCATTACTCTGAATTCTTTTCCAGGTAGACTGCTGACTTCCTCTTCATTTGTTTGGTCTGGTGGGTTTTTACCTTGCTCCTTCATCTGCTGTGTGTTTCTCTGTCTTCTCATTTTGTTTCACTTACTGTGTTTGGGGTATCCTTTTCGCAGGCTGCAGGTTTGTAGTTCCCGACGTTTTTGATGTCTGCCCCCAGTGGGTAATGCTGGTTCAGTGGGTTGTGTAGGCTTCCTGGTGGAGGGGACTGGTGCCTCTGTTCTGGTGGATGAGGCTGGATCTTGTCTTTCTTGTGGGCAGGACCGTATCCAGTGGTGTGTTTTGGGGTGTCTGTGACCTTATTATGATTTTAGGCAGCCTCTCTGCTAATGGGTGGGGTTGGTTCCTGTCTTGCTAGTTGTTTGGCATAGGGTGTCCAGCACTGTAGCTTGCTGGTCGTTGAGTGGAGCTAGGTCTTATCATTGAGATAGAAATCTCTGGGAGAGCATTTGCTCTTTGATGTTACGTGGAGCCATGAGGTCTCTGGTGGACCAATGTCCTGAACTCGCCTCTCCCATTACGTGGAGCCAGGAGGTCTCTGGTGGACCAATGTCCTGAACTCGCCTCTCCCACCTCTGAGGCACAGGCCTGATACCCTGCTGGAGCACTGAGACCCTGTCAGCCACACGGCTCAGAAGAAAAGGGAGAAAAGAAAGAAAGAAAGAAAAAAATAAAATAAATTAAAATAAAAAATAATTGTTAAACATGAAAACGTTAAAAAGTCATAAAAAAAGAAAAAAAGAAAGAATAGAGCAACCAAACCAAAAAACAAATCCACCAATGATAACAAGCACTAAAAACTGTACTAAAAAAAAACAACCAGACAGACAGAACCCTAGGACAAATGGTAAAAGGAAAGCTATACAGACAAAATCACACAAAGAAGCATATACATACACACTCACAGAAAGAGAACAAGGAAAAAAATATACATATCTATATATTAAAAAAAAAGGAAGAGTGCAACCAAATCAATAAACAAATCTACCAATGATAATAAACTAAATATTAAAGTAAGATAAACATAAAACCAGAAACAAATTAGATGCAGAAAGCAAACCCCAAGTCTACAGTTGACCTTCTGTGTCTCTTGTACTAGTCTTTATTTTAAAGTCTATTTTGTCTGATATGAAAATTGCTACTCTAGCTTTCTTCTGACTTCCATTTGCATGGAATATCTTTTTCCATCACCTCACTTTCAGTTTGTACGTGTCCCTAGGTCTGAAGTGGGTGTTTGTAGACAGTATATATACAGGTCTTGTTTTTGTTTCCATTCAGCCAGTCTATGTCTTTTGGCTGGAGCATTTAATCCATTCACGTTTAAGGTATTTATTGATATGTATGTGCCTATTACCATTTTCTTAACTGTTTTGGGCTTATTATTATTCTTTATTATTTATTATTATAATAGGTCTTTTCCTTCTCTTGTGTTTCCTGCCTAGAGAAGGTGCTTCAGCATTTGTTGTAAAGCTGGTTTGGTGGCGCTGAACTCTCTTAGCTTTTGCTTGTCTGTAAAGGTTTTAATTTCTCCATCGTATTTGACTGAGATCTTCAGATTTTTCTGAAATCTGAAAATTTTTTCAGGTTTTTCCTTTTCCTCACTTCAAATATGTCCTGCCACTGCCTTCTGGCTTGCAGAGTTTCTGCTGAAAGATCAGCTGTTAACCTTATGGGGATTCCCTTATATGTTATTTGTTGTTTTTCTCTTGCTGCTTTTAATATTTTTTCTTTGCACTTAATTTTTGATAGTTTGATTAGTATTTGTCTTGGCGTGTTTCTCCTTGGATTTATCCTATATGGGACTCTCTTCATTTCCTGGACTTGATAGACTATTTCCTTTCCCATATTAGGGAAGTTTTCAACTCTAATTTCTTCAAATATTTTCTCAGTCCCTTTCTTTTTGTCTTCTTCTTCTGGGACCCCTATAACTCGAATGTTGGTGCATTTAATTTTGTCCCAGAGGTCTCAAAGACTGTTCTCGATTCTTTTCATTCTTTTGTCTTTATTCTGCTCCGCAGTAGTTATTTCCACTATTTTATCTTCCAGGTCACTTATTTGTTCTTCTGCCTCAGTTATTCTGCTATTGATTCATTCTAGAGAATTTTAAATTTCATTTATGGTGTTGTTCATCATTGTTTGTTTGCTCTTTAGGTCTTCTAGGTCCTTGTTAAACGTTTCTTTTGTTTTCTCCATTCTATTTCCAAGATTTTGGATCACTACTATCATTACTCTGAATTCTTTTCCAGGTAGACTGCTGACTTCCTCTTCATTTGTTTGGTCTGGTGGGTTTTTACCTTGCTCCTTCATCTGCTGTGTGTTTCTCTGTCTTCTCATTTTGTTTCACTTACTGTGTTTGGGGTATCCTTTTCGCAGGCTGCAGGTTTGTAGTTCCCGACGTTTTTGATGTCTGCCCCCAGTGGGTAATGCTGGTTCAGTGGGTTGTGTAGGCTTCCTGGTGGAGGGGACTGGTGCCTCTGTTCTGGTGGATGAGGCTGGATCTTGTCTTTCTTGTGGGCAGGACCGTATCCAGTGGTGTGTTTTGGGGTGTCTGTGACCTTATTATGATTTTAGGCAGCCTCTCTGCTAATGGGTGGGGTTGGTTCCTGTCTTGCTAGTTGTTTGGCATAGGGTGTCCAGCACTGTAGCTTGCTGGTCGTTGAGTGGAGCTAGGTCTTATCATTGAGATAGAAATCTCTGGGAGAGCATTTGCTCTTTGATGTTACGTGGAGCCATGAGGTCTCTGGTGGACCAATGTCCTGAACTCGCCTCTCCCACCTCTGAGGCACAGGCCTGATACCCTGCTGGAGCACTGAGACCCTGTCAGCCACACGGCTCAGAAGAAAAGGGAGAAAAGAAAGAAAGAAAGAAAAAAATAAAATAAATTAAAATAAAAAATAATTGTTAAACATGAAAACGTTAAAAAGTCATAAAAAAAGAAAAAAAGAAAGAATAGAGCAACCAAACCAAAAAACAAATCCACCAATGATAACAAGCACTAAAAACTGTACTAAAAAAAAACAACCAGACAGACAGAACCCTAGGACAAATGGTAAAAGGAAAGCTATACAGACAAAATCACACAAAGAAGCATATACATACACACTCACAGAAAGAGAACAAGGAAAAAAATATACATATCTATATATTAAAAAAAAAGGAAGAGTGCAACCAAATCAATAAACAAATCTACCAATGATAATAAACTAAATATTAAAGTAAGATAAACATAAAACCAGAAACAAATTAGATGCAGAAAGCAAACCCCAAGTCTACAGTTGCTCCAAAAGTCCACCTCCTCACTTTGGGATGATTCGTTGTCTCTTCAGGTATTCCACAGATGCAGGTACATCAAGTTGATTGTGGAGATTTAATCCACTGCTGCTGAGGCTGCTGGGAGAGATTTCCCTTTCACTTCTTTTTTCGCACAGCTCCTGGGGTTCAGCTTTGGATTTGGCCCCCTCTCTGCGCGTAGGTCACCTGAGGGCATCTGTTTCCTGCCCAGACTGGATGGGGTTAAAGAAGCAGCTGATTCAGGGGCTCTGGCTCACTCAGGCTTGGGGGAGGGAGGGGTACGGAATGCGGGGTGAGACCGCAGCGACAAGGCCGGTGTGATGTTGCACCAGCTTGAGGCACCATGTGTTCTCCTAGGTAAGTTGTCCCTGGATCACGGGACCCTGGCAGTGGCGGGCTGCACAGGCTCCCGGGAGGGGAGGTGTGGATAGTGACCTGTGCTTGCACATACTGATTCTTGGTGGCTGCAGCAGCAGCCTTAGCATCTCATGCCTGTCTCGGGGGTCTGCGCTGATAGCTGCAGCTTGCACCCGTCTCTGGAGCTCATTTAGGTGGTGCTCTGAATCCCCTCTCCTCATGCACCCCGAAACAATGGTCTCTTGCCTCTTAGGCAGGTCCGGACTTTTTCCCGGACTCCCTCCCGATTAGCTGTGTTTCACTAGCCCCCTTCAGGCTGTGTTCACGCCGCCAACCCCAGTCCTCTCCCTGGGGTCTGATCTCCGAAGGCTGAACCTCAGCTCCCAGCCCCCGCCCGCCCCGTCGAGTGAGCAGACAAGCCTCTCGGGTTGGTGAGTGCCGGTCGGCACCAATCCTCTGTGCGGGAATGTCTCCACTTTGCCCCCCGCACCCCTGTGGCTGCGCTCTCCTCCGCGGCTCCGAAGCTTCCCCCCTCCGCCACCTGCTGTCTCTGCCCGTGAAGGGGCTTCCTAGTGTGTGGAAACCTTTCTTCCTTCACAGCTCTCTCCCACGGTGCAGGTCCTGTCCCTATTCTTTTGTCTCTTGTTTTTTCTTTTTTCTTTTGCTCTACCCAGTACGTGGGGGGTTTCTTGCCTTTTGGGAGGTCTGAGGTCTTCTGCCAGCATTCAGTAGGTGTTCTGTAGGAGTTGTTCACCGTGTAGATGTATTTCTGATGTATTTGTGGGGAGGAAGGTGATCCCCACGTCTTACTCCTCTGCCATCTTGAAGATCTCCCTATCTCTTTGTTTTTAAGAAATGTAGCCATGAGCCATTTTCCACTCAGGGATCTGCTTCAAAGTCTAGCATGAAAACTATTTCTAGCCCTATTTGGGGGGGCGGGGCATCTTAAGACAGTTGAATAAGAGAAAGTAAAGAATCACCTTAGAAAAAGTTTAAGGTATTGTGAAAATACAAATGAAATGTTAACATTTACATTTAAACCTGTACCTTTTATGGTTTTGAATGTCTTGTTTTGGTCCTGACCCTGTCTTATGATCTCTAGATTATAAACATAGTTTTCCTTTGAAGGCCTTTCACTTCCTTACTATTTTAGAGGAAACAACAATATGGCAGCAGTATTTTTTTTTTTTTTTTTGCAGTACGCGGGCCTCTCACTGCTGTGGCCTCTCCCATTGCGGAGCATAGGCTCCGGACGCGCAGACTCAGTGGCCATGGCTCACGGGCCCAGCCGCTCCGCGGCATGTGGGATCTTCCTGGACCGGGACACGAACCCGCGTCCCCTGCATCGGCAGGCGGACTCTCAACCACTGCGCCACCAGGGAAGCCCTATGGCAGCAGTTTTCAAAGCATTTCTTACATTTTCTACAGTGTAAACTGAAAACTGCTTTAATATGTTCAGAGAGTATGCAGTAAGGAGGTTAAAGGTTATGGACAACCTGGTAATTTGTTAGGTAAGGACCAGATCTGTAGACAAGATAGTTAATGTCATTAACTTTGGTCAATTTCAATTCTGCTATCATTTTGGTTGAAAAATCTAAAGCTACATGCTCTCCATATCATTTAAATGAAGTGACTGGCAAGCTGCAGGATAATATACATTGTATAACTCCATTTTTGTAAAAAAAAGAAAATGTATATATGTATTTGGGCTGACATTGGGAAAGGTCTGGAAGAAATCACCCTGAACCAAGGAATGGATGCAGATTTCAAGTGGAGCTCTGTGGAGGAGGCTTTCATTTTAACTTGCCATACTGCTAAATATGTACTTAAAATAATTCTGTATTTTTAACTTTTCATCATGTTTTGTCTCACTGTAGTTTGTTTTTGACATACTACTATTGTAGTAAAAATATACACCCATGATATGAACTTCCCTATATAGGTAACAACGTTCCAACTAACTGTGATATTTGGAATTGGACACACTGAGTGACAAAGAAAATTTTCCTAATTGTATGTTTAGAAATGTATGCCACAGGTGCCAAGTATCATTTAATTCATAGTTCAACAACAAAGTCCAAACTGTCTTAAAACAGTCATAAGCTAACCTGCGTTCCTGCCATAATTGATCACAAGCAGCAAAATCAAATTGTGTGAGTTTCTAATGAGGAGCTCTAATCACAAATCTAGATCTTGGATTTTGGCTAAGAACATCTGATTTCTACATTCTAAGCTACAAATGCATTCTGAAAATCCAGTATTTCTATGACACAGTTACATAGAGAATATTAAGCAGCTTTAACTCTCACTGTTCAGGAACGCTCACTAGAAACAAGTAAACTTGAGATTCATAAAGATGGAACGTCTCTAAACTGGTGATGATGCTGTATCACGTGGGCCTGAGAGCAAAACATTACTTCTGAAAATGTGGACCAGTAAAAGTGTCTTGGGCCCATTTTCTAACTTACTGGCCTAATGATACTTGAAATATTATCAAAACAGATCAATCTCAGGTTTGACTTTATTTTTACAGTTAGTCAAATATTATCAAACGATGTTTTTACTATCCCTAACACTTCTTAGAACTCGGACTCTAATAACATGAGAACAAAATAAAGGGGAAGAACCTCTGCTGGTGTCTTTTGGTTCATTAATCCTTCATTGAAAACTTAGTCCTCGCTGTACTCACGTGATCATGTCTTCGGGTTCTTTGTTTAACATCTGGACGTTAGTTAGCATCATACACCTTCCTACTTCTTTATCAAGGTGCCTTAAAATGTTGTCCACAGCTTTTCGTACTTGAGAGTAGTATAATGACATGCCTAAAAAATACGCATGACAGTTACATCTGTGACTAAATCTATCAAAGCGTGAAATCCCGTTTTGTTCATCCTCTGTGATATATTTTTACTGAAGATCTTCTGTGGGTCAGTGAATTCTCTGAGCAGAGTCCAATTTAATCTCTTATCTGCAGGACCCTTAGCATAGTACCCACATGTAGTGGGTGTTCCCGAAAGAATCATTTATGTTTAACACATAGGAATTCTAATACTTCAAAGGGAAATATTTTCCAGAAGAGTAAAAATAAACAAGGAAACAGAAAGTTCCACACTAGAATTTTTAGTTTTCTGGTTAGTATAAAAAAATTCAGCATAATGAGTGGTTATGTGAATAAAAGATAATTCTCATCCGGGGTTAGAATTTTAATAACTTTATATTATTCTCTGAAATATATGTGTGGGTTTTTTTAGTAAAGGCAACAAATGATTTCACATCATAAATTTTTAAATGAAGAAAAATTTACCTCAGGTATATTATTTTTACCACTCTCATTAATACAGTGGAAGAAAATGTGTACAGAATATGTATTTCGTATTGATATTTTTGAACTCATTTAAGCATTGCATAACTAAAGATAAATATTTTAAAGGAAAAAGTTTCCTCATATGTTTCCTCTAGGTCTTTGGAATCCAGAAACTAACTTAACAAGTTTGCAGTAGGTTTCTAAATTCAGGAACTTGGTAAAAGAGAAACAAATGCAAAAGATCATCTCTTTGGGTTAAGATAGTTAAATTAAAAAGAAAATAATCTCATGTAGGCTAAACCCACAATATACCCTGGCATGTATGGGACTTGACATGTTTAAAACACAGATTAAACTAATTTTACTGAAAAAAAATAGAAGAAAAGGAACTATAAAAATGAATGAATATATTTATATGTTTGCTTTATAAACAGGATTATCTACCAAAGCACACAGATGTCTTAGAAATTTACTGTAAACTGCAAATTATCAATCTCAGAAGTTTGAAAAGACCACAGATAAAAATCTAACATTTAAACGGCAAAATGTTTACCAGGAAGTTCCAAAGAGTTTAAAGGGCAGTAAAACAAACCACAGCATGAATCAGAACAGTTAATGTTGACATGTCTCATCAGCTACTTTTATGAAGATTTTAAAACTATATCTCACTAAGGGTAAGTGTCTATTGGTCATTTTAAAGGCTTAATAAGGCCCAGTGCAAACGTATCTTTGAAACCCACCTATCATTTTGGCTTCCTCTTCAGTTAGTGTTTTACTCAGATATGTCTTCTTCACCCTCAGTGTGTTTCCTGAAGGGAGAACAGCTCCGGTAACTGGCATCGGAGGTTCCCCATCTTTCTGCTGCAAGCTATCAGCTATGACCAAGAATGCCCGTAAACCAATGTTCATCCTCTGTAAGAGACAATATGTTCATGGTAAAGAGAAAGACCCAATCATTGTTGTGAAATTAAGCCATCAGTCTTTCAAAAGAAGTTAAGCATGGTTTGCCTTCTAGATTAGTGTGGGAAAATCATTTAAAAGCGTTTAGGCCAAACCTAGGAAAATGAAATTAAGTTTCTGACACTCTTTGTTGCTGCATCACAAGAAAACAACTGGGAAGATTTTCACCAAACGTGGAGGGTAGGTTTGAGATGGTCAGATTCATTCTGTTTGGGGGATCCTGGGTGCACCTCCAAGGGATAGGCAGTCACCCTTTGGAGCAGCTGCAACTAAGGTAAACTGAGGTCAACAAAAATCTCTTTGTCTCCTGGGAGGAGACATGTGTTAACTCACAAAGACTGAATGAAAACAAACGGGAGTTCCAAATGTGAATCGTAAAAATGTAAGTCGTCTGCTCTGAATTGCAGGCTGTTGACTTTTGATTCACAAAGGCTGGCAAGTTTGAGAATAAATTTAAAGAATTCGAAGCCACAGAACCTGTTACTTATAAAAACACATAAACTCATAAGAAGAAATGTCATTCTGGGCCAGATCATTCTCTTCCCCAGGCTCAGATAAGGCATAATATTGGCTCTGAAAGATGACTCAGTAAGAGAGTTGCTCCCAGCAGCAATAATCTTAATAGGTCAGAAGGTACTAAAACATCCGTAGTTCCCTAAACAGCCATGTGTAAACACTTACACTCATATTTTCAAACGACATCAAGTAATAAGTTCCCTAAGTAGACCGCTACCTAATGCAGAAAATAATTACCGTTACTAACAATGATAATCTAATTACAATTTATTGAGTTCTTAAAATATATCCAGAACTGCTCATTAACTCTCATCTTTAAGATAGCCATGCAAGGAAGGTATGATTATTCCCATTTTTCAGGTGAGGAAACAGAGGGCCACATAACTAGTAGGTGGGGAGCTATACATTCAAGTTGGGTTTGCCCGAATCACCTATTCTGTAGTACATGGTTATATCTTAGAACATGAAGTAATATCGACTTCTAAACTATTTATTCAAGCTTCAAGGAGTAGGGGTATTTCAACCAGGGTGTGGTAAACATTTCTCTGGCCCATTCATACCCAATCCAATGTGTATTTTATGATTTTATGGTTTTCAGTAATATTCTTTCTCCATTTTCTAAAATGAAAGAGTATTCATTTTAAAAAAGTTTAAACGTATATTAAAGTCCATTAGTTTCCTCACTTATTTTAGTAGTTCTTTCATGAAATGTTTTCTAGATTTGTGGATATTTTTCAAGACCCAGCATTGTTTTGGGTGAGGAAATACAGTGTTTAATTCAGGAGATGCAGTATCAATAGGATGACTGTGAATTGACTTAAATGATCAAGCTTCAATTATTTGCAAATGGATTATCCAATTTATGAGCCATCCTTGCCAGTTCTCTTAGTTTTCCTTTTCTCTGAATAATTCTAAGGGCAGAAGTAAGTTGGGATAGTTTGGGAAATATATTTTTAACTTAATTTCAAAAACAATTTCTTCTTATGTTTTATATAGCTCTGCATCATACCTCTCCTTCTATTATCTGTCTGGTCTTGAGAAATTACTTAACTTTTCCAAGTCCAAGTCTCAGCTTCCTTTCTGTAGAATGAGAATAATAATACCTATTGATCATATAGGGCTATGGTGAGGATTAATACCTGAAAAGTTCCCGCTGGTAAATATATATTGTAGGCTAGAATCTCCACTGTTTTCTACTGAAGTCAAGTTTATTGAGATATAATTCTCATATAGTAAAATATACTCCTTTTAGTTGTACAGTCCTTTGAATTTTGAGAAACATATATAGTCAGGTAACTATCATCACAGTCAAGATATAAAATATTTCCATCATCCCCAAAAGTTCCTTTGTGCCTCTTTACAGTCAGTCAGTCCTCTCCTCCAACCTCAGCACCTGACAATCAGTGTCTAATTTCTGCCTATAATTTTGCATTTTCCAGAACGTGATATAAATGGAAGCAAACAGACACAACCTCTTGTGTCTTGCTTCTTTCACTTAGCTTAATGCTTTTGAGGTGTTGCTGCAGTATCAGTAGTTTGTTCCTTTTTATGGCTGAATAGTATTCCATTGTGTTGATGATTCACAAGTTGTTTCAACATTCACCAGCTGTTTGAACATGAGTTGCTTTCCTGTTTTTAGTGATCATGAATAAAGGTGCTATAAATGTTGATACAAATCTTTGTGGACAAATGTTCTAATTTCTCTTGGATAAACACCTTGGGGTAGAACTGCTGGATCATATGCCAAGTGTATGTTTAACCTTATAAGAAATGGTTGTACCATTCTGCATTCTCACTAAAACATCAATAGTATAAAGTTCCAGTTGCTCTGTATCCTTCTCAGCACATCTCACTGTGGTTTTAACTTGCATTTCCCTAACGACTAAGGATGCTGAACATCTTTTCATAGGTTTATCGGTCATTTGTATCTCTTCTTTGGTAAAGAGGCTCTTCATTTTGTCCATTTAAAATATTGGGTTATTGAGTTGGAGTTCTTTATATATTCTGGATAGAAGCGTTTGTCAATACGTGTTTTACAAATATTTTCTCCCAGTCTGTGGCTCTACACTTTGTTAACTTTTAAAGTGCACACTTTTGTATTTTATCAACTTTTTCTTTTGTAATTTATGCTTTTTGTATCTTATCTAAGCAATTTTTGCCTACCCAAAGGTTGCAAAGATTTTTATCTTCTGTTTTCTCCTGGAAGAGTTACGATGTCGGATTTCACATTTAGGCTTATGATTCATTTTGAGTTAATTTCTCCTGACAGGGCAAATTATGGGTTGAAGTTGATTATTTTGCAAGTGGATTTCCAACAGTTTAGTACCATTTATTAGAAAAACTATCCTGGGAATTCCCTAGTGGTGCAGCGGTTAGGACTCTGTGCTTTCACTGCCAGGGGCCAGGGTTCAATCCCAGGTTGGGGAACTAAGATCCCGTACATCACACGGCGCAGCCAAAAAAAAAAAGACTAGCCTTCATCCATTGAAAAGCATGGAACCACTGTTCCCAAGCAAGAGAAGACTCTTTAGTACTTGGGCCATGGGCCCCCTTCCAGCCACAATGCCCTGAATTTGCACTGGCTTTGTCCCCCTCCCAGTGGCCCACTGACCCTGGCTGCAGCCATTCCAGAAGCCTGTGATGTCATTAAACACCAGACAGAAACTCCCATTTGGGGGCTTGTTGGGCTGTGCCCACATACCTGGCAACCTTAGCGCCAAGAAGAGAATTCAGGGTGTGGTGGGAAGAAGCGTGAGTGTGCAAGGAGACCTGGGTTCCCCTTGCTGCTAACCAGCTGCCTGTTCTGAGCCTCTGGGCTCTGGGTCTCCTTCCTCACTGACAGAATGAAGGAGCCAGACAATATCATAGTGATGACAGGAACAACGTTTAAACATTTTTTTCTGGTGTGTAATTTCTTTCTTTTTTTGCTTATGAATTTGTAATATCACGATGATTCTGTGAGGTGATCTAGAAAAGTAGTCTGTCCCTAATACTAGTAAAAAAAGCTGAAGTTCAGAGAGGTCAATGTCTTACAGCTAGTGGTTAGGACTCTGCACTTTGTTGGTGGGAATTCCCACCAACAGTCTTTTCCGAAGTTTAAAATTGAACGTGCTTTTCATTTGCCTAAGCCGCCCCCGCCATGAGGTACGTCATACCCATTATACACTCATTCCCATGATCTGCCTGGCCCTTGAACTGTGATGCTGTCACAGAATCAGAGATGTATACATTACTTATTTAATTTCACTAGATTTTAGTGTTTTATCATTGCATCTATTTATTCTTCTCTGTTTCATCACTTTCAGTACTCCTCAACTTGCTTATCTACATCAAAATAGTTACAAGTACTGGCTTTTCTATAACAAACAACCAGACATACAGAGACAGATTACCTTTCGGGGCAAGGTTTACTCCCTTCTACAAGAACAGAATGTGGTAAGACGTCAACTTTTCATCATTCTAAGTCTATCCACCCAAAAATCTTCCCTACTATTTTAGTCAAATAACATGGACAGAAACAAACAGAAGACTTTTTTGGAGAAGACGGCCTTCACCCCATCCCCCAAGGTTGCAAAGCAAAGGTAGGTTTCTGTCGATAAACGCAAAAGGGTCATTCTTACCTCTGGATTGAGACTGAAAGCTTTTGCTGGTTTTCCCACACAAAGAAAATCAAAAATGATTTCTTTCATTGCAAAATCTAAACGTTCCTATAGTGAAAAGGGGAAATCAAAACAAAGCGTTATTTTCATTCAACATGAAAATGTCTGTTTTTGTCATATGCACCGAACAGGTGGCTTCTGAAAGAAGAGGGGTATCGCTTGGTTTGATGCATCACAGAGAATCCGTGAAGGAAAACCACGTCCGTCCGAACCTTCGGTGAAGCTGCTTCTGTTTCCATGTGGCATGTGGAGATGCTTTATATGATATAGGTAATTAGGCCCTAAAGCACAGAATGACTAACAACTAAAAACCAAAAAATGAAAACCAAAACACTCTGAGTATCTGGGCTTCTACACAGTGCAAACTCTTCCTGCTTGTCCTGCCAAAGCTGACACCTTCTTGAAACTCAGTTCAAAACATATTTTTAAAAATACCACTGCAAAATGACCATTTTCTTCTCTTCTCTAACATTTCCTACCCCTTGGCTCACATTACAACAGACAATCCTGCAAGTGAAATGAATAATCAACAACAATCCGAGAACTATTAAGGTCACTTAAATGAGGACGTTTACGCCAGATTCTAATAATTTGAGACAGTGACTGCTAAGATATGTCACGTTGATTTTATACAATATATTCCAGAATCATCAAAGCACGTTCTCAGCCACATGATAACTACATGTAGAAAAGTTCTGTTAGTTCATCCACCTGCAGAGCAAGTACTGTCCCTTCCCTACGTACAAATACTACAGAGACACTTCCTTGCACTAAAAACACAGAGAGATATTATATATTAAATGGTCTGTGAAGTAGCCATTGAACCTTATGTCTTTATAGCAATATCAGTTACACTTCAACAGTACTTTCATGCCTATTATTTCCCTTTATCCACACAACGTTCTGAGGGATACTGGGTAAGCACTTTCATCCACATTTTATAGATAAAGACACTGAGAATAAAGATGTTCTATGACTTCTTCAGGGTATGGAGCTGGCTCACGGCAGAGGCTGGACTGGAATAACCAGCTTTTCATGCTTCTCTATAAATCACAAGAAAGCCAAAGTTAGGATAAAAACCATTTACACACAAAGTGTTTTAAAAACTAGGGCTTCCCTGGTGGCGCAGTGGTTGAGAGTCCGCCTGCCGATGCCGCGGACACGGGTTCGTGCCCCGGTCCGGGAAGACCCCACATGCCGCAGAGCGGCTGGGCCCGTGAGCCGTGGCCGCTGAGCCTGCGCGTCCGGAGCCTGTGCTCCGCAACGGGAGAGGCCACAGCAGTGAGAGGCCCGTGTACCGTAAAGAAAAACAACAACAACAACTTTTAAAAGTCTTGGGTCTAAATAGTAAACACTAAATGTTTAATATCATTGGACCCAGTTCTTAAGTAAAATAGTATGTGTGAAGTGCTTAGAACAGTTCTTGGCAAAGAATGAGTGCCTGATAAAAGCTAATATTCCTGTTACGTTCTTCTTTTTCACAGGGTGAAAGAGCATCAGGATTTATTTACTCCTCCAAGTTCACTAAATTATCGTCTTCTTATTTCCTCCAAACATACTCAATTTCCTCCTGACTTGAAGAATCTAGAGCAGAGAAGCAGGAACAAACAGGGCCTAGGAGTCAAGAGACCCTCTTACGAATAGGCTCTATGACCTCAGATCAGTCACTTAAACCCTGCCTCTCAGTTCTTTCATTGGTCAAGTGCTGAAGACACTTGGCACACCATGTCACAATTTGTTTTGAAGCAAAAGCAAAAAAAAAGCTATGTGTGAAAACACTTGCAAAACCATCCTGAAAAGTCTTCACACGTGAGATTATTTTAGACTCTACATCTGTTAGTACTTCATAAGAAGGAGGTGGCTACTTAGAGGCAATTAGAAGACTCTCACTGCCAGAAGCATCTCCATTACCTGGGCAATGAACTGGATGATTTTCACAAAGATGTTCAGAGGCATGTCCCTCGGCACCACACCACGGGACCCTTTGGGGAAAAGTGTTGTGATGATGGTTATAAGACGGCTGAAAGATAAGGGAGAAAAAGAGAAAACAAGCAAGATTGGCTGAGCTCCTGTACATTAAGGGAAAATGGCAGGTGCTTCATCTTATCTAAGTATCAGAGAGAACTCAGAGAAAGAAAACAAACCACTTCATCTCTTTTCCATTAGCATAATTACTCTCTGAAAAGGTTTTCTGGAAAGCTAAGGGCAGCTGGAAAATTATAGCCACTTCCTTTGTTAAAGTGGTGAATGTAGTCCTGACACAGAACTTGGCAATCCTGGTAGAGGCTGGAGTTTCTGTAATGGCTGTTGAGCCAACGTCTAAGGAAAGCCTGAAAAGGTCCAGAGGACTTAGAGCTTTTACAGACTGTCAGCTTTGAACAGCTTCTAGTTTGGTTAGCATAGTTGGCAATGACACAAAACACCCTTTTCACTGGCTGAGTGATGTGGTTACAGTTAACTCAGTGATGGGGTTACCATTAACCCAAGCCAGCTCCTTACCTCTGAGTGGCTGTGTTGCTTTCACATTTAATTCGAATCATGTAAACCCAAAGTAATCTGTACAGAGATTCCAGTGCAACTCGAGCCATCTTGGGGTCTTTATTCTACAACAGAAACCAAGATAAAAGATTGCAGATTAAATGGTACTGTACAGAGGTTATTCTTTTCTGAATGCCTGGTAATGGAGGACCACAGGTGGGTGGTAGGGTGCCTATGAGGTGCACTGCACCACCTGGGACTTATGGGGTATTTGCCTCCTGGTGCCCATTGGGTAAATAATCTCTGAGAATGGATCCAAATAGCCAAGAGGGCAGGACTGAGCAGTTCGGGGGGAAGTCATGTCTTTCTCTCCTTTCTAAGGTGAATACTGGCAATTGCTTTCTTCCTCCAGGTCCTAGGGAACCACATCCCCTGGCGCCAAGAGGAGAATCAATCCGTCCTACTGTTGATTATGCCCTTGTAAACACCACCCACCTTCACCTCCCATCTCTTTGCCCTCCAACATCTATTGAGACTAATAATATATAATAAGCACTGGGATATAGAGATAAAAGTTTATCCTTTTTCCCTAAGATGCTCACAGACGATGGGGAAGGGGTGGCAGTTGGGAGACAAATAATAAACAGTCAACTCAAAGACACAGAGAAAAACTGGCGGGGACGGGAGCTAGAGGATGGAAAGAAGGGCAACCTATGGCAAACACAAGGACTGGGGTCAGGAAAGGTTTCCAGGGGCAGACGAAAACTCAGACGAACTTAAATCCATTCACTCATTTGTTCATTAAGCAAACATTCGAGTGGCTACACTGGGCCAGGTACTATGCTTGACACTAGAGAACAAGATGATGGGGAGTGAAGAGCACTTTACAGAGAGGCAACAGCACAAAGAAGCTAAGAGAGCAGGTGAAGGAGTCATGTTTCAGAAACTGGGGATGGTTTTTCTACCAGGACACAGGGCCAGGCGAAGGAGCCGTGGCTGAGGAGGCTTGAGAAGAACCCTACGTGCCATGCTAAATAACGGGACCAGGGTTCTCATGATGGTGACAGGAAGCCACGAAGCGCAAGGAGACCATGTGAGAAGTCTGCAGCGTGGGGCATGAAGCAGGGGCAGGGAGGCAGCCAGAGCACAGCTGCCAGCTTCCAGGGTCTAACAAACAGGCCAGGTGGGGGGAATGGATTTCATCACTGGATGGACATCACCTTCATTCTTCCCCTTCTGACTCTCACTCCATCCTTTCAACTGATTTTATAGGTTTTATCTACAAAGTATGTTTTGAATTTGGCATCTTCTCCATTCCCACTTCCTCTGTTACAGTTCAGGCTTCCAGCACCTTCTCCTGGGATGCTGCAGTAACCTCCTAAACAGTCTCCCTAAATTGATTCCCTCACTGCTGTCCTGTCTTCCACTGATTATAATCCTTTCTATTTAAAAATCAGAGACTGGGTGGTTTTCCTGATGCCTATGGGATCAAGGGAACATTTCTTGCACGGCATACCTGACCAGACAGTATCTGGCTCTAACCTACCAGTGAAGGATGCCACCCGTTCTGTTTTTCTCCCACAAGCTCCCCAAACTCTAGTGAGGCCACGTTCATTCCATGTCTGCATCAGGAGTGGGTTTCCTACCCTCCCCTGTGTCTTTCTTTTCTACCAGGTGAACCCCACTCTTTCACAGCTTACTTGAATGTTCCCAACTCCGTGCAGGCTTTCTCTGTTCCTCCCCAATATCCTGAATCCCATCCATTAAAACGAATTATTCCCTCCTGAGTGTCCCGACCCTCATACAAGTATGTAACATAGCCTTTCAGCTCTTTACTTGTGGTCTTGCATAGACATCAGTTCCCACATGAAGGTGGGTTCTCTGAAAGTGAGGGGCATTATTTACCCAACATCTATTAGAATTCCTGCCACTCCGCAGGGGATCAATACATGTTTGCTAAACAGTCTTCAAACGTCACTCAACATTCCTATAGGTCTTTTGCTTTTACATTACTTCTCTTCCCTACTCATTCATTAATCTCGTCACAACCGTTTCTGCTGTTCTATTCTAAGTGTAGATAATTCGGGTCCTGATTTGTTAAGAATTCTTAACGGTTTAGACATAATCTAGGATAAGTTTACCTTTAAGCTACTTGCTGAATAAAGATGAGTCACATAAATAAATTCTACGGAAAAGACTGTAGGGGGTAGTTTTTTAGATTTAGAAAAGATTTCTTCTGCCTAAATAGTTTTAAAATAACTTCTTGGCATGAAATTATTATGAAATTCTAAATTTCTATATGCATTTTGGTCTCATTCCGGATTTTTTTCTTCTATTAATCTAAATAAGTAAATAAAGAAAATGATAAAACACATCATTTTAATTTTTGAGGCTTTATGATGTGTTTTACTATCTGGTATGGCCTACCTTCCACCATCCACTGCTCTTTTTCTTTTCTTTCTATTTTTAGGGCT
Source organism: Neophocaena asiaeorientalis asiaeorientalis (assembly GCF_003031525.2). Lineage (NCBI taxonomy): Eukaryota > Metazoa > Chordata > Mammalia > Artiodactyla > Phocoenidae > Neophocaena > Neophocaena asiaeorientalis. The sequence continues at coordinate 15,606,290 of NW_020174268.1, forward strand.
TTCCCAGATATTCCTGTATATTTATTCTTCCAAATAAACTTTATAACTACTTTTCTAGCTCCAGGCAACAAAAAAGCCCCAACTTTTTAGAAGCACACATTTATACATAAAAGATTTTTTTTGTCTGTTAGTAAAACAAGTGATACACCTTATAACTTGTTGAATGTCTTGGTTACGTAAAGGAATTTTAATAAACTACTGAAATAGTAAAGTTGCGTTTAAAATATTCCATCATTTAAAAATTTCAGGAATTGTAATTATCTGTCCTCTAATCACTCCAGATCAGCAAATGTCTATGATGTTAACACAGTGGTTAAAAGCAGACTCTAGACACACACTGCCTGGGTTTAAACCCATCCTTGCTCTACAATTTATTAGCTGTGTGGCCAACCTCAGGGAACCTCTGTAATCTCTCTGGGCCTGATTTTCCCTGACTATGAAACGCAGATACTAATCCTCTCTCCCTCCTAGGAGTGTTAAGAGAACTTAAGAGTTAGCACATAGAGGGAAGTTAGCACTGTTCCTGCCCATAGTAACTATTATTACGTACAAGGTGCAGATTCAGTAGCAAACAAAGGACATTAGTCTCTGACTTCAGGGAGCTTCGTTTCTAGTGGGAATGTCTCCTCCTTTGTGAATTTCCCTTTATTGGTGTATCTATTATTTTATATTCATATTTGCATAGTGTGTCATTCAAAATTCTCTCTTGTGCCTTATCTCGCACTGTGAATCATGGCCAGGTAGGGCAAGTAGCATCTAACTTTCATTTAGGAGCTTAACTAAGATCTCTAGTTTAAATGATTCCGATTACTGTCTTCTGTTTAACTTCTTTTACACTTTTTCCCTGTCCTCCTACCCACAATTATCTTTTGGGGGCATGCTGTTATGACTGACGTGCTTTTACTATTAAGAATATGTTTGAGATTGTCTATTTGTGCTCCCACAGAGACTGAAGAGCAAAGTGGCTGACTTAAGTTTTTATTTTGTTTTAACCGTGGATCCTGTACCGGTAATTGCTTTGTAGCATTTCAAGATGATATCACTGATCACTGCAATTCTCTCCTAAAATGGTTTCCCTTGTTTCTCTTCCATTCTCGGCATTATCGTATGATATTCTTAAACTGCAAACATGATTGTTTACTTCCCTGCATTTAAAGCACTTAAGTGGCTTCTAATCACCTCCTGGACGACGTCCAAATTCCATGATGTGGTGCATGAGGGGCCTTTGGTGACCTGGCTCTCCCATCACCACCCTCCGCCTCCACCCCCACTGTGCTCTGTGCCATAACATCCCTTCTGCAATTCATCGAATGCCTGGAATGCCTCCCTACCCTTGTTTTACTTGGAAAATTCCTACTCCCCAGCGAGATTCATTAGGTGTCACTCCTGTGTTACGTTCCCCTGCCCCTCCACTCCTTCCTCCATCCCAGAGAGATTACCAAGTGTTCCTGTTCTCTGACTTCTAGAATGCTGTTCTATGCCTTTACTTGTATTGATATGTTTCCTACCAGACTGTGAGCTCCAGGAATTTTGGACTGTTCATCTCTGTGCCCTCAGTGACTGCCGTACAGCAGGTTATCAGTAAATATCAATTTTTTTTTTAAAAAGCAAACTGTGAGTAGTAGCTGAACAACGTGATGTGTCTTTATATAGAAATGTCTTTATATAGAAACTGTAGAAAAGGCAACCCTTAGTACGTAGCTGAAGCTAATGGACATGGTATTACTAAACATCTTACACTTTTACAGCATTCTGATATTTCAAAAGTACTTGCATAGACCGTGACATCAATTGGGTGATTCTGTCATTGACAGAAGCCAAATCATTGGCTCAAGTCTTCAAGCCAGTAAAGAACAGGTGGGATAGGAACTGACTTCTGGTCCAGTAAGGACTGTTTTCTCAGAAACTGGAATGTGTATATTACAGGATGCTTACTACATCAGGTGTTGTTATCAAAATTGTACACATATTAACTCTTTTTAATTCTCAGAATCATAAAGTGGATACTGTTATTGTATCCTTTCACAGATGAGGAAATCAAGGCCCAGAGGGGCTAATAAGTGGCGGAGCCAGCATCTGAACCTAAGCAATCTGGCCCCGGTGTCTTCCAAACATGAATCTTCCCACTTAAGTGGAAGTATTATATGGAGGCTGGTCAAATATGCTGCTGGCATCTACTAGACTGTACTCTACTTGAAAACAGGACTTTTTCCTCATTGTCTTTGTATGTCAACAGCAGCTAACATAACAAGGTCTTGATATATAGTTTCAGGATTTTGACACTTTTAACCTACGTCTCAAACCACCGACTTCTGTGTCAAAAGTCTCCACTCCAAGATGGAAAGACTATTCTATTCTTCCACTGGAATACACTTCTCAATTAATTAATTAACCAACAACTTATCTATACTAGCTCTGAGGTTACAATGATAAAAGTGTTCAACAATCTAGTAGGCTTCAGAGTGGATCATTCCCTGGTCTCCTGCATCTCATCTCAGTGCTGGTCACAGACAGACTTCATGTGACATGTCAACCTGCCCAACACCATGCCCACCTTCTTTAAATTGTGCTTTTGATTTAGTTAAAGCAATTCAGTGTTAACAGTAACAAGTAGGGAGCACTGAATTCACTGATAACTTGGCTAGTGACAGGGTCATTGGACAGACCCATGTTTCCCATGACCCATCAGCTGACCACTTGCACCCAGTCACCCAGGCTGCTTATGAATATGCAAATTCCTCGGCTGCACCCAGACATTCTAAACCAGAATCTCCGGAGGTAGGTTTCAACAAGTTGCATTTGTAACAGGCTTCCTTAGAGATCCTTACGCACACAGAGATAAAGATCCACTGATTACAGATCAATAAATAATTTTAGTCTTTTGATCTTGTTATCCTCAAAACTCTTCTAGATTTCTCCTGCATTGCAACTAAAGCAACTGAAGTAAACCTATTTCTTTCTCATATTTCCTTGCACATATCACAGTCAACACCTTCCTTCCTTTTGGCATTTCCTTTTGATACCTGAATCAATTTACTCTGATCATAATTCAATCTTCTTGATGACTGTATTATCTAAACAACATATGTGCTGTAGTTTAGGATAACCTCTAAAATTTCTGTACCAAAAACTTACAGAGATTATTTTTCTATTCATTGGCTGAATAAATAAGGCATTCACAGAAAGTAACACACCTGTCATCTGATCACTAATTTTTGGACTCAATCTGTGTGCGCTATTAGAATTTATAAATTCCACTTTGAAATGTGCCTGACAGATCTGAAACATAGATAAGAGGTTTTCTCGTTTATAGAAATAAAGTTAATATTAAAGCAGTATAACTATTTCTTGAAAATTAATATTTAAATAGCTAATACTGCATCACTTACATTTGATATTTGCAAAGAGGATAGTAGTTGTTTTAAATGGTACCATACATTTTAATGGATTCAGGCAATGACTGTGGAATCCTTAATATATTACTCAATCCTCCCCCTCATAAAATAGAGATATCATTAATGCCCTTACTTTTATGTGAAAAGTTAAGAAAAAGCACTCTTTTGACTTCATAGTGATTATTACACACAAAGATATACTAAGTGCCAAACACAAGTTTCATCAAACAAATTTATGGCAACGAAACTCTGAGACTCTTAGTGGAAAGCAAAAGACCTTCCTTGTCCCCTCCTCTTCCCTGCCCCTTCTGAATCCGTAATTCTCTATCATCATATCCTATCTGATTTTCTTCACAGCAGTTATCACTATCTGAAGTTTTTTTCCTCATCTACTTGTTTACTTGTTTCCTGTCTGTTTCCTCCACTAAATTACAAGGCCTAAGAGACCAGCGTGTTACTATCTCATTCATCACTTATTCCCAGCACCTGGAACAGTGCCTGGTACAGTTCTAGTGAATTGTCAATTCACTAGTGTCAATTCTAGTGTCTAGTCAATTGTTGACCAATTGACTAAGCGAATGCATTCAAGTCCCAGTGCAAATAGTGACTGAGACAAAAGAAGAATCCTTTTTAATTCTGTACTTTGGTTTCTAGTACTATGAAGCTACGCTGACTAATGTCTAACCTTCAGATGATATACCTTCAATATTGCCATCTGAGCAAAATTTTTAGAAAAACGTAACTAATATCATGAAAGCACAGGGGGAGGTCAATGCGGCCTGTGACATTGTCATGATAATCCATGACATGTATGTAAAGGCCCTACTGCTGGCCTGGCTCCTAACAGATCTCCAATTAATGAGACCTATTGTTGTTATTAGTTATACAGTAAATAGATTTCTTAACTTCTGGGGTTTCCTTTTTTGTTTGTTTCTGTGATCAAGACCTCACTGGTATATTATATTCATTATTTTAAGGAAAAGGAAATTTAAAGATTCTCCCAATTATATTATCCATTTTCGAGGATAAGAAACGTGTACATAGCTATTATGAACACAATAATTACGACATTTTAAAAGAACTATTAATAAATGGGGATTCATGACAAAAAAAAGTACTATTAAGTCAATTTTTCAAAACATATTTCCCTTTTTCAGAATGAGATATATTACGGCAGATGTGAAGGGAATGTAACATTTTAAAATAGCTCAATATGTTCAGATTCTGACATAAAATACATAGAAGAAAAAAGTATTGGTCACTACTTACCAGGGGGTCCTGAAAGATGTCAAGGTCGTGGTGAGAAGGTGTTGTAAACTTCTCACCACTTTACAAGGGTCTATCGCTAATACGTGGTTGACCGAGTTAACAAGCGTAAATAAAGACTTCACGTTTGTTACCAAAGCAGCCTGCTTCTGACAGACTGACGCTGAGGATAAACCAGGGCACTGACGTTAAATGAGCATTGAATCCGAGAGCTTGTTTACTTTGAAAGCAGATTTTTCACACTCACACACATTTCTATTCTGCTGTATGTCACGCTGCCACCTTGATGGCTCTCCCCTGCAGAACATATCAAAGGTGGCTACCAAGTTCAACACGTAAGGTTCAAACACTGGGTTCATTATACTTGAGTACATATAGGGGATGGGGAGACAAGTAGGGGAGGGGATGCAGGGAAAAAGGGATGGTGACCAGAGGAAAGAGCTGGATTGGTGGTCCTTTCTGAAATGATATGTCTGGCTCTAAATCCCACAGAATACTGAAGCCATTCAAGACAAAGTGTACTCCTAAAGCCATGTTAGTTTTTCCTCAGGTATTTCTTCCCTGTCGAGGACACTTGAGGAGGTTTGGAAGGTTTTCTGTAATTTTTTAAATGGTCCCATTTAATCCCTACTGGGTTTAGTTCTAAATATGTGTGATACAATTTTATTTCGATTGTAACTCATCACGTTTAGTTCTAAATACGTGTGATACAATTTTATTCTGATTGCAATTCATCAAGGATCTTTCTGTATCTTTTACCCTTGAGGAGGTGAAGTCCAATAATTTATTACCCATAAAGTGAAATATCATTGCCTTTCCGTTGCCTAATAACTACCTCTTTCATGCTTCATGGATTACCAGACCTCCAGAAATGGCACAGGTAACTCCCTACTCCCAACTTTTACATCCCTCCTTGTCTGCATCATGCATTTTGAAACTTCATTACATATCCCCCAATGAAATGCCAAGTTCCTTGAGAACAGGGACCCTAGATCTAATTTTTATAGAACTAACATCCCTATCTTTCCAATTTCCGGCACCTTCCCTAGCACCTCTACTCCTTCTGATCCTATTGCCTTTCCCTTTGAGAAATCCTGATGCTTGAAATGTTTGCACAGGGAAACACCATGAGCGTGCAGCCCTTCTCTCTAGGGCTGTGTGTAACCCTGTTATTAAGTCTTTCTGGTGGGCTTCGACCAGACCTTCAAACAACATTCTAACTTTAAAGCAATTAAGTGCAAAGTAAGATTATGCTGCTGTATTTCAAAAGCAACTCCAGACACCAAGAATTTTGGTATTTTTGGCCACAACAGTAAATTGTCAGGCAAAACACTATTTTGGTTCTAACTAAAATTCATCACAAACACATTTAGCATAATATATACAGAAAAATGAACATTCTTAATCATTTCTCTTTTTGTTTCATTTTGAACAAAATGAGCTTTTCCTCTTTGTGTAAAATGTAGAAGAAAAAAATATTTAAATGGAATAGCGGAATAACTTAAAAATGGACCAATATAACAAAAAAATGACATTGGGTTACGTGTTGGAGGCGTTTGACAGATGGATAAATCCCTGAATCAAACATCTGAAGGTGGCCATTATATAATAGCTGATACCCTGAAAAACACTGTGTTTTCCAGAATTCTTAAAAGCTAATTCTATATCCACTGCTATTATATTTCCCTGCCAATTTGAAGAAAATAAACGATTCTAATCTTGGATTTCACAATCAGCTTTTAGAGCCAGTACATAGCTGGTGCTTAAAACAGCCCCAATGCAGACTATTGTGTCATTATATGATAAGTGACAAAATAATATAATTAATCTTGACCATTTCACCAAATTAAAGGGTCTTAGAACAAAAAAGACAAGGCAATATGTATAAAAACATACAGCACTTTACAACTAAGTGCATTTCAAAAATTCTAAAGAAGCAAGTATTAACCTGGTAAAAGGAATTCAACATCTTTGGACACAACTGAGAACAACTGTGAAAGATATGTGCTATTTGCACATATTAGAAACAGTGTTCATTTAGTTGTCTTTTATCAATAGGTCACTAAAACTTAAAATATGTTCACAACATTAAAAGTTATAAAGCCTATTTTAAAGCTAACCATTACAGTTGTTTTAACTGTAGGTTCCTCGGTTTCAGGCACCCTGAATTGGTTCTCATGTCACCCAGCATCTGAACAGCTGTTGTTCAGTCAATGCTTCGGACTGACTGGCATGTGGCTTTAACAGAACATCTTCAAACAGTCACAAATAACAGGGACAGGAAATAAGTGTTCTCTGCTACTAGGTCAATCCTCCCACAGAATGGAACGTTTCCCACCCCCCCCACCCCAAATATTTCCCTAGCCTGGAGGAGGTTAGAGAAAGGCTGGAGGAGGTTTAGGTGAGCTTCTGCCAGTGAAGTGTGGCCTCCCTTTTTTTAATCATTTAGAAAAAGTGTGACCATAGATGCATATAGAGGGGTATTTAATTCTACCTTTAAAATGATCCTCCTTAGGGACCTCCCTGGCAGTCCAGTGGCTGAGACTCCACACTCCCAATGCAGGGGGCCCAGGTTCACTCCCTGATCAGGGAACTAGATCCCACGTGCTGCAACTAAGACCCGGTACAGCCAAATAAATATTAAAAAAAAAAAAAAAGCTTCTAAAGTGATCCTTCTTAGGCGAGATTTTACAACATTGTAAATTGACTATACTTCAATAAGAAAATTAAAATTAAAAAAAAATTTTAAAAGAAAAGATTTTCCCCCCCAATTTGACATGATTTCTCTTAACCCCAGTCGCCTTCTAAAACTGACTATATTTAATAAGGAAAACTCTTATTATTTTTTTCATTATTCCAAAATAGTACAGGATCATTTCCCCTGCAGACATCAGGAGTCACTCTCAGAAACACACAAACCAGGTCGGACTCATACATATTTTTATAGAAGACTTTTCTGAGCCGACAAATACTAACTTTGAGGTTGGATAAGCAGTTGTTGAGGAAAACGTGCCACCTGTTCAGGAATAGCTGCTTCTGGCTGACGCAGAGCAGACAGGTCACCAGCGGGTACAAAGCCTGAGGAGAGAGAAGATGACGTCACAAGGTGATGTCTATTTCAACCAACCAGGTGACACACGCTCTCTGGAACCACCACCCACTTTGTAACACACCCAGGCGCAACAAGTGCGGTGCAGACATGGATATTTTGCGAATGCTTTCTGAGGACGATGGGGATGGAATGCTCTAGAGTTATGTAGAGGGTAGAGAGTGAGTTTCATGGATCATAAGTGGAAATCTGATTCACTGATTTAGTCTTCACTCATACATTTTAAAAACAAACTATCGTAGATCCCTCTCAAGCCTCAGGAAAAAAAGCAGGAAGGCACACTGATTTTGAAAATGTTACTGGCTTTTGTGCTCATAAACATCTACCAGTTTGTCCCTGTCTTAGAGGTAGGTGTATGTGTTCTCTCTTGCATGCAATCCTCCTGTAATTAAGGAAGATTCCTAAAAGAAATGTTACTGCATTGGTAAACTCCACCCAGACAAATTTAACCGCAGAAGGAATCTGCTTACGAGTGAATAAACAGAGGTGCCACTGTGCTTTTCCTGCCTAACTGGGCAGGTTTCCCGCAGCAACTGGAGAAGACAGAAAAGCTTGTGGGCAGCCACCCAAACAATATACATGCAGAACCCACCACCATTTTGCTGAACCAGATTATGGCGCTCCCCAAAATTAGGGCTAGTGAAGATTAAAACAAAAATATAACTCGCTCATCCATTAACTTGAATTAGCAAAAATCTATTGCCACAATGAGACTCAGTGCTTAACAATCCATACACTTATTTTTTTGTTGTTGTTAACTTAGTTTTAAACTGACTTTGAACTATTACTGCCATTGAGTGCAACTCTAATTCCAGCCAGTAATTTAAAAACAAAAATACAAGCAGTCACAACGACCACAGAATGTAGACAAATGAGCAAATCTGTCACCACTGCCAGCAAAGCAACTATTTGCTCAAATAATGGTGGTAATGTTCATACTTTAAAGATTAGCATAAACAAGGCTAGAAACCAGCTCCCTAAGCAACCCGCTTCCTCCATACTATCACAATTACAGCTGGTCTACCACCTGCTGATTCATAAACCAGAGCTTTATTTACCATGGAGGAAAAAAGTTGTGGGAATTTAAAAGACTTTTCTATGCTGCTCTTCAGTACAAAAGCATTCCCCGAAACTGCTTTCTCAGCCTTCACAGAATCTTTCCAATGGCCAACTATCTGTGTCCCAACTCCCTTTCCTGCCTGGTTCCATTTTGATTCTGAATATCAGGATGGGAATTAGCCAGTGAAGCTTCCTGGGGATTGAGAAAAGAAACTGTTGTTATAAACTTTAGTCTTCAGATTGAAAAAATACTCAGAAATTAAAATAAAAATAAGTTAAACCCATCTTGAAAATAAACAGCAGAATCTTTAGGACTAGAAGGGTCCTTGAGGTGACATGATCTAATCCCCTTATGTTACCTTGATTCAGTCATGGTCAGTAATAGGTGGAAGCTCCAGAATTTGAAATGCGACCTCTCTTTGAGGAAGCTGTAGGTACTTCTCCCATCTGTGGAACCCTTATGACTCTCAAATAGATTTCAGCCTAGGAATTTTAGTCTCTGCAGTTTTGTCTTTTGAATTTTCTCAGAGTTTACTAACCAAGGAATGCTTCTTTCGAGAAGAAAGTTCCAGCGTGGTATCATATAGGCTTTCAACAAAGTTTCTGAGGCAGGGAACATTTACTTCATTTTTAACAGCCTGAAATAGAGATGCATGTTTATATTATATTAATGAAATTGTTCCTTCTCTAATCCAATTTGAAGAAGTTCTTAAAAATGAAAATGTAACTCACAGCAGCAACTGGGACAAGAATTTCAACGAAAAGCCCAGCCAAGGCATGCTTGATATCTTTGTCTTTGACCTCGAGGAAGTAATGGGCACATTCCTAAGAAGTAGAAACAGAGCAAAGGGAGGGAGGAAGATTGAAATGTGCACAGAAAATGTCAGCAAATTTAAGCAAATAGACCTTAATTTAATCACACCCAATAACACAGCATATTCCACAATCTATTAAAAAAAATCACTGGATTCAAGCATTTATATTTAAGTTCACAAGATCTTCCAATGACATTTTACAAGGCTGGTTTTCTCACTCTCCCCCTGACTTCTATCCCCAAGTCACTGAAAATCACTCTGTCCTTTGCTGAAAGGACAAAGCATCTATAACCAGCAAGCAGACATTCATCCACTGACTTACTAGTTGGTTCACTCAGTGACTCATTTGCAAGAAGTTTCTATTGACTACCTACTGTGTGGGGGGCCCTGGGGCCTTGATTAACCCACAAGCACAGATCCCCAGAGGAGGTAACCATGGGAAGAGAGGCAGAAGACATTAACCTTATTTTAGGCCCTGACAGCCCTGGGCACAGAGCTGTTTACTTGTTAGGCCCTGACATTTTAGGTGTTTATTATTCAGATAGTTTCATGAGCACGTCTGGAATGCTTCCCTTCCCCACCTCAGACAAGAAACCTTTGAATAGTTTCTTAAGCAAGGATGTCTCTGCTTGTGGACTCCTGTCTACAAAAGGGTATTTTTGGCTGCCCAGGGAATAATATATTAGAAGAGTTGGCCTGTCCAGAATTCTGCCAGCCCCTTTCCCCTTCCTGGCCTTTTGGGTAGTAACTTACTGTGGTCTTTTTTACATGTTGTTTTCATGGAAAGGTCCAAGGCTACGTGTATTGGTGATGACACTTTAATATCTGTGTCAGCTATTACGTCTTATTTTCAGTCCACATTGGAACTATCACCAGCAACAGTTACTCAAGTTCCCAGGATATCAGTATCATACTAAGACATCAGTCCGAGATAGGCACTGCCAGAATGGGAAGTCTTTGAGAGTTTCCCAATACAGAATGGAGCTTTATGGTCCCCAGAATTGTGGCCCTTTTCCTACATTATTTTGCATACATATGTAAATACTGTCTCAAATCTTAATTCAAGTACATAGATACACAAATCATTAGCATGAGAGATAAAAAGTTAGCATTTAGTGAGTCCTTACCACGTGCCAAGAATGCTCAGAACCACCTTCCAAAGTTGGTGTCATTATTACCACTCTGCAGACAAGGTAAGTGATGCTGGGAGGGGTTAAGTGTGACTTGCCCAAGGTCACAGAGCTGGTAAGTGCTGAAGCTTGAATTCAAACCCAAGAAATTTGATACAGGGCCTATATTCTTTTTTTTTTTTTTTTTTTTTTCAGTCCGCAGGCCTCTCACTGTCATGGCCTCTCCCGTTGCGGAGCACAGGCTCCGGACGCGCAGGCTCAGCGGCCATGGCTCACGGGCCCAACCGCTCCGCGGCACGTGGGATCTTCCCGGACCGGGGCACAAACCCGTGTCCCCTGCATCGGCAGGCGGACTCTCAACAACTGCGCCACCTGGGAAACCCTAAACTGCTTTTTTGAGATACAATTCACATACCATGCAATCCACCCTTATAAAGTATATAACTTGATAGCTTTTAGTATATTCACAATTGTACATCTTTCACCACAATCAAATTTAGAATCTTTTCATTATCCCAGAAAGAAACTTTGCACCTGTTAGCAGGCATCCCTAACCTCTGCATCCACGGCGTCCTCCTCCAGCCCTACACGACTAATCTACTTTCTGTCTCTACCGATTTGCCTATCCTGGACATTTGCTATTATGAATAATGCTCCTATGAACGTTTGCATTCAAGTTTTTCTGTGGACATATATTTTCATTTCTCTTGGCTACATACCTAGAATTGGAATTACTGGATTATATAGTAATTCTAGATTTCAACGTTTGAGGAACTGCCAAACTGTTTCAGAAGCTGCTGTGCTGTTTTCCATTCCCACCACAGCATATGAGGGTTCCAATTGCTCTGCATCCTCACCCACAGATAACTTGCTGTTGTCTGTCCTTTCGCTCAGAGCCATCCTAGTGGGTATGAAGTGGTACAACTTACACTCATAACCCCTGTATCTAAACTCTTTATTAAGATCCTCACTAGATCTAATTCACAGCAGCATTAGGAAAAAAAACTCTTTAGATACTAAAGTTTTATAAAATCTAATAGAGCTGTGCAGACTTCCTCGGCATTCCAGTGGTTAAGACTCTGCGCTTCCAATGCAGGGGGCGCAAGTTGGATGCCTGGTCGGAAAACTGAGATCCCACAGGCCTGCCTCGTTGCCAAAAAAACAAAACAAAACAAAACAAAACACACACACACACACACACACACATACACACACAGAGAGAGAAAAACTAATAGAGCTGTGTATTCTGGGAAATCCTCATTAACAATAATTCTTTTTTTTAGTACATAATGGTGAACACTGTGTCACAGACACCTAAACCTGTATGGTTTAGTTGATTTTTTAAAAATTGATTCCTTTTTATAGTATGAATAAAAAAGATATCATTACTTAAAGTTCTGATGCCTGGAAATGTTAATATCGCCAACTCAATGCTATCGATCTCAAAAAGGAACAAACCAGCTATATTTTACTGAGAGAACGATATGCAGCCAATGGGTAAAAAAGAGAAAAAAAAAGTCTACAAATAAGATTCTACTGTACACCCTACTCCAAAGGTGATATGAGTTTAAAAATGAACTTAAGTGCCTGAAACTCTATTACTTGGTTACGAAGCCCTTTATGAATTATTGAGGAAAGAGCGTAGGATTCTTTTACGTATGGGCGAGTGAATGGATTCTCACCGTCCAGGTCAGTCACTCTAAGGAAGGCAGATGCTTCAAGCTGACAGCCCCTTAGTTCTCCTGCCCAAGACAGTACCTGCATAAACTGGAGAGAGGCCTCGAAGTCCTCCACCGGATACATCTTAATTCGAAAGAACTTCATCCCCATTATCAAGCTGATAATGCTTTGAACAACATATGGGCTCTGCTCTTTGTGCCGTAATTCTTTGAGCTCTGCCATAAATTTCTTCTTTACAGCAGGGAATCTAAGAAGAGAACGTGAGTGATTTATCAAATAATGGGTAGGAAAGTAACTGTAATGCAGGTCCCCAGCATCTAAGAGTGACAGGGCACAGTGACGGGGACCTTCGAATCAGCTGAAGTACAATGGCTGTCTTCTTGTAAAGGTTTTGATATTGAGGATATAGCAAAGAGTCCCATCTTCTCCTTTCTTCTCTTATTCTATCAGATGCTCAATGTCTCCTTCAGGCTAGGGAGAAGATCCAAGGTTATTTAGAGCCTCTCAAAATGGTTCAGCCCTTAAACTGAGCATGATGAAAAGCTCCATTTCCTCAGGCTTAGCAATTTCCCAGGTACTTACAGACCCCAAGGGCCTGAAGTATCCAACTGTGAGATGGGCAATAACATAGGAGGCCAGGTATTTCTGACGATGACAGCAAATAACACCAAGTAATATTCCTACATCCATTTCCACAGTTTTCTGTTGTTGCTTCTTTTATAGTTTTAGGTTAATGACTATTGAAAAAAATATTTTCAGGTTGAAGGAAAATCTAGTAATGGGAAAATTCAAATCATCTCTAAAAGCTCTCTAATCATGTATGGGATTTTACAAATAAAAAGACACAGTCCCCAAGGAACTTAAGGTATTTATATTGTTTGAAAGTAAAATAATATTAATAATTAATAACATTAATTACAACAACAACATTATCATAAAAAGTTTAAAAAGAGAATAGATCCTAAGAGGATGGAAAGTAGCCTAAGGGTAAAGGAACACATACAAACAAGTCATCCAAACTATTTCTGAGACGGCTGGTTTGACTATTGGTTAAAAAAAGGAAAAACAAGGAAAGCATTCTAAGACTCACTGTATTTTGTTTCCTGAAACTCTCAGCCTGAGTTTCTGCAAAGGATCAATTAGAAGCAAGGCATGATCACAGAGGGTAATTACGACTATAAAAGTTAAAGGCCAGTTAATAGAATCCCAGAAGTTTGGAATCGCAACTTTTGACACCTCAAAGCAGAAATTTTAGGACATATAAGGGAGGTGGTAAACATACAGATACGGTGTCACCAAAAGGCAGTGCAAGAGGTGTGTGATTGGCAAGTTGGCTGTTGCGGGCTTCGTGAGAGCGGCAATTTTCCCGTTCTCGGCTGGAATGCAGGAGGTTACATGGTGTTCATTTGGTAACAATTTGTTAAAGTTGTCTGTATTTTCTAAACAACTTATGGATTTTTCTTTATGTTTGCTGCATACGAAAGAAAAAGATTTTAAGAAGGCAGTGGAGCAGAAAATAGGTAGTGAATGCGTTTCCATTTTATGAATGAAGAAACAGATTGGAAGGTCAAAGTGAAAAAGGTGAGACTTTGTGATCTTCTGCTGTGAATTCCAGGAATTTCCACTATTTTGAAGCTGCCTTAGACAGTCATGAGCTGTGAAATGTAGTCCCTGTCTATTTAGAACAGTATACAGTTTAACTGGAAAGGTAAGACAATGTAGCACTGACCAGGAGCCATGTGAATAATAGGAATAATTTTAATAAGAATAATAACCAGTATTATTATTTATGAGGTATGTTACCATGGGCCTGGGAATTTGCCTGGATCTCTCTGGTCCTTCAGGGAGGTTAAATGCCCCAGGCCAAATCACTTTCTCATATCTCACACTGTCCTTTATGTGAATAATACACCTGAAGAGGCTCCGGGGGCACTGGACAATGAAGGGGCTCTTTCCAGCTGGACAATCAAAGATTTCAGAGGTGATTTATGTTAGGGTAAAGGGTGAACAGAGGTTTTAGGTAGAGACAGATGAAGGACAGGAAGCAGAAATGGCATAGCAAAGAGAAGGAAGTGACACTTTCAATCAAGATTATAAAAATTTATAAAATCTATAAAAACTAGATTTTTTTAAATTATATTTTATTTCAAATTATTTCCCAACAGTAAAAAAAAAAAAAAAAAATCTATGGTTTTAATTTTGAAATGTGAGACTTAAAAAGAAAAAAGTAACTTTACAGGTTAGAGTTATATTGTTTTAAAGATTACATGATACTTAGAAAGTGTGTTTTTCTTTTCTAATTCGTGACTAAAACAAGGAGAGGGAGGAAAAGGCAGGTTATTTGTACACCTCACTATTTCAGTACTCTCACGAGTTAGTGGCTAAAAGTCTATTTATTTCTCATTTAAAAATAAATATAGCTATCTTTTACTTTAAAAAGTCCCACATGACATAAACATGTTATTTTAAAATAAAAATAATCCAAAAATCTATTTGCACTTAAAATCTATTTTCCCTTAAAATAATTTTAGGGAAAAATAAATTTCTTTTCAATGACCACACCGAGAGTGTTTAGTATTCTTTAGTAAATACAGTAACTAAATGATTACTCAGTCTTCTGCTTTAAAATGTATAGTATATATTATTAAAGTGAGAGTATAAGAATATATATATTAAAATGATATCACATAAAGAGAGAGCAGTTTTAGAATGAATGTTACAAGCAATCATTACTATTTAAATAGATATGTCAGATTTTAATGCAAAAAGCTTACCTTAAAAAATCTAATTTTAACTGAATTGACTTTGAAAAAGTCAAGACCCTGGGTGAATATCACTTAATAGCAAAAAAAAAACTTTTCCCTTAATGACCAGAATTGAGCATATTATCACTAGTAAGATTAAAAACAGTGATTCTGCTAAAACTTAAAGACCAAACTAAATATTAATATCTAAAGTCAGAATGAAGAAGATATTTTAGTGCATTACCCCTGTGATCTAGATATAAAATCTAAAATCAGAATTGTTACATTACTCGTTTATTTTTCAAAAAAGATAACCATCCTATACCAAATAGGCATACATCCTTTTTTTCCCCCACTGAGAACAAAGGAAGCAGTAATTTTCTAAGGCGACAATCAAGTAATGGTCCTGGTGTACTCACGAGAAGAATGTAATGTGATAGTTTGTAGCGTGACACCAGTTTAAGACCGTACTGTCTATCAATAAAGGTTAACTCTATACTGACTGGTTAAGAATTTATCAATGGGATTACTATATATTACTGCAATTACTGCAAGAAGCCATTGGTGAAAGCATTTTCTTGTGACTAAAAAGTACTAGAGCATTATCCAAACTGAGGCATTTGTTACAGCCTCCTATTGCAGAATTGAGACAAATACTGACACGAAAATTTTAAAAAGTCCTTGTTGGCAAGAAAACACTGGCTCAGTGGATGATCAATCAGACCTAATAAGGAAAGTCCTACAACCTTAGAATGTTGCTTTAATTATGACGTTGTCTCTCAATTCATTCTCAACCAACTGAAAATCGGTGTAGCTAAGGCAAGTCATTCTATAGTAACCGATATTGTTATGTACAGTTCACAAAACTAAGAAAAACACAAGAAGTCATTTCTGGCATATTAAACTTTCCAAATGATTGTATAAGAGAGTTAGGCTGGGGTAATTACAAAGGAATATGATGAGATTTCCAGGGTTTGACAAAGCAGCCAAAATACATATTAACACCTCATTTTTCTGATCTTTTCTAGGAATGAGGTAGAGACACGAGTTAATTTGCCAGATAACTGCAGCTTATTCCTTCAAAAAGCCAATACTTTTATTATTTAATTGCAATGGAAATCTCTCCAAAATGCATTACACTTCTTTTTTCATGAACTACAATTATTACAATGGGCTATAATAAACGTACAATATATATTCTCATGCAAAATGGTCCAGGTAACTCTAATGTTTAGTTCTTATGTATGCTTTGGCCAGTTTCTCTTTCCTCTCTGTTGCTGTCAGTTTTTGAGCTTGATATTTCTCAGGGCGTCAGTGTATCTAAGTCTCTTCCATCTAGTACTGATGTTTTATGTGTTAGAAAAAAAAAACAGGTAGTCAAGACGAATAGACAAACAGGGTTAGATTAAATAAGTCACCTCAAGGAGTTTTTGGGGTCTGTTTCCTGAGTTCTTGACTATGTTTTGGCTAGCTAAAGGTGCTGAGTAAGTACTTTTTAAAAATTTTGTTTTGTGATAAATTGAGCGTTTCCACACTGCTAAGTTAGGAAATTCCATCTCTTGAAGATACAAATCTTTCTGAGGGTTGCAATTTCACAAAGATCGGGGCATCACTGTTGCTCCAAGCTGGCCTCTTGGCTTGGATTCACATTATGTCTCTGGCTCACTTTGCCTAACCTAGAAATTCAGAATCTTGCCCGATTTGCCTCAGGGTTGAATAAGATGAAGATGGGTGAACAGGGTGTGACATCACTTTTGGAAGAAGTATATTATCGCTAATAGTCTAATACCACTTTGTTCTAGCCCGCTAAGTAGTGTTATGGGCCAGATATATTTAGCAATGAGAATTTTCTGACTTGTTTCCATGACAGAGTCTGGGACATTTTTAGCTCAGCTGAATTAAGTAAGGTCTATAGTAAAGGCACATTCTAGAATGGAATTTTCCCACTCATGGATGCTATATCGTAACCAGCCACTCATGGAATATAGAAAACAGAACTTTTAAAACTGATGATAAACTTCTTTGGAAAATTAAGCAGGAAGAAAAGTACTTTGGTTAGTTCATTTCTTTCTCGGATGCAATAGTCTGAAACTCATGGACTCTTGGTAGGATCTAGCCCAACTGCCAAGTGAAAAAGCTAAAGGAGAAAACAGATTGGAGAAAGACTTGGTACTTGTCCTGGGGAGCTTCTTGTGAGGTTCAGAGACAGGGCACACACAGAATAAATAAACCCTAGTTTCTGGTAAGCTCACACACTCCCCCCTCCTGAGAGTAGGGCTGGGTTGGCGCAGAAGAGGCACTCATGTTCTTATGGTGAACGATTTTGAGGTCCACTTACTTAGCTTGTGCCAACACTCCAATGACTTCTGCATACAGGTCTGCCACAATGTGCATATTGGCAGTGTTAGGACCAAGGTACCTAAATAACATACAATTAGACAAGTTAGGAAGCCCCCCAGGTCATCTGAAAAGAGCAAACTTGATTTAGTTTTAAGTACCCAACTTCTTCAAATTCGAAGATGACAAATTACGTTACCCTTCTTTGTACTTAAAGTGCTTGAAAGCCAAGTTAATAACATCATGTATTAAACTGTCTATTACAGGATGAAGTGGAATCTGGAAAAAAAAAAAAGATGGCTCTTAACTTGGAAGGGAATATTAAAGATCAAATCAGTAAGAGTACTCACAGTGAACTACATATGGCCTTTAACAATCAATAAATATAATTCACATGACAAAGTATTTGAAATTCATGAACAATTTAATAAACTTGACCTTAAAAACATAAGTAGATTTTAGATAAATAAATCTTATCTAAAGTAACATTAAATTAATGACCTACCTGTTTCAAAACTTCTATTAATACTAAAGAAAAAATAAAATCAATGGCGAGGTCCCGTCTTTCCATTAAATAATCTCGCTGCTGTTCATCACTGTAAAATTTAAAATATTCACATTAAATGGGCACTGAAAATATCCTCAGAGTGATGTAATTCACCCCAAAATCTAGGACTCATCCCCAGTGGACTGCAAACCAATTTTGTTACAAAGAAACTGCAGCGGTAAATACACACTGAAGTTGTTCCTATGATCAGTCTGGTGCAGTGGACAGACACTGGATTTGAATATTTGACTTTATGTTTTAAATAGCTAACCATGTCAACTTGGGTAGCTATTTGTGAGTATACAATTTCATCTTGTGGACTTTTCTAAGGTACCTTTCAACACAGGAAACCTCTCATCTGTAAAATGGAAACAAACATGATACAGGGCTCCGGTGCTAGAGGTAGACCCTGACCTGAGAGGATCTTGTGAAAAGAGTTAAACGACGGGAAGAAATAATATGATTACCTATGGAATCAGGACTGCAGTGGGAGGAGAAAGGATCAGCATTACATTTCGTTTCTTTTCCCCTGCCCCTTTCCTCTCGACCTTCTGCCACTTGAGATTTATGAGAGGAAGAAAGAAGGTGTGAGGAGGTGGTGGAAGAGAGAAAGATTAAAAAGCAGATCGAAGGAGAGGTAGGAGGGGCAAAGTGGAGTCATTTGAACTTATTCCAAAGTCAGGGAGCAGAATAAGCACCATCAGGAGGACAGAAACGTGAGTTCATACCCCCTTCCCTTCATTTCCTGCTTCTCTAGTGTACTGGGGACTAATTTGGAATTCAGCAACTGAAGTGACTGCAAAGTCCCTTAGCACAGAATACTGGTTAAGAGTGTTGGTTTTGGGGTGGTGGTGTGATGGATTGGGCGATTGGCATTGACGTGTATACACTGATGTGTATAAAACTGATGACTATAAGAACCTGCTGTGTAAAAAAATAAATTAAAAAAAAAAAAAAAAGAGTGTTGGTTTCGGTGTAGAACGGTCCCGGGTGAAAATTACGCCTCTTCTACTTACCAGTAATTTTTTCATCTACAAAATGGAAATCATAATAGTAATTATAGTAAGGTTTGCTTGAGTATTAAGAGAAAACGTGTATTTAGTAGAGTCTCCCAAACATACAGGACCTGCATATTAAATGAAAGCAATGAGAAAGGAGGACAGAATTTGGATTTGTCAGGCAGATATTTTCAAAATAAATCAAGACTATTTTAAACATGGAATGTTTTTCTATTCAGTCAAGAGGGAATGAGAGGAAAGCATACAAAAGATAGAAAAAAGAACTCTGGAGGAGCTCTGCAGCCTGGAGCAAGTCCAGTTAAGCCTGGTAGGTGACAGAGCAGGTCAACGAGGGAAGCTGCAGCTTTAACTTTCAAGGGGAAATGTATGGACCGGGCAGGAACCCAATTCATTCAGGATCATTTACCAACAGTCCCTGCCAGGAGAAAGAGCAATGGACCAAACCATCCATCTGGAGCCCTTCAAGACCCACTAGAACTAGAAAGTGCTGCTGCCAGAGGAAGGGAGGAGAGGAAAACATATGGAGCTGCGTTAAAAAGAGGGCGTCCACAAGTCTGACCCAGAAATTACATCATGGAGAAGAGAAACAGGAAGTTTGAAGACCACAGGGAGAGAAAACTCTCAGAGACGGCCAGCAGCAGTAGAGAGAAGAGGGCTATAGTAAGGGGTCTCCAAAAGGGGCCAGAGGAACTTGAAAAAGTAGCAAAAAAATCTTGGTAGAAACAAAACTTTAAACTCCTGATTCTGTTTTATTTAACAAGCTAATTTATGCTTTCAAATAAAAGGAAGACATACATCTTTCCAATAATGAATTCAACTTTATTGCTGGTTTGAGGTCTAACTGCCAGGAGGAGCCAGAGGCATCTGACAAATTTATTTGGCAAAATGTTGATACTGTACTAATCTTAGAAATCATAACCCAACAAATAGAACTACCACACGACCCAGCAGTCCCACTACTGGGCATATACCCTGGGAAAACCATAATTCAAAAAGAGGCATGTACCACAATGTTCACTGCAGCTCTGTTTACAATAGCCAGGACATGGAAGCAACCTAAGTGTCCATCATCGGATGAATGGATAAAGAAGATGTGGCACGTATATACAATGGAATATTACTCAGCCGTAAAAAGAAATGAAATTGAGGGGCTTCCCTGGTGGCACAGTGGTTGAGAGTCCGCCTGCCAAAAAAAAACAAAAGAAATCATAACCCAAATACACATCCACCACATGTGACTGCTTTCAGTTGCTTATGCTTCTTCCTTAAGTTCCTCTTTTCTTGTTTCTATTAAGAGAGACCCCCATCATTAGCTACATCATGTTCTAGAGACCCTCATTCTTTTGGCTTTGTCCCAAACACACAATCTCTCTCTCTTATTTTAAACTTTCAAGTGCTAACTAAAATGCAATTGAGTTGAATTTCACTGTCCCAATTCTCTGATCTCGGCAATTACTCTGATGTCCTGGAAATAATCAGTAATACAACCTAAAAAGCTATTCCTTTCAATCCATAAAGAAATCAATTCATGAACAATCTAGTTTTAGTAACTAAATTCTGACCAAACAGGACAAAGCTAAAACTCACTTAATTCAAGTCACTAAAACTGCCCCACTCTCCACCCCTAGAAAGTTTTAGTATTTATTCATAAGCTAACATGAAATAGGAGGAAATACTAAAATGACACCATTAATTTATTAATCATACAGGCTGAACCATTTTCAGACACAGGATTGAAATTTTACCTTTAAATTTGATACATTAAAAATATTTATGAGAGATTGCTAATTGGTATGGGGTTTCTTTTGGGGGCGATAAAAATATTCTTGAATTAGGCAGTGGTGATGGCTACACAACCTTGTGAATATACTAAAAACACTGAGTTACACTCTTTAAAAGGACGCGGTTTATGGTATGTGAATTATATCTCCATTTAAAAAAATTCTTCTTCAACTAAAATAATTATTCAATATGCAAAAGTTATTAATCTCTCCCCCAAACAAAATGATAAGTAAATGAATCTTGAATACACTCAAGCATATTACAAAATGAAATTACAAGTTCAGATGGAATGTAATTTGGTAAAATAACAGGTCTTCAATTTCAAGAGAAGTTTACATATTTTTAAGTACTAGGAGTGTCAAAAAAATGAGAGGGATAAATCACTCACAAGTAGTATTTAATATCTGATTTTCTGAGTGATTAATTTCACTTATATTGTCTTTAAAAGCATTAAAAAATGTATAACCCATGTGGAGAAATCTAAGTGCTTTGAAAAATCTCATGTTTTTAAAGAAAGGTAAATGTATTAAACTTTCTTATATTTGCTACCTTGCTATAATAGGTTGATTTCAAACATATGAAATTATACATATTTACCTAAAATTCTGGGGAACATACATTCATTGGACAGAACGAGAATCTTAAGTTTTATGGCTGAAGAACTCATGTAGCAGTGAGTTCCACTTTTCAAATCCAATCAACAAAATTCTCAGCTAGAAGGGAAGTTAGAGATGGGGTGATCTGATTTCCCCCTTTGCTCACGAAAAGGCTGGGAGCTGGGAAGCTGCTGGGGAGCTGGTCAAAGTCACATGGTTAATTAGTGGCAGCTCCATGACTACCTCTAAGGTCCAACCCAGCGTCCTTTGCACTACAGTACCCTGGGCACTCAAGGTTACGATCGCAGATCCAAATATCTAGGCAATGTCGTGCAGGGCCTGCTGCAGGCTTTCTGCCTTCAGGTGCAGACTGGAGGAGAGAGGGCCCAGGAGAGAAGCAGGCAAGAGGGTTACCTAGGGTCCTTGACACCCTGCCCCCACCACTGTCAAAATAAGGCCGTGTAAGAATTTTCAACCTGTGACAGCTGGCAGTGACAAATACTCCAAATGTGCCACCTGCTAGAAGGTGGTGTTCATGCGTAAAGAGGCAGGAAGATCTAGAAGCCACCCAACTCCCACTTTGATTTGTTTCAAGAAAGAAAAGAAAAGAAAGAAAGAGAGAGAGAGAAAGGAAAGAAAGAGAAAGGAAAGAAAGAAAGAGAAAGGAAGGAAAGAGAGAAAGAGAAAGAAAGAAAGAAAAGAAAGAGAAAGAAGGAAAGAAAAAGAAAGTAAAAGAAAGAAAGAAAGGAAAGAAAAGAGAAAGAAAGGGAAAGAAAGAGGGAGGGAGGGAAGGAGGGAGGGAGGGAGGGAGGTTGGAAGGAAGGAAGGAAGGAAGGAAGGGGGCTTCCCTGGTGGCACAGTGGTTGAGAGTCCACCTGCCGATGCAGGGGACACGGGTTTGTGCCCGGGTCCCGGAAGATCCCACATGCCGCGGAGCGGCTGGGCCCGTGAGCCATGGCCGCTGAGCCTGTGCGTCCGGAGCCTGTGCTCCGCAACGGGAGAGGCCACAACAGTGAGAGGCCCATGTACCGCAAAAAAAAAAAAAAAAGAGAAAGACAGAAAAAACTATAATCCTCATAATCCTTACATAAGAGAAGTGTACCTTTTAGATTTATTGCTGGTTCTTGGTCTGTATTCATGTGATTCATCCTCAATGCCATTTTGCCTTTTATACCAGTCAAATAATGTACGTAGAATGGAAGGCAGGCAGTACTCAGAAAGAGAGCTCATTGAACTGATGACCTACAGAGAAAAGCAGGCAATTAAAAAGCTTTGGTGGCACTGCCAATTACTGAGAAACTTTTTATTTCACAAATAACTCCAAACCACAGTCACTACAAAATTTTCTTATTTATCACAGTCCTATCCTTAATAATCTTTAGTAGTACATTCCCAAGAACCTGTTTCCTACTGTTGACAGATGTTCCTAATATAATAACTTTGTGGTTTAAGAAAGAGAATTACTTTGACTCCCTTTCATTCTAGAAATCAGATGTTAATTGCATACAGGTTATTCATGGGCTGCAAAGAAATTATTTTCCCACAGCATCTAAGAAGTACAGTGACTGGTACGACTTAGGTCCTCAAAAATGCTTGTTATATAAATAAATACATTAATTAATATGATTACCTTAATGGCTTAGGTGAAATCAGCAATTCTATCCCCCAAACAAACTTAGTGGTAATGCAATGTATGGTTTTCTGCCAATAATCATTCATAAACTAATCTGAGGTGTGCCCCAAATTAGACTCAATGAATCAGTAGCAGTAATTTACTCTGTATTACATCAAAGGCAAACATCTCCCCTCTTTAAACAACAAACATACCTTTGATAGATGAGTTATTCTACTTTCCTTATTTGGGAAAGATTCCTGATCTTTTATTAAGTATCACTCCTCAACTGAACTTCAGTCCATATCTCATATTATAATACATGCAAAAATGAACTCAAAATGGGTCACAGACCTAAGTATAACACCTAAAACTATAAAACTTCTGAAGAAAACATAGGGGAAAATCCTTGTGACTTTGGGGTAGGTGAGGATTTCTTAGGGATCAAACCAAAAGCAAATTCCATGAGAATTCGACATACTGAAAATCATCAAAATTAAAAGTTTAAGCCTTTAGAAGGATGCTGTTAAGTGATGAAAGGACCAGCCACAGACTGGGAGAAAATATTTGCAGAACACCTCTCTGATAAAGGTCTTATAACCAGAATGTGTCAAAGTACAATGAGATAGGTTTTAATTACTTAATTAACAAACAGTATAGGCAAATCATAACACCCAGCACTGATGAGACAGGAATTTATCTCAAGCACATAATTAGAGATGAGTAAGAATGTTCAGGACAGCATTATTTATTATAGCAAAAAAATGGAAACAAATGTCCTGCTCTAGGTAAATGCCTGAATCCAATGTGGAATTTGATGTAGATTATCTATGAAACCGTTAAAAATCTCATTTCAAAAATATTTAATGCTATGAAAATGTTCACGATATGTTAAGTGAAAAAAGAGTGAAAAATCATTTAATTGGTATGATCCCAATTGGATAGAGACCCATATAAGTATGCATATATAGAAAATAAGACCAGAAGAAAATATACCAACATATTGAGAGTACATATTGCAATCAGGAGAGATCTCAGGAGAGAGATCACCAGGGACAGGGTAAGTGGGAGTTTAAAAAAATGAAGGTAGGATTTTACCTGGGCCTTTTTAAAAGAAAGGATAGAAATCTGAAATGAGAGTCAAGAAAGAAACTAAGCAAGGAACCTAAGCAGGAAATCCTACCGTCATGAAGTTGCAAAATAACTGTTTGTTGATAATGATTATGTGATTAATGAAGGTTTTGAAGGAACTGAAAGAAGAAATATCTGACTGATGTAGGGACTTTGGTTCACCAGAGAGGAGGGAAATAATGTTGAAAATTTTAAGTTGGAACTAAATCATTAAAGGTACTTTTAATGCCGGTCTAAACAATTTCAGTTTTCTTCTCTAGAAAATGAGAAGCCCCTAAAGATTTCTGAGTAGGATACTCAGCCCATGAAAATGGTGTTTGGGGAGGTTTAATCTAGCAGTGACGTGTAGGCTGGACCGAAGTGGTTTGCAAACAGAGGCAGTTAAGAGAATACACAACACATGCTTGAATCTAATGAGGTTATTACTGCAACGGTTCCAGGAGCGCAGGGCTCACAGCCTGAGCTGGGGAGGTGGCAGAAGAAACGGAAAACGTTAGTTAACGAAATATTTCTGTAGTTAAGCAGGCTAGGCTTAACTTCCTTTTACAAAAGCAGGAAACTAGAGCAATGAAAGCGCAAGTGCTTCATGTCAACAGGACTTTCCACTGTCACCTTGAAAACAAGCCCTAAGATTGAGTAAAGCAATGACTGCTTTCTTTCTCAGATTCTATTTCTTGATAGCTTATTTCATGCCCTCTCTCTTATAATTATGGTTATAGGTACATAATACAAAATTGTGCATTACCTTTAGTTATGGGTTAAGTTAAAAAAAATAAACAGGCTATTGCATTTAACCTGCCTGGTGAAACTAGTCACCGTTATAGGGTTCTGTAATTTAAAAATATCTAATTTTTTTTTTTTTTTAAAAAAGAGCCCTCCCCTCCAGGCTGTAACATCCACAGGCACAACAAATTTTCCTGCTCTTCCTCTGGATATAACAGCAGTAAATTTTTGGAGGAAAGCCGACTATGGTGTACCAAGGGAGTAACTTCCTAGTTCTCTCTAAAGTTACCCCAGGTAATTTCCTACCTCTCTGAAGTTATCCAGAAAGGATATTTCTTCAAGTTGTCATCATCTAAAATATTTTGAATTGGGAAACAAAGAGGGTTCCTCCCACGTGGGAAAGGGGATCAGAATTCAGAGTCCCTGACCAAGGGTTAATTCTGTCTTAATTACTGAATAGATAGTAAAATCCCAAAGCCACTACAATTGTATTTCAGTAATTTAAAAATATTTGTGCAAGTCTGGATGAGACTGAAGGAGACATGATGACTAAATGTACTGTGGCATCCTCGATGGTATCCTGGAACAGAAGACACATATCAGGGAAAAACAAATGAAACACAAATGAAGTATAGAATTTAGTTCATAATAATGTACTGATATTGGTTTCTTAGTTATGACAAATGTATCCTGGTAATGTAAGATGTTAATAGGAAAAACTGGGTACGGGGTATATGACAACTGTCTGTACTATCTTTGCAACTTTTCCGTAAATCCAAAACTATTCTAAAATAAAATGTTTATTTAAAAAACATTACAGAATATTGAGTAGAGTTCCCAATATTCTATAATAACCTAAATGGGAAAAGAATTTGAAAAACATTTGGATAGATACATGTATATGTATAACTGAATTACTTTGCTGTACACCTGAAACTAATACAACATTGTTAATCAACTATACTCCAATATAAAATAAAAATTAAAAAAAATTTCTGTGTGACATTTACAAGTTCCTTTATTTACTTCAGACCCATAAAGGTGATATAAACCTGTGTTTGACTCCTATAAACCTCTCCGGGTAGAGCATTCTCTAACAGAGCATTCAGCTACTTCACTTAGGTGTAACCCACATTCTCCATAGAGAACGTCAAGAGTGTTCTTCAAATCTCAGCTATAATAATTTTTTTCTACCCATTAAAAAGTCATCCCGAAGCCATTCTTGGTATTATTATCTATTGGGCATGCTTTCCATGGCAAATACACTGAGACCATCTTAGAAGAGATGAAAGGTCAGCAGGGGGTGGATGTGCATGTTTTTTCCATCTCTCTGTTACTGCCCTTTTGAGTTCAGACTTTCAGGAAGGAAGGGTGGAATTTGCAAAGACCTGGCCCTCAAAGCTCAGGAAGGGAGGAAGGTCTAGCTGGCTTCTTGGTTACTCAGTTCCTTCATTTATGGGAAGCAGAGCCAATGGTGAGATGAATTCTAGCTCTGTGCTTCTGTGCAAGGGGAGGCCCATTTACAAAGATGTTCTTGTTGCATTTAAATGATCATATTCTTCCATCACAGATGAGCTAGGTACTGTGCAGCTTGAGGAGATGAAGTTCACAGGATCACAGAACTATTTCATACTGGTGTTTTCTTTTGGAGGGGTGATAGAGGGGAATACTAAATGTACTTTGCAAATGTTTTCGTAACATTTATTTTGGCGTTTTATATATAAATAGGCTAAAAGAAACTGTCCATTATGCTGTATCTAAGACATTAATTTTTCATAAGCATTTTATTATACTGGCTGAATGCAAAGAAGGAAACTTCACACATAAATATTTGAATAATTACTCAGTGGAGTCATTCCATATTTTACAGTAATAAGGCTGACTTGTCATGAGTGGTGTATTTAACGAATAATTTTACAGTAACTTCACTGATGGCTTAATTTCTCAAACTAGTTCAGGTGGCCAAGCGCCTGGGCGCCAGGGTACTCTCTGTGTACCTGATCTATTAGAGCAGTTCAGAGGCAATTTTTTTTTTTGACTTGATCACATTTCATACTATTGCTAGCTTACAGTATTCGATGAGTGATGATAGACACTGCAGGCTTAAGAATAATTTATTATAAAAACTTAAAATTATAAAAATGTATATGTTAAATGTTTTTCTTGCAAATCAGGAAAAGATCTTCATTATTTGATTTTACCTTCTTGGTCCATTTTATGGAACTCACTGTTCCACTGGAGAATAAGAAACACTGAATAACACTAATGTGAATCCAATGCTACCGAATTTGTTTTTACTCCTAATTGCTTACATTTTTCACTTATGTATTTTAAATAGATTTTCATTGAATTGAAGCATTAGAATCAATGTTAAAGCACTAGAATTTCACCTGCCTCCTTTTGCAGGAAAATATTACGACCCAAGATGATAAAAAGTTATTTTAGTTCTATTATAGATTTATAATAGATTTATTTTACCATGTGTTTCCTGTTTATAGATAGCGCTTTTAACACATTAAGAAACCAAGGTGCCACAAAAGGACATAAACATATACCATCTAGAAGAAAATCCCAAAAGAAGTTACTTAGCATGTATGAGCAAATTATCTTTAATTTAGAGTAAAGAATAGGTCACACTGAATTGCAAATAGTTGCAACTTTAATGTTCTCAGAACAGCGTATCTGAAGCCTGATCTCCAAAAGCCACATTTTCATAATTTCATCAGCGTACTGGGAAGATCAGGCAGGTTTGGGGTTCAAGTTACAACTCTGCCCTTTATTGGCTGTATGAGCTTGGCCACGTTGCTGTTTCTTTGAAGCTCTGTTTTCAGCTGTAAAACAGGACTTAAGAATACTTCCCTCACTGGGCTTTTATGGAGACTAAAGGAGAAACTCTCAAGTGTGGGACATAAAACAGACCTTCAAAAGTGTCTGTTTCTTTCTTCCCTCTTCCATTTCCAAATATTGAAACTGAAGCACAGACACAAAATATCTTGACTTTGATAAGATCACAGGCTAAGTTAATGACGGAACGAATGACAGACATTGATGACAGATGTTATCAGAACTGATAAATGTTGCTTTTAGGTACAGAGTCAGCCCCCTGTATCTGCAGATTCAACCAATCACAAATTTAAAACATTCAGAAAACTAAAATGCCACAAGTTCCAAAAAGCAAAACTTGAGTTTGCCTCTCTCTGGCAATGACTTACACACCATTATATTGTATCTCCCCGTGGACACCCTGGACAACCGCAGTGGGAAAAAATTAAGACCCACCTATCTCTTACCCAAGCACAAACTACCAAGGCCTCCATTAGAACCTTTCTGCTTAGTTTGTATTCCCAAACTAAGCCAACTTTTCTGGCCCCAGCAGATGTAAACACAGTGCCTTCCAGATGCTTACTGTAGAGGCCTCTGAGCAACGCCTGTCCTACATCAGCTCCTTAAGAGAAAGGCAGCAATACTGGACTCCCCGAGTTTGCTGCCGGCACACCTGGCTCTAAAGCAAATGGGAAAGGACACCGAGAAAGTTAACTATTCTGCAACCACAATCAATCTGTTGAAGAAAAACCAGTAACTGTAAGTCCTGACTCATCTACAAGTCTGGCTCTCAGGAACCTCCAGCATCCTGAAAAAGGCGTCGAGCCCAAATGTAAGTGAAGAACGAACACACACACACACACACACACACACACACACACACACACACACACACACAAATAAATGAGCAAACCAAACCAAACAAAAATGAACACAAAGATACTGAAGAGGCAACGGGGAGGGTGAAAAGGGTACAGGGAGTTAGCTGTATGGTGACAGATGGAAACTAAACTTTGGTGGTGAGCATACTGTAGTGAATACAGAAGTCGAATTATAATACTGAACACAGGAAACATATACTGTCATAAGCCAGTTTATAAAAAAAAAAAAGAAGAATGGATACAACCCTTGGCAGAAAGGCACAGCATTACGCTCTCGGATTTCGTGCAGCTCTCGGATTTCTCGTCTTTCCGTAAACACACCCAGCCCTCTTTGACTCCACTCTCCCCTCTCTGACCCACTGACGGGTCCCTCTTCTGGCCAACTGCTCAATCAGCCATGGACTGGAGATGCTTCCTTTTTCTGCCTCACTTCTTCATTCCTGAGACCTGATTTCTACTCTTGCTACAGTACCGACACTTTTCTATAAAAGATCAGAAAGGACAAACCCACGACCAGCCAATGGCCTTCAAGCTCTCTGCAGATTCAACCAATCACAAATTTAAAACATTCAGAAAACTAAAATGCCACAAGTTCCAAAAAGCAAAACTTGAGTTTGCCTCTCTCTGGCAATGACTTACACACCATTATATTGTATCTCCCCGTCTTTCCCTTGAAGTCTCCTGAGCACATGACAGCATTTATCAGATTCTGCCGGAAATGCTTTCCTCCATTCTGCGATGCTGCCATCTCCCATGTGGTTATTTAAACACCACCAAAGCACAGTAAAACAATGCACCTGTGAAAAGAAGGGCCTGGATTCTAATCCTGGTTGTTCTGGCACGAGCCCCTTTGGGGAGTAATCATACTTTCCTACGCAAAGAGGAAGTAACTTCCACTTACTCTATGAGACTGTTTTAAGAAACAAAGTTGGAGCAATACTTCAAACAGAAGCACATCGTGCAGCGTACAATTGTTTGTATCATTTAATTTACTGCGTGTTCACGCCACCATTAGATATAAGCAAAGGTCTAGAAGCCAAGGGGCAGAGAAAACAGGCAAGAAGCATACGGAGCTGGAAGGTATGTGAAATAATAAAGATTCAGCCGTCACTTTACTCAAGCAAGACTTTTCATCTGTGTGTGAATGTCTAGTGACTGTCATTAGTACATACTGTACCAGGTAAGGCTTACGTACTCCCTCAGGTGAGGGTTATCTTGGAGAGGTGTTTTTCACTTTTTAAAATGGGTTAACTTGATATGCGAGCTGCATTTGATCACCATCTACTCAGGTCCACACACATCACAGGTTAGCGGCTGTTTCATTGGAAAATCCAAAATAAAATGCCTTGGCCTTTATGTTTTAAAAGAATACCTGTAAACTTTGATAACAGAGGTAAGTCACTTGAAGTTAAAACGGGGAGCTCCATGCCCTTCACTCACAGGGTGCTCTGCACAGATCACAGATAGGGAACTCATCACTGGTACCATGACTGTGTCCTGGTATAATGCTTTTTCATTTAAATGTTGCCAATCATGACCAGCCACTGTAACTTGGCTGTGAAAGTAAGTCTCTTAAACTATTTAACATTAATCCAGCAATATGAAAGTGTATTCTACATGGCAATGAGTAATAGCCACTGCACAAAAGGCTTTCTCAAAGCTGGCTTCCCACGCGCTCCTAACTTCTAACCTCTCATTCTTCCGTGAGGGTCCCTGCACAGGCTGCCGTCTTGGGCCACCCCTGCCCTGGGAAGATGCATCTTCTTAGGCTTCTCTCATTTTTTTGGGCATTCCTTTTCTGGGCTTTCTTTTGTGGATCCCACTTTCTGGTCCTAAATGAACTATGTTTCCCTATGATATGCCTCACCCACTTTCTCTACCCTAATCTTTCAGTGTTTGTTGGGTGATCATATAAATGAATGAGCCCTGGTTATTTCTCCTGAGGTATTTTACCCGCACTGAAAATTCAGTACGTGTAAAACTAATTTATCCCCTCTCCCCAAGCACAGCGGTCCTCTGAAAAACTCCTTATCCATAGAAAACAGTCCAGACTCCTCAGTATGGCTCCCATGGTCACGGGAGCAATGGGCTCCAGTCGGCCTTCCCAGCTTCCTCCCGGCCACTCCCCAGAACTCTGCTCTTCTCTCCTTCAATTCCTTTGTCCACTCGGCTCTACCTGTCTGGCACGACCCAGCCCATCTTGTCCATCTGGATAGCAGATATCTTTAGTATGTCACTGCTTCCTATGACACTCCCCCCCGCCCCACCTTTCTAGCATCCTTAACTACTCCCTTACCTGAGTTCCCACAGCACTTGAACAGTACCTTCTTATTATATTTACATCACAGTACTATTTGTTTAGGTATCTGTCCTCCTCCTGGGACTGAGAATTTCTGGAGAGCAGAAACTCTTGCTTACTGCTTTGTAACCCCAGCACCTTGCACAGACCTTGGCATGATTCAGGTGCTCAACGTTTGTTAAATTGAATGGAAATGGCTCCAAATCATGGCTGAAAACTGCAGTTACCTTTTGTTTCTCCTTCTCTCAACCAATATTGATTCTTCTTACATAATGTTGCTTATAGTCATTCTTTCTTTCTAGTTCCACCTTCTCCATTTTAGCCTCAAATCTTTATCGATGCCCCAACTCCCAAAATGCCTCCAAACTTTAAGGATCTCTCCAGTCGGGGTTTAACATCAAGGCTGCACTTTGATCTCTTTGATACTGGCATGTAGAGGATAAGGCCCCACCTGCTGGCATCAACGTCTTCCACAGTCTGACCCTTCCTACCTGGAATGCAGGGACCACATTCTTACATCTCTTTGTCCCACACAGGGCTTTGTTGTATATGTACACACACATACATACACACACGCTCTCACTCACCTAATAAATGTTCGCTAAAATAACTTTATTACCAGGACAATTTTTCATTTATTTTGCTTTCTAAGTGCTGAGGGTTAATTTAGGCATTTAAAATAAATTAGTGGCAGTGTACATTTTCAAAATGCTGTTGGAAATCTCATCACCTTTATTAATTCTCATTACCGTATGACTTTCTCACCAGCAGGAACTGAGAGCCCTCCCTGGCTCCCTAGTATAGGGCAAAGCTTGCTCTCAGGTTCACAGCACGCCTGCTTCTTCCACTGTGAGCTTCCTTACTACACTGAGGTTATAATTTATCTGATTTACATCTTTCTTCTTTGTCTCTCACACTAGACTGGGGGCCTCTCCAGGGCTGGCACTATGTTTCCTTCATGTTTATTTCCACAAGCTGGCATAATGTTTGGCACACGGCTGCCACAAGGTAGGTACCGTGTAAGAATGGGTCAAGTTCACATTCATAACATTTGTAAAAGTGAAACTCTGGGAATTAGGGTACAAATTCCTAGCTCTCCAATATACAAAGTGGTCACTGGTACAGTTCTTCTCCCACTAACAGTGAGCTTCAAAAAATTAATCCTGTTTAGACATCTTGTCATTTATGAAACAAGAGGGGTTTTTTTTTTTTAACCAAGTCTATTCTATACATGTTTAGATTGTAATTAGGTTCAATAAGAGATATTAAACCAACAGTTAATTAAACAGAAAACTTAAGGAAACACAAAGATTTAACCTCTAAATATACGTTTTAAAATTCAAACTGGAAAGCTGACAAATTCTCAGAGATTTCCACAGTGAAAACAAAGAGGCAGAGAATTGTACATAATACTCTTTACTGGGAATTTTGACCAAAAAATAGGCTACGTAATACCTAGTAGAGCCAGGTAATACCCAATATCCACTCTTCTCTTCTTCCTTAGTTATAAAATACCTCATTTTTAGATGGACACATGGTTGCCCAAAATAAAATTTCTTCATCTTTCTTATAGGTATGTGTGGCTGTGTGATTAAGATCTAGTCAACTGGACGTAAGCAGAAGTACCGTGTGCACTGTAAGGATGTTCTGGGTTTTCTTTTCTGTGATTCTTTTTCCATTTCACCTTCCTGCTGCCTGGAGCACAGATGTAACAGCTGAGCTCCAGAAGCCAAAGTGGACCATGAGATGACCTTGGGAATGTAAGCCATACACAGGAAAACAAAAATATAAAGATACAGGACTGATTTTCTTTGTACTTCTTCAATGTGAGACAGAAATGAACTTTTATCTTGTTTAAGCCACTGTTCTTTTATGTGCCATTTGCCGCCAAACCTAATCTTAACTGATATGGGACCTTAGGTCCGTCACCTGTTGAAAACTCCCCTCTAAATTCTCACCAACTTAGTTTTTAAAAATATAAGCATGTTACAGGGTAAGAAGCACAGGCTTTATAGTTAGAACATATGGATTCCAGTCTCGGTCCCTTCAGGCTTTAGTCATATAATATAGGGCACCCTCTCCAGGACTCATTTCCATTAGCTGTAACACAGAGATGATGATGAGACCTTCTTCTTGGGCTTGTTGGAAGGGCTGAGTAATGTCAGGTGACACGATACGTGAGAAGGGGTTTGGTAAGGCACTTCCCCGGTGTTCCAGTGGTTAAGACTCTGCGCTTCCACTGCAGGGGGCACAGGTTCGATCCCTGGTCGGGGAACTAAGATCCCGCATGCCGTGCAGTGTGACCAAAATAATAAAAATGGTAATATAAAAGAATTAAGAAGAGGCTTGGTTAATTATAAAGTATTACATGATTCTTGTTATTTTGTTTTTGCTTCTATTTCTAACAGGAGAAAAATGAATCCTGGGCTTGGCAAGTGGAGGATTAAACAGGGCCGCCCAGGATCAGGCACTGAAAGTGAAGCCCAGCTCTCTTTAGCCTATCACTCATGCCAGGGACATTTAAAAGGGAGAGATTGATAAAAATATTCTCTAAACAGGGACCAGTGGTCTGTTGTCCAAAGGATGCACTTAGCATAGTGCCTCCCCTATGGTAAGTACTAAATAAATGTCACTTCTGTGGGTACCACTGCTCCCGGGAGTAGAGCAATGGAGGCTATAGCTCCAAGGAGGTGTCACCAGCATGTTCTTCTCCCGTAGATGGACCCGTGCGACCCAAGAATAACATCCTCCTGCTTGGAATCAGAATAAGGGGAATTACAGAATCTAGACCTTTAATATCAAAACCCTAAGAGAGCTTGATACATTCACGGCCTTGCCAATAGAACCACAATTCTTATAATTTGCTGTTGAAACAGTGGACCGGCACTTTCAAAGGTGACTTGGCTGACTTTCTTTTTCACTGAATCCACAGAGGGACCAACTTCAGTCACATTTCCTTCCGGCCTGGAGATCTTGCTCTTTAAAATGAGACCAACTTCGTAGGTTGTCTTCTCTCATGGTTCACGCACAAATTTATGATTTTACAATCAGGATAATTTCATGTGCCTTATTTGAAAGTCCTCAGTGACCAACTCACTACTGGTTCACCCCTAAAGTGTCTTTAATACACAGAGATGTGTTACAAGCAGTGGTTCTCAAGCATCAGTGTGGGTGGGGGTCACCTGGAGATCTCGTTAAGCTGCAGAATCTGACTCAGTATATCAAGGCAGGGCAGTGATTCTGCATTTCAACATTTTGAGCAGCAAGGTTAAAAGTATTATAGCTAATTAAGTGGCAAAGTTGGGATTTAAACCCCAAAGTCGATCTCTCTCCCACAATGCTGAAATGCAGAAATAGAGTGCTGAATAATAAATGAGACATTGTGTCTAAGCCAAATTATTTGGGATAACTATTATATGTAATGTTAAAATGCTAAAGTACCATTCTCCCAGAGAAAAAAGAAAGAAGTACACTAAGCTGGAGAAAAAGAAAACAATTTTTTTGAGGGAAGGACAGTGATAATCTAAGAGGAAAGAGACAAAGAAAATAAAATAGAGTGAAAAATTATGGAAGACAGATAATATTTATATTCTTAAGGAGAACGGAAAGAGCCACACTTGCCACATTTCGAAAATAACGACCCCAAACATTCACCCCAGGTCCCTGACCTCCCAAGTGGGACCAGGTAACAGCAACTAAGGATAATATGAGGAGAGAAGTCAGCTCCATGGCACAGAGAGACGAAGTCCATACTCCATTCCACCAGCGTTCCAGAGAACAGCCAGCTCTGCCAGCAACAGAGCGCAAAGCCAGGGCCGCACCAGCCTTCCAAGACCTGCCGTGACAGCAAACTTGTGAGGCCTCCCTCAGCCAACAGTTTATAAAATAGAGAATGGAGGATTCTGTCTCTATAGTCAGGCCTTAACATTTCTGGATCGAACAAGTCTGAACTTTAACAGCCAAAGCATTTTCTCTTGATTCCACATTAAAGGCAATTTCAAAGCACTGCAGAAAGCGTACTCTCTGCGTGTTCTCCATAAGACAGTATAAAAATCCCACTGTATTAGATCAGGCCATGGTGCATCCCGTGGGATTTTGCCTCTGCTACTGGCACCAAATGAGGTTTATAAAGAAGAACATGCTGTCCTCTTTGTCATTAAATGCAGACGTTTAGGAAACACCACAAACACATTTCCGACCTCCTCTGATGTCCTGTTATCCACCATTCTAAACACACCTAAAGCCCTCCTGAAGTGACTCAACCAGGATTGATAAGATTCTAGTTTCCTATGTTTATTACCTGCTGTTTAGAGTTGGAAGTCCTTTTACTAGTCCTGATCTATTTTCAAAGGACCTTCTTTGTATTTATTCTGTCTAAAACTGTTTTGTTCATGTATCACTTTATTAGAATCTAAGTTACTATACTGTTTTATAATTATTGCTTAGGTGGTCTGTCTCTCTCACAGGATTGCTAAAATTGGTCCTAGATTTTGTATCACCAGAGCCTAGCGCTGTGTCAAGCATATAGCTGACATTCAACAAAACGCTGGTTAAAATATAAGAAAGCTCTAGGGCAGAGATCTGATCGTCATATGGTACCGTTTTTTCAGAAGAATCTCAACAAGGTTTTGAATGGAAATTCCTTTATCTTTTCTGGTAACCAAAGACTGATGACCTCCTCATATTATTTCAACACTTCAGTTCTTTCCAATTCAAACCAACAGACATTTACTAAGCATCTACTACAAGCTGTCACTGTCAAAGCTGCAGGACACAGTTCCTAAGATCACACTCCTGTATCCTCTTTGACGAAGTTCATCAATACACCATAGTGAGCATTCAGCCCTTGCCTTTGTACATCTTCAAACAAATAAAAAGCAGTATATAATATATATTACATACTTGATCAAACTGGGGGTCTTCTCCACGTTGTAGAGATTTTGTCAATGGCTTTTCCTAGAAAGAAACACAGGCGAGAAAAATTACTAGAGGCTTTTAAATATTACAAAAGAAATGTCATTATTATTAAAATTGTTCTCATCTATTTCTCCCTTTATGGGATGAAGAGACGCCAGTTTTCAAATATGTGAGAAACTCTTCCTTACTATTCAAACCTTAAAGTATAGCGTTTGATCACCACCAGGATTTTTACTATTCATCTTCACACATTTGACCAAGACATTCAAACCTGATGCTATAAGTGATCCTGTGTTTTCAAAGGAAACCACATAATAAAACCTAGGGAATTTGTTTGAAATTTCACTACCTATCTTGGGACTTGATAGATAATAAAAAGTTGAAAGTGATACACTATTCCAGGTCCTAAGATTTAGAAACAAAATAGGGTATAATTATTAGTCTGAAGGATGGACAACCTACAATTACACACTTACTAGGTATAATCGGTGATCTCTGAGCATGATATTTTGGCCTGCGACACATCCAAATCTCTGCAAAAACCATCTGGGAAGTGACAAACGTCTACAGAAATAAATTTTCCTAATGATTATTTCTTCGTTTACATTAGGAAGCCTTAACTGACTTTTCAGGAGGGCATTTTGTAACTATTTAGCCTTACCTGTATGTTCCTCTTTTTTTGGAAGTTAATATTGACCCAAATTTGACTTAGGATTAGAAACCGCGCAAAAAGTTACACATCAAAAAATAGTGTTTTCGACCCGCACGGAAGGGGAGAGGAAGCGCGTCCAGAGGAGGGCCTCTGGAGAGTGGAGTTCCGGAGTTTGGAGCCGTGTGGCTGACAGGGTCTTGATGCTCTGACTGGATACCAGGCCGAGTTCAGGACATTGGTCCACCAGAGACCGCCTGGCACCACGTAACATCAAACGGTGAAAGCTCTCCCAGAGAACTCCATCTCAACGCTAAGACCCAGCTTCACTCAACGACCAGCAAGCTACAGCGCCAGACACCCCATGCCAAATAATTAGCAACACAGGAACACAACCCCACCCATTAGCAGAGAGGCTGCCTAAAACCATAGTAAGTTCACAGACACCCCAAAACATACCAGTGGACGCCATCCTGACCACCACAAAGACAAGTTTCAGCCTCATCCACCAGAACACAGACACCAGTCCCCTCCACCAGGAAGCCTACACAACCCACTGAACCAACCGTAGCCACTCGGGACAGACACCAAAAACAATGGGAACTACGAACCTGCAGCCAGCAAAAGGGAGACCCCAAATGCAGTAAGTTAAGCAAAATGAGAACACAGAGAAAATACACAGCAGATGAAGGAGCAAGGGAAAAACCTACCAGACCAAACAAGTGAAGAGGAAACAGGCAGTCTACTTGAAAAAGAATTCAGAGTAATGATAGTAAAGATGATCCAAAATCTTGGAAATAGAATGGAGAAAATACAAGAAATGTGTAACAAGGACCTAGAAGAACTAAAGAGCAAACAAACAATGATGAACAACACAATAAATGAAATTAAAAATTCTCTAGAAGGGATCAATAGCAGAATAACTGAGGCAGAAGAATGGATAAGTGACCTGGAAGATAAAACAGTGGAAATAACTACTGCAGAGCAGAATAAAGAAAAAAGAATGAAAAGAATTGAGGACAGTCTCAGAGAACTTTGAGACAACATTAAATGCACCAACATTCGAATTATAGGGGTGCCAGAAGAAGAGAAAAAGAAAGGGACTGAGAAAATATTTGAAGAGATTATAGTTGAAAACTTCCCTAATATGGAAAAGGACATAGTCTATCAAGTCCAGGAAGCACAGAGTCCTATACAGGAAAAAACCAAGGAGAAACACACCAAGACACGTATTAATCAAACTATCAAAAATTAGATTCAAAGAAAAAATATTAAAAGCAGCAAGGGAAAAACAACAAATAACATACAAGGGAATCCCCATAAGGTTAAGAGCCAATGTTTCAGCAGAAACTCTGCAAGCCAGAAGGGAGTGGCAGGACATATTTAAAGTGATGAAAGGGAAAAACCTACAACCAAGGTTACTCTACCCAGCAAGGATCTCATTCAGATTCGACAGAGAAATTAAAACCTTTACAAACAACCAAAAGCTAAGAGAATTCAGCACCACCGAACCAGCTTTACAACAAATGCTAAAGGAACTTCTCTAGGCAGGAAACACAAGAGAAGGAAAACACCTACAATAACAAACCCCCCAAATTAAGACAACAGTAATAGGAACATACATATTGATAATTACCTTAAATGTAAATGGATTAAATGCCCCAACCAAAAGACACAGACTGGCTGAATGGATACAAAAACTAGACCCATGTGTATGCTGTCTACAAGAGACCCACTTCAGACCTAGGGATACATACAGACTGAAAGTGAGGGGATGGAAAAAGTTATTCCATGCAAATGGAAATCAAAAGAAAGCTGGAGTAGCAATTCTCATATCAGACAAAATAGACTTTAAAATAAAGACTATTACAAGAGACAAAGAAGGACACTACATAATGATCATGGGATCGATCCAAGAAGAAGATATAACAACTGTAAATACTTATGCACCCAACATAAGAGCACCTCAATACATAAAGCAAATGCTAACAGCCATAAAAGGGGAAATCGACAGTAACACAATCATAGTAGGTGACTTTAACACCCTATTTTCACCAATGGACAGATCATCCAAAATTAAAATAAATAAGGAAACACAAGCTTTAAATGATACATTAAACAAGATGGACTTAATTGATATTTATAGGACATTTCAGCCAAAAACAACAGAATACACATTCTTCTCAAGTGCTCATGGGAACATTCTCCAGGACAGATCATATCACGGGTCACAAATCAAGCCTTGGTAAATTTAAGAAAACTGAAGTCATATCAAGTAACTTTTCTGACCACAGTGCTATGAGATTAGATATCAATTATAGGAAAAAATCTGCAAAAAATACAAACACATGGAGGCTAAACAATATGCTACTAAGTAACCAAGAGATCACTGAAGAAATCAAAGCGGAAATCAAAAAATACCTAGAAACAAATGACAATGAAACACAGCAACCCAAAACCTATGGGATACAGCCAAAGCAGTTCTAAGAAGGAAGTTTAAAGCAATACAATCCTACCTCAGGAAACAAGAAACAACTCAGATAAACAACCTAACCTTACACCTAAAGGAATAAGAGAAAGAAGAACAAAAAAACCCCCAACGTTAGCAGAAGGAAAGAAATCATAAAAATTAGAGCAGAAATATATGAAAAAGACATGAAGGAAAGGATAGCAACGATCAATAAAATTAAAAGCTGGTTCTTTGAGAAGATAAACAAAACTGATAAACCATTAGCCAGACTCATCAAGAAAAAAAGGGAGAAGACTCAAATCAATAGAATTAGAAATGAAAAAAGGAGACATAACAACTGACACTGCAGAAATACAAAGGATCATGAGAGATTACTACAAGCAATTCTATGCCAATAAAATGGACAACGTGGAAGAAATGGACAAATTCTTAGAAAAGCACAGCCTTCCAAGACTGAACCAGGGAGAAACAGAAAATATAAACAGACCAATCACAAGCACTGAAATTGAAACTGTGATTAAAAACCTTCCAACAAACAAAAGCCCAGGACCAGACAGCTTCACAGGCGAATTCTATCAAACACTGACAGAAGAGCTAACACCTATCCTTCTCAAACTCTTCCAAAATACAGCAGAGGGAGGAACACTCCCAAACTCATTCTACGAGGGCACCATTGCCCCCATACCAAAACCAGACAAAGATGTCACAAAGAAAGAAAACTACAGGCCAATATCACTGATGAACATAGATGCAAAAATCCTCAACAAAATACCAGCAAACAGAATCTAACAGCACACTAAAAGGATCATACACCATGATCAAGTGGGGTTTATCCCAAGAATGCAAGGATTCTTCAGTATAGGCAAATCAATCAATGTGATAAACCATATTAACAAGTTGAAGGAGAAAAATA
The DNA here is from genome assembly GCF_003031525.2 of Neophocaena asiaeorientalis asiaeorientalis. Classification (NCBI taxonomy): domain Eukaryota; kingdom Metazoa; phylum Chordata; class Mammalia; order Artiodactyla; family Phocoenidae; genus Neophocaena; species Neophocaena asiaeorientalis. Next base: position 15,646,187 of record NW_020174268.1, read on the forward strand.
TGATCATCTCAATAGATGCAGAAAAAGCTTTTGACAAAATTCAACTCATTTATGATAAAAACCCTACAGAAAATGGGCACAGAGGGAACTTACCGCAACATAATAAAGGCCATATATGACAAACCCACAGCCAACATTGTTCTCAATGGTGAAAACTGAAACCATTTCCACTAAGATCAGAAACAAGACAAGGTTGCCCACTCTCACCACTATTATTCCATATAGTTTTGGAGGTTTTAGCCACAGCAATCAGAGAAGAAAAAGAAATAAAAGGAATCCAAGTCAGAAAAGAAGAGATAAAACCGTCACTGTTTGTAGATGAGATGATACTATACATAGAGAATCCTAAAGATGCTACCAGAAAACTACTAGAGCTAATCAGTGAATTTGGAAAGTAGCAGGATACAAAATTAATGCACAGAAATCTCTTGCATTCCAATACACTAATGATGAAAAAACTAAAAGAGAAATTAAGGAAACACTCCCATTTACCACTGCAACAAAAAGAATAAAATACCTAGGAATAAACCTACCTAAGGAGACAAAAGACCTGTATGCAGAAAACTATGACACTCATGAAAGAGATTAAAAATGGTACAAACAGATGGGGAGATATACCATGTTCTTGGACTGGAAAAATAAACATTGTGAAAATGACTATACTACCTGAAGCAACCTACAGATTCAGTGCAATCCCTATAAAACTACCAATGGCATTTTTCACAGAACTACAACACAAAAGTTCACAATTTGTATGGAAACACAAAAGACCCTGATAAGATAAAGCAATGTTGAGAAAGAAAAACGGAGCTGGAGGATTCAGGCTCCCTGACTTCAGACTATACTACAAAGCTACAGTAATCAAGACAGTATGGTACTGGCACAGAAACAAAAATATAGATCAATGGATCAGGATAGAAAGCACAGAGATAGACTCATGCACATATGGTCAACTTATCTTTGATAAAGGAGGCAAGCATATACAATGGAGAAAAGACAGCCTCTTCAATAAGTGGTGCTGGGAAAACTGGACAGCTACATGTAAAAGAAATTAGAACACTCCCTAACACCATACACAAAAATAAACTCAAAATCCATTAAAGACCTAAATGTAAGGTTAGACACTATAAAACTCTTAGAGGAAAACATAAGCAGTACACTATGATATAAATCACAGCAAGATCCTTTGTGACCCACCTCCTAGGGAAATGGAAATAAAAACAAAAATAAACAAATGGGCCCTAACGAAACTTCAAAGCTTTTGCACAGCAAAGGAAACCATAAACAAGACCAAAAGACAACCCTCAGAATGGGACAAAATATTTGCAAATGAAGCAACTGACAAAGGATTAATCTCCAAAATATACAGGCAGCTCAGGCAGCTCAATATCAAAAAAACAAACGACCCACTCCCAAAATGGGCAGAAGACCTAAATAGACATTTCTCCAAAGAAGCCATACAGATTGCCAACAAACACATGAAAGGATGCTCAACATCACTAATCATTAGAGAAATGCAAATCAAAACTACAAATGAGGTATCACCTCACAGCAGTCAGAATGGCCATCATCAAAAAATCTACAAACAATAAATGCTGGAGAGGATGCGGAGAAAAGAGAACCCTCTTGCACTGTTGGTAGGAATGTAAACTGATACAGCCACTATGGAGAACAGTAGGGAGGTTCCTTAAAAAACTAAAAAATAGAACTAACATGCAACCCAGCAATCCCACTACTGGGCATATACCCTGAGAAAACCGTAATTCAAAAAGAGACACGTACCACAATGCTCACTGCAGCACTATTTACAATAGCCAGGTCATGGAAGCAACCTAAGTGTCCACTGACAGATGAATGGGTAAAGAAGATGTGGCACATATGTACAACGGAATATTACTCAGCCATAAAAAGAAACGAAGTTGAGTTATTTGTAGTGAGGTGGATGGACCTAGAGATTGTCATACAGAGTGAAGTAAGTCAGAAAGAGAAAAACAAATACCATATGCTAACACATATATATGGAATCTAAAAGAAAAAAAAAAGTTTCTGAAGAACCTAGGGGCAGGACAGGAATAAAGATGCAGATGTAGAGAATGGACTTGAGGACACGAGGAGGGGAAAGGTTAAGCTGGGACGAAGTGAGAGAGTGTCATGGACATATATACACTATCAAATGTAAAACAGATAGTTAGTGGGAAGCCGCCGCATAGCACAGGGAGATCACTTGGTGCTTTGTGACCACCTAGAGGGGTGGGATAGGGAGGGTGGGAGGGAGACTCAAGAGGGAGGGGATGTGGGGATAAATGTATATGTATAGCTGATTCACTTTGTTATAAAGCAGAAACTAACACACCACTGTAAAGCAATTATACTCCAATAAAGACGTTAAAAAAAAATAGTGTTTTACTTTAGCTAATGATGATGTCCCAGAAAGATTCCATTTACATTTTGCTGATCCCAAAGATCCTTTCCCTGCCTCGGTTCTCCATTCCTCTCCACTGAAAAGGTGACATATACCCTAAGGTGGATGCGAGCCCCACCCCACCCCATAGAGTCTCTGTTCTTGAAGAGATCGGCTCAGTCTGGGTATCTAAAGCTTTACCAGGAACCATATGAATTAATTGCTCTCATTTGCAAAATACACAGCTTCAAAATGCATATTCACCTAAAATAAAAAGAATGCTGCCTTCTTAAGGGCTAATAAACATTGCCTCTTCAAAGTATATTATACTTTTCCTTTTATAGCACTTACCAAGGGTGATGAGCTGACTGACACCCCCAGTAGACTATAAGCTGCAGAAATGCAGTCCCCTCTATTTTTCCCAAGCACTTAAAGTTACAGGGCAGGGCTCTGCTTGGTAACGGTTAAACATTTGCCAAATTAATCAAAGCTGTAGACTAATGACGTCCAGTTTCTTCAACTATGAGATCCTCTTATTGGCATATGTGTGTTTTGCTATAAGTTAAAGGAATTTTTTAATATACTTTCTCATTGTGGCGAAATACATATGATGCAAGATTTACCATTTTTACGATTTTTATGTGTACAATTCTGCGACACTAAGTGCATTTACAATGTTGTCTAACCTTCACCACTCTATTATAAGGACCCATTTTAATGTCAAAAATTTTCAAGGAATTCTTAACCATCAAGCATAGACTTACACCCCAAACATACAAGGTAGTAATTCTATCTTGTTGTTTAAAACCATACATAATGACAGAGCTAAAACTATGATTTCAATGATACTTTTAAATGGTTTTGTACTATAACAGCAATACTTATTTTATATACATTAGAAAAGTGGGGCTACATCTACATGGGAAACTATAATGTATTCAGTCAAATGCTAATGGCTGGGACTTCCCTGGAGGTCCAGCGGTTAAGACTCTGTGCTCCCAACGCAGGGGGCATGGGTTTGATCCCTGATCAGGGAACTAAGATCCCACACGCTGCATGGTGTGGCCTTAAAAAAAAAAAAAAAAAAACCTAAATGGCTGAGACACATGTGGATCTGTAGACCCCTGCAATTACTCAGCAGTCCTTACCTTGGGAATCTGCCATCCTTTCATCCTAAAAGATGAGATCCTATCACAGTGGGGGATGGAAGGTGACTCTGTCCACCCACATCCTGGAACGTCCCATGCCTAAAAGTCATTTTTTCCCCACTACTATCTGGGTGGGAATGGTGATAAATATGATATTTTATGCTCACGTATTTGCATACATATGAAGGAAATAGCCTATGGCAAGTCTCACTGTGTCTAGCAAGCAAAGTTAATATGGTAAGTTGTTGCTATACTCAAAAGTCAAGTCCATTAGCTAATTACTTGAATTTCATGTCCCAGTAAAACAACATACTTTTACACTAAGTTCTCCTGAACGGTTCTTACACAAATATGCTGTCTTAATCATATTCTTTGAAGACTTAGTTTAAATGTCACTTCCAAGATTAAGCCATTCCCCACTATTCCCAGGCAGAGTCATCTGTTCCTTGTCACACGGCACTTTGCATCTCTTCCTGTCAGCATTTCCACTGTGTTGTAACTTGTCTGTCTCCCTACACTCCTAGTACAGAGTTGAAACTTATTATTAGGGTTTATTAAATGAATATATCCCTATGCATTTGGAAAGGTAGCTTTGGGCACAGAGAATCAAGTTCACATTTTAACATTCCCAAGATTAGCTGTGCATCCACATAGATTTTATCAGCGTCAAGAGGTTAAAAACTAGACCAGGGGAAGACAGTATTGCGCTGGCTAAAAAGTAAAGAGAAAAGGGAGAAGGAAGGAAGGAAGGGAGGGAAGGAGGGGAGACTGAAAAAGAGAGAAGCAAACTTGCTGAAGCTCAGGAGAGAGCCATCTGAAAACAAGGCAGAGCAATCAGGCTCATGCCCCCTTGAGAAAAGAGATCTGCAGAGGCCTGGTTTTGCTTGAGGTTCTCCTGCAGGAGATCAGCGCATGGAATCTAAAGTCTGCAAGAATCCAAGGTCTGCACATTCAAGACATCATGGGTCTCAAAAAGCATTAAATAAGTAGTAAAATGAAATTAACGCAGAGTAAGCAATGGATACTTAAAGAACAAGTAGAAACAGACTATGACAGAGGAGGCTCAAAATAATGGTCTCACTTGTCCAATAAGAACAGTGTGCGTTGTATAGTTTTAAAATTTGTCTTTGTTCTGTATTTTAGTACAGATTTACTTATTTACTAGAGGTTCACTAATTGAATGATGTTTGTTTTTCAAAAATCATTCTAATAAAACAAAACTTTGGGGTCATGGATCCCCCAAAATTCTTAGTGGTCCAAAGCTAGAAGACCTCAGCCTGTGACTCGACCTTGCCCAGAAGCCCTGGCTCACTGAGTGACAGTGAACAGAAGAGATGGGCAGACCAAAAACATCGTGAGACTTGGCATTGAACATCAGGGGTTGCTAACAGCCCAAAGAGAACAAAATAGACATTAAGTCCCTCCTGATGGAAGCAAACACTATGAAATAGTTTTGATAAAAACAAACAGAAAAAAAAAACCCTGTAACTAACCAAGCCTTTAGATATAATTTCCAATTTTCAGGAAATACAAGAGTTAGGAAAGAGTAAGAGGAATATGTTACACTAAGCCACAGGGATGCAATCAGCAAGACTCAGACTGAAGGAAACTGAAGTAAAAAAAGATATTTTTTCAATAAAAAGTTGCAAAGAGTAAAGAAATGGAGGTGGAGCCTATTGATTTTTGTTTTAAAGGCTATTGCACTATGTGGATCTGATCTGGGGCTGGATTCAAATAACCTGTTAAGAGGAAGTATGACATTCATGAAACCATTGGTGACTTGAACACATTAGATATTTGATGATGTTACGGGATTATTTTAATTTTTTAGGTGTGATAATGGTCTTTGTTTAAAAAAGAATGTTTATCTTTTGGAGATACATGCTGAAATACTTAGAGATTAAATGATATGGTTTCTAGCATTTGCTTCAAATACTACTGAGGAGAGGAGCTGGGAGCGTAACAAATTGGCCATGAGTTGATAACTGCTTTTGATGGTCACTGTGTTCATTACACGGTCTTCCCACTTGAGTACATGTTTGAAATTTTCCATAAACAAAAAAACAAACAAAAACTAAAAACAGGGGAAATGATGTATCATTTGTGTCACCATGAAAAAAAATTTTTATAATGTCTCAATTTCCAAGATGGCATAAGTCACTTAAAACTGATTTCTATAGTACTTACACAACTCTTTATCTTTTCCTGCTGGAGCTGCAGAAGGAACCCAACCCCACCCCATTTATTCATATTTCCTGGCAGGATCTGGGTGGCGAGCATCTCGCCTGCTGTGTGAGGAGCAAGCTGCCCTTCTCAGTCTGCACTGTGCGCTTTTCTTCCCCTGAATCAAAGAGCACTGCTGTCCCAACCCATCCAACAGGAATTTTCTCCTGTCACGAAGAAACCTGTAGGGGTTTCAAGCATTTCCATAGGAAAAGAGAAAGGTCCCTGTTTGTGCTTCTCAAACCTCGGGACATTCCAACCTCTCCCTCCCTTAAGAAAATACAAACTCTAAAAGCTCTTTGTGCCCATACCTACCTAAAAAGGCCTTTGACTTCTACCTCAATTTTCGAACAATTTCAGTGCATACTAGCTACATTTTCACTTTATAATTGTTTCGCACTGGGTTTCTCTGTAATCTGTAAGAGAAAAGATGGCCATAGTACAGCAGGACATGGCAGTGAGACAAGTCTAGAGAGACTCTTCTGTATCAAAAGGTGTTTTATTTGGGGAATACAAGGGGCTTATTTAATAAATCACTTTCTACCTCTGAAGTTTGTGTGGCCTAAAAAAATCCACAATGTGCCCCACACAGGTAGGACTTCACTAATCTCAAACGACCCCAGTATTACTGTCCTCAGAGATATTTCAATAAACACGTCACCCAGCAATGTCACTAGAGTTAATATGAGCTTATTCAATTTGTTAACTATGTCACCAGCCTTGCTTATGAGATACTATTTTAACATCTTTTAATTATTATATAACAGTTCAGTGCATGGACTTTGGAACCTGAGAGAGTTGACTTTGACTCCTAGGTCCCTTATTGGACCTTACTTAACCTCTCTAAGCTTCAGTTAACTTTTAGGTAACATAAGGATACATAATGCTAACCTATCTCATAGAACCGAAAGATGAATGACACAGAGTACTCAAAAATTGAGTCATTACTACTATTAAAATTCCTTTTAATACCATTATTATTGGGACTAGAAAGATTAAAATGTGTAACCTCTTTCATAATGTTCAGGAGCTGAAACTAAGTTCCACCTCTTTTCCTGGGGCAACGCATACTCCCACTAACGTTAATTAAAGCTTTAATTTTACCTTCCTGGAAGCTTCCAAGTGTAACTAGAAAGCTGTATTACAGAAAGTAGGAAAGAAACATAAAGGGTAATTGTCCCTCTCTCTTAAAAAAAAATCTAACATGACTACAGTGACTTTAATTCTTAATATGTAATTTAGAGGAAACCTTTTAATTTAATGGTGGGATGCTATAAAAGCAACCAAGTTTAAAAAAGAAAAAAACACCAAACTTCTCAAGTCTTGAAACTAGTGTTTTTGATTATAAGAACTTGTTTATGCATCACTGACTTAGGATTTTGATACCATCAGCAGTGAAATTTTATAATACACATGTCTGTTCTGAGTAGTCAACAAAAAATTTTCAGATCTGAACTTCTGCAACTGGGATCCCTCTTCACCAGAACACAGGGAGGATGTGTAGTGAGCTGCACCCTTCAGAGCAGCCGTGGGCTTAACTGTTGAGATGCCACTAAGGCATTTCATCCAGAACAATCGGCACACAGCAGCAGGCACCTTCCTCAGGCTGAACCAAAGAAAAATGAGGTTCAAAATATCTTCATGTCTGACACATATTTTTTTTCTTCAGATCTTATTTGTGCTAACTGTGATTCAACCTTGGAAACAGATCTAAGGAATAAGCCTGAGAAGTCACAGTTCTGAATACTGACCATTTCTCCCCAAAAGTCTCTCCCTACATGACGAGGGTCAATCAGGGACCTGGGGGTTGGAATCATCTTGAAGATACACTCCGGTCATTTTGTTTGCCTGCAGGGATCACTGAACTTCTGGCGGAAGACTCAGCCTCCTTGATGGTGCCTCAGTTTGTCCACAGGTAAAAATGAGCATCACTTCACACCAACCTGGCTAGGTTTCTAATAAGAATTCATGAGCACTAGTTAAAACCATTGGAGAGGGCTTCCCTGGTGGCGCAGTGGTTGAGAGTCCGCCTGCCGATGCAGGGCACACGGGTTCGTGCCTCGGTCTGGGAAGATCCCACATGCCGCAGAGTGGCTGGGCCCGTGAGCCATGGCCACTGAGCCTGTGCGTCCGGAGCCTGTGCTCCGCAACAGGAGAGGCCACAACAGTGAGAGGCCCACGTACCGCAAAAAAAAGAAAAGAAAAGAAAAGAAAACCATTGGAGATCTATGGAAGAAGGGGGCTAATAGAAACGGATGACACTGTGTTTCCCTTTTATTCTCTTCAGTTACAAACGGATTTCTTTAAACAAGACAATATATGCTGATTCTTACCCAGAATATTGGGGGGAAATCCCCAGATCAAGAGAGTGATGGAGAGTATCTCAGATCAGTTCAGGTATTAGCAAGTAAGATGCTGCCTGTTACCCTGTGATATGAAATGAGAAGGCACGTTCAAATCTGGAGGAATATTTTGGCGCTTTTTCTAAGAACTAAAAACTCGAGAGAACCTGTCCTATTTGCAGCTGGCTTTGCACATTTCAGAGAAGCCAATTCTCTGCCAAATTTAACAGTCCCAAGGACAAATCTATTATCTGAACATTGGAGGGGAAACTTCAATTAAATTTGGCTACAAAGTTAATCTTCATTTTAACTGAACAAAAGAGCATCTCCCACAGGCATTTTTGTAAAAACTACAGCAGCTACTGAGAAACGCAAGATGCCACCTTCACTCATCTGTTTCTGTCTTTATTGGTGTTTTGGATTTTTTTGTCCCAATATATACACCAGTTGGGCACGTTATGTCCACTGAGTGGACATTTACACGTGGATGGATCTTTCCCTGCCTCCTCTGGGACTCTGCATGGTCACCCAGCTCCCCACTCCCCAGATGCCAGCCTCCCCCACACTCCTGGCTCTTTTTCTCAGCTATCAACATGCTTAGAGCTTTTCATCTTAGCATCTGCCTTCACCACACTTCCACCTCTGGCTACTGTTTTCTTTCCACCCCCTTCTCATCCTTAGCTCGCCAATGAGCGGTCTACACTTCCTGTCTTCCCTTCCTCCCCTACTTCTCATCCTTAGTTCGCCAATGAGTGGTCTACACTTCCTGTCTTCCCTTCCTCCCCTACTCCTTTTTCAACCATCTGCAATCTGACTTTTCTGTCACCACTAAAAATAGTCCCCCGAGAAGCCCCAGTGAATTTCCAAACAATAAATCTGGTGGACGTCTTTCAGTACTTTTCTTTCTGGTCTTTCAGCTGCAATGAAACACTATTGATGATTCCCTTCTTTCCACTTGACTCACGCCATCCCCCACGTTTTCTCCTCCTACTTCTTTAGACATCCCTTTTCTGTGTCCTTCATAGGCTGGTCTTTCTCCTCAAATGTTTACATTCCCCAGGGATGTTCTTGGGGACTTGAAATCAATCATGTTCTGATTTATCTTCTGGCACCACTAACACACACACATTCACACTCTTCTCAGATCCAACCAAACCACCTCTCATCAAAAAATCATACTTGTCCCTTAAGGTTCATTCACTCCACCGCACTTTCCCTGGTCACTCCTACAAGAAGTGACAGAGATTTCACTCTTGGTTGCTCTTCTGGTATTCTCTAGTTCTTGTGTACCTAACCAAATTCATCCTGGTTACTCACATACACATCCTTTCCCGAGAAGATTAGAGCTTGGACTTTGGAGTCAATCAAATCAGGATTTGAATCAGGACATTAACCCTAACTCCACCACCTTTGGTAAGGTTTTATTAAATCTCCCAGGTTCAGCATCTCCGACTAAAAATGAAGGGGGCCACGAGTGTACTGGTTAAGAGCAAGGATCCAGGAGATGGGTGGTCTACACTGAGTACCAGCCCCACCACTTACTAACTGTGTGACTTTTGACAAGTTTTTTCCTTGTATGTGAAGTGGGGTATAAGAGTACATATCTCATGATGTTAATGTGAAAAATTAGGTGAGTTGATGTTATTCAAGTATTAAGAACAGTGCCTGGCACTCAGTAGGCACTAGAGAAACATGAACTATTACCTATCTGCTAGGGTTAATGTGAAAATTAGTATGTCTGAAACATGACAGGTAAGCCAAACAATGGCAGTTATTCTTATAAAAATCTGTCTTATTCCTCTTTGTATAATTCATAGCCTGAAGTACAGTCACACTTGGAAGTTACTATAGAAAGTACTATCTATCTACCTACCTATCTATCTATAAGCTACTATCAAAAATAACTTAAATATATGTATAACTGAGTCACTTTGCCAGACAGAAGAAATGAACACAATATTGTAAATCAGCTATGCTCCAATAAAACTTAAAAACATACCCTGCAAAATATACATTGTTATAATTATTAGCATGATCTATGGAAATCAAGACTTGTGCTGGCTACTCAAAGACATAGAAAATAAACTTATGGTTACCAAAAGGGGAAGGGGGTGGGGAGGGATAATAGGAGTTTGGGATTAGCAGATACAAACTACTATATATATAAGAGATAAACAACAAGGACCTACTGTATAGCACAGGGAACTGTATTCAATACCTTATAATAACCTATAATGGAAAAGAATCTGAAAAAGAATAGGAAAAAAAAAGACCTGTGCTGGTTCAAACTGTACTCAAAACACTGTTTTTTGACCCAAAGGCCATTCAAAGGAAACTAAAGAAACACGTTGTGGTATATCCATTAAATGGAATTCTACTCAGCAATAAAGATGAATGAATTACTGATAAATAATGAATGGAAGCGCCTTAAATACATTATGGTGAATGAAACAAACTAGAGCTTCCGTTTATACAAAATTCTAGAAAATGGGAATTAATCTATATATAGATCAATAGTTACCTGAGGCCCTGGGTGGTGGCCTGGGCTGTCTGCACAGGGGCACAGGAAACTCCTGGGGATGACGGAAATGTTCTGTATCTGGACTGAGGTGATGCTGACACCAGCGTACGCATTTATCAAAATTCATCAAATCATAGATTTTAAAGCCCTGTAGCTTATTGTATTGTATACTTTAAGCATACTGATTAAAGTAAAAATTTTCACTGAATGTGTGGGAAGAAGAATCCCTAATCTGTCTGAAAGGCATTTCATTTTCTTGGACACCAAAGGGAGGAGGGGAGGCAATTCTGATAGTAACGACCTACTTTTAGCAGTGGGAACCACTGTCTCGTTCCCACTGTCCATCCTGAGCGTAAGCATGATAGTTTTTGCCTTTGAGAAGTTCACAATTTATTATGCTGACCACTGGGAATCTCAGAAAACCTTGGGAAGTGGGTATGCATGAAGCCACAGAGCTGATACTTATGGGGTAAGACATTGATCCCAATGTGCTGGCTGTAAATCTCTGGAATTAGAACATCCTGACTGACCAATCTGGTACATACGGGGCATTATTTAGATGGAAAGGAATGTGACACACACTCTACAAGGCTTTCCAGCCAAGTGCCTCTCAGGGTGTTACTGACAGGTCAGTAGCCAACACTAGAGAATGGAAACCACTCCACTCAGCACCACAGAGAAGCCTCTTCTCAGGTGGGATTTGGTGACACAGCGCCGTTATCTGAACCAACAGCTAGAAGCCGAGTGAAGGGGGATGCTGCCCTTGCTGCCATTTCTGAATTGGAATTTGGCTTGACTCGCGGCTAAGCATTTTCATTCCTGTAGAAGTTCCACAGCCCCTAAGTATCTTGAATTTTTGTTTTACACATGAGATAAAAAAGGCAATTTCATAGGCAGCATCGTCTTCATGATAACCATCATATAGTATTCATTACGTACCCAAAGTCATGCAGCCAATCAAAATTTCCCAGTTAAAACTGAAATGACCCAATTACTTTAAGAAAAAAAAGGTTTGGTATTCTGGTAAAAATAAAAGGAACACTCCAGGGGGTAAAGAGTTGGAAAAAAAATAGATGAAAATCTACTCACCTACTCTCTCTTTTGAAGTGTTATTAAAAGGCAACATTCTGGAATTAATGGTACAGCTTTGTGAATACTCACTGAACTGCACAATTTTAAAGGATGAATTTCATGGTATGTGAACACACCTCAATTAAAGAAAAGCAATACCTACACTTTAGGTCAATCAAAATATTTAAAGATTATAGTATCTAACCTCCACCAAACTTCCGTGATTACAACTTACGAATTGAGTAGAAACCCCTAAAGGCATCAGGAAGTACCATCATATGGAATGCTGAATTTTAAGAATCGTTTAAGTCGGAAATACTAGATACATACGTAAGTGACCATCAAAATTACCTAATAAAATGTCTTCTTATTGTTAGCATGACCTGTGGAATTTTAGCCAGTTAAAGTGACTACAGTGCTAAAGATTGCTGCTGCCTAAAACTGTATTAATGACTTTCAGGAAAGTCAAAATGCAAAATGCTGTGCGGAAATATAGTGATATTATATCATAGTGATTGTAGGAATGGGCCTTCAATGCTTATTATGTCATATTAATGAACTTACTTTTTAATGTGGACCGTTTTTTTTTAGTCTTTTTATTGAATTCGTTACAATATTGCTTCTGTTTTATTTTTTTTGGTTTTTTTGGCCACGAGGCATGTGGGATCTTAGCTCCCTGACCAGGCATCAAACCTGCACCCTCTGCATTGGAAGGCGAAGTCTTAACCACTGGACCACAAGAGAAGTCCCTGAATTTACTTTTATTGGTATTTTCTGTCACTTAAAAAATGATGATGTATTTTCAAATGATCTTATGTGTTAAAAATGATGTCTCTATACATAGAAAGAAGAAGCATATAATCAGAAAAGGCTAGACTGAAAATAACTTGAGGAATAATCTTCACCTGATTTGTACTCTCAAAAAGAAGAAACTTTGATAATCTTCTCATAGTCACTGGACATAAAAATTATGGCCTCACCCATGGATGAACTGAATTGGATACTATTAAGTTGAAGTAAAAACCCCTTTGGGGTTTTTTGTTTTTTTTTTTTGGTATTACTTCATGATACTTTCCATATGTTTTATTTGCTATAAGGTTCAGTGAAACTTTTACTCTCATGGTGCATTAAATTTCATTTCATGGCCGAAAAAGTTCCATTTAACAGTCACAAAAGAACAACTTTTCATCTGTATGAAACCAAGAACATTCATAACAAGGAAAACAAACTTCAAGTTGAACAGTACACAGAAAAAAGTGAGTTTGTGAGCTCATTGGAAAGATCACCTCATTCGGCGGCTAAATGCAACCTTTCAACAATTCTGTCTGGTTTTAGCTATTAATACTATTTTCTTTCTGGGTTAGGGTGAGTTTTCAGATTTCTGGTGAAAGTGTTACAAGATTAAGTAAGGGGTGCCAGGCTGAGCTGCTCTGCTAAGAAATAGCTATTTTTAAAGTTATTTTTTAATTTATAATTTGGAAAATAAGCTAGTACTTTGTCAAGTGTAACATAAATATTCCTTATCTGACCTGAACCGTTTCTGAGTCTCCTTTCAGGACAGCATTACTTTGATTCTATCACTATACTCAGTGGGCAGCTAAATCTAGAAATTATTTTCTAGATTTACTATTTTCTAGATTTACCTTACTAGGTCTGTTGAAGTAAGAGGAACCTCTATTTAAAGAGAAGTTTGGCTAAAAACCCTAGCTGGTTGTCCTTTTGGGAAGCTGACGTGAATCCACAGTGCAGAGAGATATTAAAGCTGCTGCTTCTGCTATTTACACATCCTTAGGTGACAGACGTGTAACAGTTGGGTGGTATAGGAAGACGTGCATACACAACTGTGCAAAAAACCCACCAATGTGCAAGTCTGAGTGTGATGAAATACTACCTTGAAATACCAACACTGAGGTTAGTGAATGGCTATCAGGCTCTAATAAGCATGACTAATTACAACAGTTTTCATGAAATTCACCATAGAAAGATTCAAATTTAATTAGAGGTAGTAATTCTGCCTTTCAATTAGTGCAGCAGGATTTCCTAATTCACAGATTCCTTAAATATTAAAAAAGTTCCTGATTAAAGAATCTGATAGTTTCTGGTATCTAGACATCAGCAGACTATTCAGGTACCTGCATAGATGAAACAAAAGACTACAGCAGAAAGTTCAATCTGTATATGGGCCAGAGGCAAAAAAAAAAAAAAAAAAGAGCTCTTTTATAACTACAAGTAGACTGTATCCCAACCATAGTCTCTTACCTCTCATCAGATCCGGTCTAAAATTCTAAGAGGAGGCTGGAGTGAGTGTGTATTTCACTTACGAAAGGCTTTGCTTACTTAGAGAGCCACAGTCAGATTCATTAAAACAACTAGAACCACTCACCGTACTTATTTTGTTGGTGGTGGATCACCTGTGTCTATTATAGCACAATGTCCAGCTTAAGTTTGGGGTTAACTGGAGAGCTGTCCTGATGCCAGCCCTGAGACTTCAGGTGGGGGAGGAGCTGAAAGCCTGAGACGCAGGGCCAAGAAACAAGTGTTCGTCAACAGGCAGTAGTACTTCGTGAACCTAGAACCACATTAGCTTGCGGTAATTAGCTAATTGCTCAGCCTTTCCATGTTTGTGCCAGCTGGCCGTGACCACTGTCCCTACAGGCTTGGTCTCAAGGCATGACACATTCCCTACAGGCTGGTGGTGTGGGTGCAACAGACATTGGCATCCTGGATTCTTTAAACTCGTGCACACCAAGAAACTATTTTGTGTTACTTCTAGTTCATTTTCAGTCTTATATTAAAACAGAAATTCCCTGACTTGTGTCTCCTATGTTAGCAAACCAGCTAGGTCATGTTATATGATTGTTAAGGCTCCATCCCAGCATCCCCCAGTTAGCATCTCTATGACTGAGTATCTGTCACCCCTCCCTCACCTATGCTCCAAGCTCAACACAGGGATAACATCTGAAAGCTCCTGCCTGTATCTCATCCATTAGCTATTTTGTGAGCAGGGGCTATCAAAGCTCAAGCAATCCCAATAATGAAATCTTCCCACTGTCACATCACCTTTCATCCGAAATATGTTTTTAAATGCGGCAACATTACAGGAAGGCAAGCTCTGCTCTCCTGCTCAGTCACAGGCTCTGCTAAAGGACAAGATGAAAGGTGTGTGTTCTTCTTTTGAGGTTATGCAGATCTCTTCCTCTCTCCACGTTTCAATTAAAGTAGAGAATACATTACTTGCTTTCTAAGTCTTAGGTGAGTTAGAATTTCTTCTTCTTCCTGCTGACCTTTTATGCTGTTAGGCTGTAGATCCAGATGAAAGCCCTGGTCCAGTACCCAGTTTAGCTTCACTGCAGCTCCTCGCAAGGACAATGGAAGCTTTAACCTAGGTGGATTCAGTGGGATATGACTTATTCACTCAGAGGTGTGGAGAGTTAATGCTTATATTGCATTTGCTATACACATGGGAGCTAAAACTGGGCTTGACTGTGAACATTTCATAGAAGAAAAAACAATGATGGATCACATTTAAGTGACTCTGCTGGAAGCAGAGGCTAGTAGCAGGGCTGTGATGCAAAACCAAGTTTTTTGTGTATTGGTCAAATTATAGGAAGGAGGGTGGACAAAACAGGCAGCCTGAGTAGTGTGGTTGAAAATTCTTGAAGGTACACTCTTCCAGTTATTACAAACGTAAGTTCTGAGAATGAACATATAGCATGGTGACAACAGCTAACAATACCATGCTGTATATTTGAAAGTTACTAAGATAGGAGATCTTAAAAGTTCTCATCACAAGAAAAAGAATTTGGGCTTCCCTGGTGGCGCAGTGGTTGAGAGTCCGCCTGCCGACGCAGGGGACACGGGTTCGTGCCCCGGTCCGGGAAGATCCCACATGCCGCGGAGCGGCTGGGCCCGTGAGCCATGGCCGCTGGGCCTGCGCGTCCGGAGCCTGTGCTCTGCAACGGGAGAGGCCACAACAGTGAGAGGCCCATGTACCACAAAAAAAAAAAAAAAAAAAAATTTGTAACCATGTGAGGTGATGGATGTTAATTAAACTTATTGCGGTGATCATTTCACAATACATCAAATCATTATGTTGTATACCTGAAACTAATACAATATTACACATCAGTTATAGCTCAATAAAACAGGAAAAAAGGAAAAATCAGTTTGATTTGACGACTAACTTTAAGAAAATTAGATATTTCTCTCAATAAATTTAAACATATGAATGAGAAAAAAGAAAGTTCTGAAGTTGCTTTACTTAGTTGAATAATCCAGCTTTTCACATTTGGGCCATTGACTTCCCAGCACGACCTGGCACAATGTTCCTACTTGTCTCCGAGACACCCTGATCATCAAGGGCCTGTGAAATGTCCTCTTGGAAAGCCTTGGAAAACCATTCTATGTGGACTTGCCTCAAATCCCTGGTTTCATTTCCTAGGTCCTCATCTGACGTTTTCAATAAATTTAAACATATGAATGAGAAAACAGAAAGTTCTGAAGTTGCTTTACTTAGTTGAATAATCCAGCTTTTCACATTTGGGCCATTGACTTCCCAGCACGACCTGGCACAATGTTCCTACTTGTCTCCGAGACACCCTGATCATCAAGGGCCTGTGAAATGTCCTCTTGGAAAGCCTTGGAAAACCATTCTATGTGGACTTGCCTCAAATCCCTGGTTTCATTTCCTAGGTCCTCACAACTTACACCCGCGTAAGTATTTTGCGGGAGACAACAGTGAGCCAGTGGGGCTGCTGCCTTCTCTTGTAGACTTTTGTTTGCCTCTGTCACCTCCCAGAGCATAAATCCCTAAAGGATCCAGACCAGGTCTGCTTAAACCAGCTTTGGCTCTACCTTTCTCATTGCCAGGGCAGAGATCAGAACAACCATCTGACAATAACAGGGCATGGCAACAGCAGGCATCCAACCAGCCTGTTCAAGCTTCCACTCCTTCTGGATGAACACAAAGAGAGGAAGCCCCAGGCTGGCCACCAGAGAAACATACCAGAAGATGAGGTTATTGATACCAATTCCTCGATGACAATGAGGACGATGATAGCGGTGAAAACTGAGTACCTAGAACGTGCTAAGAATTGCGTCACAGCTCCACACATTACCTCGAATTCTCTCACCCACCCCATGAGCTAGGCTCTTGCAAATGAGAAACAAGGGAGACTGACTAGCTGGCCCAAGGCCCCATGACACTAAAGAGGCAGCATCAGGATTCAGATCCAGATCAAGCTGAATGAAAAGTTGTTTTCTCTCTTCTTTTCCATTAAATCTGCAAAGTCAAGATTATGCGAGCTCTTGAATTTCGAAAAGCTGGAGAGCCTTGTTTTTTGGAAGAGAGTTTATTGAGAAGGTAATTGCCTGTGACTCCATTGACAGATGCTATATAACCGGAGAGACTCAGAGATAATGAGAGCGTATATTCTGAGGCTGAGTCCGACCACTAAGAGTCAGCCTGACTCTCCTCTTCACACACCGCTCCGGTGAAGTGGGAGCAGGTGACCGTATCAATGAATAATGAGGTATCCTTAGATGCCCCAAGACAGAAGGCTGAGAATTAACGTCCCTTGTACTCTGCAGATTGTAGGGCATTCATCTGCCGAGGGGTACAAAGGACAGAACAAAATCCATTATTATCCGTTTAGAGGTTGGCAAGACGACCCTCAGAAACACACAGGATCCTACATTCCTTTTGAGCTACTATATTATTATTTTTTTTATACTTTTTTTTTTTTTTTTGGCTGCATTGGGTCTTTGTTGCTGCGTGCAGGCTTTCTCTAGTTGCGGCGAGCAGGGGCTACTCTGTTGCAATGCGCAGCCTTCTCATTGTGGTGGCTTCTCTTGTTCTGGAGCACAGGATCTAGGCATGCAGGCTTCAGTAGTTGCGGCATGTGAGCTCAGTAATTGTGGCTCACGGGCTTAGTTGCTCTGCGGCATGTGGGATCTTCCTGGACCAGGGCTTGAACCCGTGTCGCCTGCATTAGCAGGCAATGGATTCTTAACCACTGCGCCACCAGGGAAGTCCCTATTAATATTTTTTTCATCCATTCATTCATCTATCTATTCATTCATTCATATACTCAAAAAACACTGTCTACTGTATATAAAGGAGATTTTCTAGACACAGGGACGTGTGTGTGTGTGTGTGTGTGTGTGTAGATAAGACACAGTTAATGCCTGTAGGAACTTAAAGACTAATAACGTGCTTCTTTAACTTACAAAAAGTCTGTATCCTCCACCCCTAAAATATAAATTTTATACCATAAAAATATACATTTTATACCAAGGTCTGATATATATACACACAACTGAAAGTTCCATAAAACAACATCTACCCTTAAAATCTATAATGTTCTCTGATATTTTCTATTCTAGTCTACTCTAATACTCTTATTTAATGAAGGCAGTTTGCTTGAGATAATGATATGGCGGTACAGATAAAATAGAGATTTACAAGTGTGTATATCCACAACTGCATAATTGTGTGGGTCAGCAGGGAAGAAATCAAGTAAACCTTTCAAAGGTGTTTGAGTTGGGCCTTGAAAGATAGGCAGGAGGGAGAGATGAGGGGCATCCAGGAAGAGGGGACAGTATGCTGTACACACGTTGGCCGGCAAGCACAGAATTGAAACATGGCTCATAAAGATCCATGGAGGAAGAAAGGTAGGCTGGAGTTAAATCAAGGAGCAGAAGGGTGTGATATGAAGGATCTGAATAAGAGAATGAAAGGGACAGGTTGTATTTAGGGGAAACTCATCAGGCAGGATCAGAAGAGGAAGACTTGGTGACAATCCCCTCAC
Source organism: Neophocaena asiaeorientalis asiaeorientalis (assembly GCF_003031525.2). Taxonomy (NCBI): domain Eukaryota; kingdom Metazoa; phylum Chordata; class Mammalia; order Artiodactyla; family Phocoenidae; genus Neophocaena; species Neophocaena asiaeorientalis. The sequence continues at coordinate 15,664,702 of NW_020174268.1, forward strand.
TCTCCCATTTATTCACCTTGGGGACACCCCACCTCATCATGGGAACGTCTGCTTGCAACAGGAACCTCACAGTGCAAAGACCCACCTGCCCTTATCTGCACGAATGGCAAACCAAGAACTGTGCAGAGGGCTTTGGCCGGATAATGGACAAACATAATGCAAAAACTCACATGCTACAGACACTTGGAAATGTTGAATGGAGTGTAAGATTTTTTTTTTAAAGGCAGAAATGAGTTCACAAGAAAGGAAAAGGGAAATGGAAGGCAGAAAGATATGAGGTGAGGTAGTGGCTACACAGGGAGAGGACTACTGGTCTCGTTATGCTGGAGGCTTTATGTTGTTGTCCACTTGGGGACACGCAACAAAGCTGTGAGCCTTGAGAGGTGGGACACTGGAAATAAGACACCTATATAAACCCTGGTCCTAAACAATGAAACAGTGGACTAGGGACAAATCTATGCACCGGCACAGGCAGATGAAAAGATATTCCAATGACCCCTGCCTGGGTTCTAGGTAAAAACAACCACCACAAAATCCTCCCCAAGAATGTGAAACCACAGTCTCAAGTCTCACAAGAGTTTGGAGCTTACATTTATATCACCTGCTAGGTGCAGAAACTTGCAAACCAAGAAATTAACATAATATTTGGCCCAGATGGTGAAGACTCTGGGGCTAACCTAAAAGAGGACACACACAGAAATGTATGTTTAAGGTGATCAAAGACAGAAAAAAGAAATGCTGAACGTTAGGAAAAAACCCCTAAAAAAACCTAAAAAAATAAAACCCACCTAAATAGATTTTAAAACAGTACTTCTAGAAATGAAAAATTCTATCACCAAAATTATAATTCTCACTGGGCACATTAAACAACAGATTAGACAAAGCCCAAGATAAGATTAATAAATTGAAAGTAGACCTGAGAAAATTACTCAGAATGCAGTAGCCAGAGACAGAGAGGTAGAAATAATTAAAGAAGGGTAAAAAGATATGTAATGTATCATGAGAAGGTCCAATGTACATCTAATATGAATGCCAGAAAAAGAGAAGAGGAAAAGTGGAGAAATGGCAATATTCTAATAATTAATGGCTAAGAATTTTCCAGAACTGATGAAAGATATGAACCCTCAATTCAAGAAACATGCATCTCAAACAAGAAAGTAAAAATAAATCCAGGGTCTTCCCTGGTGGTGCAGTGGTTAAGAATCCGCCTGCCAATGCAGGGGACACGGGTTCGAGCCCTGGTCCGGGAAGATCTCACATGCCACGGAGCAACTAAGCCCGTGTGCCACAACGACTGAGCCTGTGCGCCTAGAGCCTGTGCTCTGCAACAAGAGAAACCACTGCAATGAGAAGACCGCTCATTGCAACGAAGGGTAGCCCCCGCTCGCCTCAACTAGAGAAAAGCCTGTGTGCAGCCAAAAATAAAATTTAAAAAATATATATATAAAAAATAAATAAACCCACAACTAAGCACACAATGTAGTGAAACTGCAGAACACTATACACAAAGCAAAAAACCATAAAAGCAAACAGAGAAAAAAGTAAATAATCCACAAATAGCAAATCAACCAGACTCTTCAACAGCAATGCTTGAGGCAACATGGTGAAATATATTGTCAAAAGTCTAGAAGGAGAATAAATGTCAAACTAGAATTCTATTCCTAGCTGAACTATCACTGATAAAATTGAGGGGAAAATATGGGCATCCAAGATAAACAAGACTGAGTGATTTCCCACCCACTGACTGTTACTTAAAGAACTACAAGAAGATATACTTTGGGAAAAAGAAAATTTAAACCAGAAGAAAGGAGTAGGAGGCAAGAGGGAAAGCATCTGTTACATTGTTTTCTGTACTTTTTCTGTTTTGAAATAAAAATATAAAAAAGATACAGATGACCCAATTTACCTTGTTTAAAACACTTCACTTGGGAAAGGTGAAATAACGGTACCAGCCAAGAGCAAATGCTATCAAATGACCCCATGAAGCAACAAAAATAGAATAAAATTATTGACTTATCCATAAATATTAATGAATATGATCTGAGCATCTTTTGGATACAAAGAACAATACTGCTGAACCAGTGAAAGATGTTTAACAAGAAAAATATCTAATATTTTATTTTGGTAGAACATTTTTGTTCCTGTCCTTTCTTCCCCATTTAAGTTACGTATTTGGATACTGGTAATTCGTAAATAGAACTTTCATTTAATATTGTATATAATTGATCCCACACAGTCTAACTGATGTGGAATTCTGAAGGACTCATTTTTAAATAAAACTGAAAAATACAGATTCCTGAGTAGCCCCATAGATAATAAATCTATACTACAAAATTTTTAAAAATTACCTTTGCTATTCCATACAGGTTTTAATTATATTAGAGATAACAGAATACAACTTTGTGATATGATACAAGCCCACATAAATCGAGGTTTTTAAAAGATTCAACATCTTTCTAAATAAAGCCAACCTCAGCAAAAGAAATAGTAGGGCACATTTATTTGGAGTTCCCTTTAAATGTACTACACATGCACCAAAAATAACACCTCTTCTCGCTATGGCTACAGAACAAATGCCAAGTGCACATTTACATTAGAATCAGGTAACAAGCCACAGAATCTACTCACATTTATTGTCCCATAAGTAAGCAAATACAAGGGCAAAAATTACTAAGCGCTTCTCAGCAGACAAGAAATGGAAATGGCACAGAAGCTCTGCCAAAAAATACAAGGGGAGTAAATAGTCTCTTTTTATAAAAAGCAACGATACTGAAAATTGATTGAATACATTTCTTCAGCTAAAAACACAATGTCCATCTACTTGGCCATCAGCATCTAACAAACTCTCTCACCCTGGGCACACAATGAAAATTTGCTGATGAAGAGGACTTGCACTTTTCCTTTTCCATTTTTCTTGTTTGGGGACTTTTGTCTCATAGAAAGGAATAAAAATGGCTACCTCTAATTAAAAGAAAGCTGTGGTACATGTTACTTTTTCAGACATGATGTTTACTCCAGGAAGAGAAATGTCATGCAAACACGTGCCAAACCGAGTAAAATAAAGATGAAAAAGTTAAACCTAAACTATTTTACTTCATAAATTCTTAAGTAACAGTATCTAAACGATTATTTTGGAAACAGGGATGGCTCAGGATCTAGCCTTCTCAGCACCTCTTTCAACTACTGTACAACTTCCCAGTTTCTTGGGAAAATCCACCATAATACACAATTTCAGAGAGCCCTGGCCTGCTACTTTGGCACTGTTCCACTGTCAAGGAGTGAAACGATTCTTTTTTGTGCCTTCCCACTCTCTCCTCCTTAACTCCCCCCATGATCTCTGGAACCCAGGTGGCTCCCGACCCGCACTGGCAGGGGGAGGGGGCCTGGGCTGCCTCGGCACCTCTCAAGGAGCTCAGAGGGTCCCAGGGATCGGGACTGTTTGGAGCAATGGGAATTTGGGCACGTGAGTTTTGGACTCAGGTTATGGGGAGCCCTGTATTGGCTTGTTTAAAAAAGTGAAAGAAGGTATCTTTCCATGAAAATGACTGGCAGTAGAGTGTAGAATGGTTCCGAGGTGGGCTCTGAAGAGAACGAGCTTGAATTCAAATCAATGCTGTGTGACCTTGGGCAATTACTCTCCCCTCTCTGTGCCAGCTTTTCCCATCTATAAACAGGGATATAAATACTACCTACCTAAGGTCATCGTGAAGATTAAAGGACATAAGTTAAGCACAGTGCTTGGCACGTAGTAAATGCTCCAGAAGTATTAGCTATTATTAGTAGCAAGAGTACTAAAAACACAAAAAAATGGGTGAATGGGGAAAAGGTACAGTACTAAGGTTTCATTTATTATAAATGATTTAAACTGTAAAACCAAGAAAACATTTTCCTTAATAGGAAGTTAGTATTCACTGATCTAATAAAAACGTTAAAATGCAAAGTTTGTAACTTTCGGGCAACCATACACTTAAATATTCTTGAATTTTGATTCCCAAACCTTAAATTGTGATTCTTATAAAGGTTATTTTTAACAGATGATGTTGAATATCCCCCGTTACGTATTTTTTTGGGACTTGGGCAGTGGGCTTAATATTACATTCAATTATTTTAAGCTATGATGCCTTAAAGCAGCAGTCCCCAACCTTTTTGGCACCAGGGACTCGTTTCATAGAAGACAGTTTTTCCACAGAAATGGGGGGCAGGGGATGGTTCAGGCGGTAATGCGAGCAATGGGGAGGGAGCCACAGAGGAAGCTTCACTGGCTCACCCGCTGCTCACCCCCTGCTGTGCGGCCTGGTTCCTAACAAGACAGCTCTGCAGCCCCGGGGGTTGGGGACCCCTGCCTTAAAGCCAACCCCAGACCTCTTCTCCTGTCCCAGTCTCCTCACAGGAGGTACAAAGCCAAGCTTCATACAAAGAGCTGCGTCACTCTGAATTCCTTTCCTTTCTCTTATTGTGTGTGGCCTACCAAGGTCAGAAAACAAGTAATCTGAATCTTCCATTTGGACTTTCTTCCTTTCTGACTGTCCTTTGGAGATTTAGCACACTGTCCTTAGAGCCCTTGTTGAAGTAATGAACATAAGACTGAAGCCACAAGCCTTATTTTGCAGCAGAATCATTTGCAAAGAAAGATACTGACTACTGACGTTGAAGGGCATTATCTACCTAAGAATGGACCTAAAGGTAACTGAGTCAAGAATTTCCGGTCTTCCAATTTTCAGATAACAGAGTGGTATTTCTGAATGACTCACCAAAACATTTCCTCGGATAAGATGTCACTGAGACCATATGTTCTCAGACTGGGAGCTCAGGCCAGCCCTTGAAGAATGACGATATTTTTTTTTTTCTTTTACTTTAAAAATAGGACAAAAGATTTTGACTAAAGTATATGACACAGCAGAGGCTATGAACACAATTTTTCTATGATTAATAACGTTAAATTAGGCTGATTTGTCCTAAATGCAGTGGTGAAGCGTGCTGAACTATACTGGCTAAGGATTGTTTTGAAGTCCTGCATCCACAATTTTTGTCTTAAATCAGCAAATTGAACTATTATCTTTTAAAAATTACCTATGGTATCAAACATTTGGAAACTAGGGGGAGAGCCATCCATCCTTTCTTAGAGCTGTAAAATCTATATTCAGTGTCAAGATGAATTTAAAAAGATGCAAGTCTCCTGTGTATACTCACCAGGGGTTCTGCCATAATGATTCGAATCTTGCGCTCAGCCTGAGTGGTGAAGTTGACAAATAAACTCTTGAGGACATATTCTCCAGGTTTGCTGTCTGGGTCCACACTGATGGGTAACATGGTTGGTGGCCCTTTCTCCTTCTGTGTGCCAGATACGGGTGGAACTGGAGGCTTGATATAACCGTTGCCAACTGGAGAAGCTGAAAAAACAGAATGGATATTCTTACTGGCTGAAAATAACATCATCAATATTCAGATTGGCTATGTTAAACCATAAATATAAGGATATGAATCACATGAAGAATGCTGTAGTCAATATCATGACCTGGCCTTACGGTGTTAGGATTTAACTATTTTGATTAAATAAGTGTGTGTTATGCCATATTTATCTTGAAATACTTCTGGTTACCACATTGCTTTAGGTAAATCGTGTTGCCAAGACATAATACAGCTGAGAAATCCTAAAACATTTAGGATGTTTTTAGCTTCTTTATTACGTTCCAGGGAAACAGACTAAGAAAATGCACAGGGGAAAACAAGTGATTCCTTGTCCTGGTTTTCCTGATAACCAGGGGCATTCTGTCTTCTGTGATTCATTCTAATAATGGAAAAGACTCTGGTGTCGTCCCTTCCAGAAGTTTCCAAGAACAATTTTCAGAAGCCCAGCTGGCTCTTGCTCCTGAAAGGGATGCCCCTCTTGAAAGATAAAAGGCTCAAGCAGTGCCATCTATACCATCCAAGATGTGGGTTCTTTTCCCTCTCACCATCCTTCGGTTCAAGTCGGGATGCCCCTCCCCACCCTTTATAAAATGTGCAGATTCCCTACTTGGATTAGATCCTGAACAGAGGCCATTATCAGAATCTCCAGTCAGTGGCCTCCTTTCAGGATGCAGCAGACGGACCACTGCTTTGACAGTTACAGAAAAAGATTTTTTTATTCATAAATGAAAATTTCACGTCTCCCTACTTTTGGCTACCCTTTGACATGTTGAATTCTAACAAGGACTAGCCCCTTCCACCTAAGTACCTGTAAGATGGTCAGTTAACAATATTCAATGAAAGAAATATGAGAGTAGGTGAGCTCAGGTGACAGGCATTAGGTATGCTGAGGAGAGGACGATGATAAAGTAGACTTTTAGAAGGAAAACTAGATAGTGTGCGTGACTGGATACAGAGATTAAGGAGAGGAGTGAAGAAAAACAAAAGCAGATTTCCAGGTTGGACATTGGTTTGGCTGTCAAGAGAATGGGGGTATGTCATCGATAATAAAGGAGGGAAAAAGTTCTCCATGAAAGCTGAACACTCTTTTCTCAAAACTACAAATAAATTCAAGCCTTCTCTTAAACTTCTTTCCATCTCAAGCTAAATTCTGAGGAAGCCAAGCAAAAATTTTATTAATTGTATTAATTTTATGGAATTACCAGCGTGTCCTCACGTCATGTAGATTCTCTGTCATCTTTCTTACTCTTTCCTAACATCCCCTCCTCTCTACTTCATTTAACCTGCCATACAGCTGGGGACTCCCTTACATCTGGAGGGTCTTCCCATATCTCAACTACCACTAAACTTTAAGAATATGGCCTCTCAAGTTATAAAAATAAAATAAAATCGGTTGTATACGATTCCGTTTTCTCATTTCTCCATTCTCACTAGCTCCATCCTAGTCTAGGCCTTTGGAAACCTATGGCTAGATTACTACAGCAGCCCCACTGTTGGCTTAATTTCACTCGTTTCACATACCAAACGAGTCTTCCTTCAGCTTAATTCGAACACATCTCTGCTCAAAATGTTAACGGCTCTCAATTCTCCTCATCCTGCTTCAAACACATGGCCTGCTTCTGAATGTACCCAAGTCGTGCTGATGGCCCCGCTGACCCAGGTGTGGACCGTTCTCACCTGCGCCTTCCTGCTGTCCCTCCGCTGCTGCTCTCCGCTCTTCTCTGCTCGTCTAATCCTCCTGGCCTTTCAGAACCACTCTCACCCTCATCTCCATGAAAGCTACTCCACCAGGCCCACCCTCACTGGTCAGTCTGTTTGACAAGGTTTAAACGTTTAACTCTCGCGCTTTGGCCTTGTACATCCTGCATGACCTAAGGAAGGCTCCAGAGATGGCTGACAAGTGAAATCGTTATCCATTAGCCACACAGTTCTGCTGAGGGTTGGCTCTGTAACTGAACCATATACTTTTCTGTGTCCCCGCACAAGACTGTAACCTCCCAGATCTAATACAGAGTTCTTCGCACAGGTAATACTTAATAAATCCCTTTAAATCAATAAATGACATCTAACTTTATTTCTGTATGCCTTGACGTGATTCGTAAGGAGGGAAGACTATGAGAAGCATCAGTGGTCACAGTTGGAAAGGAGCAGGGTGAAACATTTGCAGTGAAGAGTCATTAGTGAGTGGCTTACTGAAAGGCACTATTAATTCTAAAGGGCATATTCAAAATCAGGTGATGCAAATGAAGTCCATTCCTCTGCCTTACCTCCCACCCTAAGTGCAAGAACCTGGTGGAAGTAGGAAGCCTCCCAGGTCCAACCTAAGAAGGACGTGCGATCTCCACGAGATATCATTCTAATGTATCAAGGGCACTGTGCCGTAGGACTGAGACTGAAACAGAAACCGAAGAAGTCTAAGTGGAGGACTTTTTATTCCCTTTAGTTTTCCACAGGACTTAATCCATTTCTAGAAGACAGCAATAATCAGGTTGATGGGATACAACTGCAAGACCAGATCCATGATCATAAGGCTCTGGGGCTTAAAAGTCCTAACCATAGTGAGAGAATGTTCCTACTGCAGAGCTGCATTTTCAACCAGAAGAGCTGAAATGCAGATATCAGAATGTCTCCCAGACAACCCTTCCATCTAAAAGGCCAAAGGACCAATTCACCGCTATCATAAAAAAATGGTATCTGCCAACACTTCAAAGCCCAGACATCCTCATGAGGACAAAAGTCTGTGTGCACAGCCTTAGCGAGCTGGAACTATACAAGTCCAGCGGAGCCCCGTGTCAGAGCTGAAAGCGACTCAGGGAGAGGGTGCCCATCATTCTGGCTGCAAACAGACCAGCTGGGCAGATGGAGATGCCCTGAGAGTTAATGGGTAAGTGTCCTTGAACCAGACCCACTCCCAAGTTTTAGAAACCCCTCTTCATTCCCACCATAATTCATAACAAATTCTAGCTTTTTGTTAGGATAATTTTCATGGCACCTTTCAGTGACTCAAATTATGTATTGTTACCAAATATAGTTGAGAAGCAGAAAATACATGTTCCTGGTACTCGAAATTTAGTCATAGCTCACACTAAACATTAGATCACTACCATTGGAAAAAAATCGTTATCTCCTCCCTCAGCACTTGCTTGCCCTTAATCTACACATAATTAAGATCAACTGTCTAGTTTCTAAGTTCATCATAGTCTGGAAACAGAAAATTATAAGGGAAAGGTACAACATCTGTGGGTAGATGCAGTAACAGCAGAAGAAGAAAAGGCACAACTCCCAAAAGCCACCAGAACTTAAAAATGCAGTTGCCTGAAGCCATTTAGTACAGGGCCACAGAACATGACACTGGGGGCAAGGATATCTCCATTCTGCAGGCTATCATGATTAGCGTTCACGATGATAACCCTGAGTCCCGTGGAAAGGTTAGAATAAGTTCAACATCTAGTCCTGCGTTTGAGAAGGTGAGGAAAAAGAACGATATAAATTTGCAAAAGGTTTCCATTTCAAAAGGAAAACACTAAAAAAGTTTTGGTATATGAAGGGGTAAACTTTGCTCTCAAAAATTAAATCTATTTCTTGCTAGGTCTGATTTTTAACTAAAACTTCTTTTTCATCGAAACATATAAACCAACCACCAGCTCAGTAACTGCCACACTAAGACCCCATTTTCCAGCTCTGCAAATGCAGGCGGTTACAGTCTGGCCTCTGTCTCCTCTGCTTCCGCATTTGTGGATTCAACCAACCCTGGATGGAAAATGATTAAAAAAAAAAAAAAAAAATTCCAGAAAGTTCCAAAAAGCAAGACTTGAATTTGCCACGAGCTGGCGACTATTTACACAGTATTTACATTGATTGTACTTACAACTACTTACATAGCATTTACATCATATTAGGTATTATAAGTAATCTAGAGATGAACCAAAATATACGGGAGGATGTGCATGGGTTATATGTAAATACTACACCATTTTATATAAGGGACTTGAGCATCCATGGATTTTGGAATCTGCAGGGCTCCTGGAAGCAATCCCCCGTGGGCACTGAGGGACAACCCTACAGTTTGAGTCTATTCCTCTCCACTGCTTTCCCTGCTTTCTATCCAGCCGAGCAAGCAAGCCAGTCTACACTTTAGGGTCCGGTCACTACCCTCTCCTCCACTGGCTGGGTCTAGGCCCTGCCCTCCACTGGGCCCTGCCACAGTCCACCCAGCTGCTCTGGATGGTCAGCATCCTCTTAACATGGGACCTCTGGAAATACGGATCCCTTAGGATAAAAGGATCCTGACAGGTCATTATCTCCTCTTCCCACCTAAAGACAAGTGGAAGGGACAATTTAACTTGGAGTAAACACTTTTCTCATTTAAATTTCCTGTATGTGATGGATTTTTAAGCTTCAACTCCATCTGCCTTTATCCGCTCTCCTTTTCTTCTTCATCTCATCTTCCTATTTTCACACAACAGCTCAATGTCCCTAGAAAGTCACTGAAACCAGTGTTCCTAGGGGCGGGTGGGGAGCTGAGGTGGGGTTGAAGAAAGAGCATCACTTTCAGATATTAATCAGGCCTCTAACTATTGAATCTTTGGAAATTTGCTTTGCTTATATTTTCCCATTTACATTTTAATCTCGGATGAAACATGTTCTAATTCTTCCTCGGTCTTAAATGGGTTTTGTTGATGCTATCTTATTACTTTCATTCTAAATTCTGTTTCAGTTGGTTCTGCTGGATGGTTTCAGGAGGTGTTTTCCCCCTTTTACTGGGTGTCTACTTCTTCTATCCAGCAGGCTCCATTCCTTAATCTGTTAGAAGTCTGTTTTAGGCTTTTGCGGCCCATTCGTTACCTCTTTATTAGATCTATTTCTGACCGCAAGTGATGATCTTTTGAGGGTGACTCTTTTTCCCCCTAATTTCATCAACTAATATCTTAATTTTTAGCCTGACTGCTCTTAGCTGGCTGCGGTCTTCAGCACAATCTCCCTGAGTTACCCACACTTCCACGAATTCCTAACCTCCTAACTGCAACACCAGCACAAACAGCCCCAAAACTCATGGTGCAGCTACATTTTTATTGCCACACTTAGGAAAGGAGAGGCTGTAACGAGTTTCCTTGTGTAAGTGCCCCAGAGGCTAGAAGTGGCGATCTATGTTACAGGAGAGAAAACTTTTTCTCAGTTAGGTTTTCAGACACGTTAACACCATCGCTCATTATAGCCTACCATCCATTCATTCTTTCACCCATTCACTTCAACCAATATTTAATGAATGAGGGCTGAGGCTTCAGGCTCTGTTCTAGGCACTGGGAAGACAGCAGTGAACAGATGGGTCCTGCCCTCATGGAGTTTACAGTTTACTGAGGCAGGGTCATATAATCAGCAATTTCATGTGTGTGTATACACACACACACACACACACACACACACACACACAATGTGTTAGATTGCAATACGTTCTAAAAGACAAAGGGAAAATTAAATTGAGTGAGCAAATAGAGGAACCTGCTCTTGTCTATCCGCCCAAAGGTGCTTAGATGTTACAGTCTACAACTGTGTGGAGAGGGATGAAAGACACGTGCATTCTTGGTGTCCAGAAAACCCAGAGCACCTGGCTCAGGCAGGGTCTGCTTTTCTGATCCATCCCTACGGCCTGCCTGTATCTGTGTCAGTTGGATTGGAAATGAGAATTTTAACCAGCCTGTGAAGGGCATGAATCAAAATGCTGACCAGACACACGGCTTCTTCACCTCCTTCACAAAGTACAGGACTCAGAAAGGGGGACATCTCTGCCAGCTCTTCAGCAGCTTACAAAGACAGACAAGCAACGAGCCAGCTTTTCAAAACACTCAGTGCTTTTTCTGATGTTTCCATTACTGGAACCACACCGTGAGCATTTGAAAAAGAAAATGGTTTACTTTTTTTTTTTTTTTAAGTGTCCTGAGATAGTATGTAGTAACTGTTCAAAGTAGGTACTCCTCCTAGAAATGAAGGTCTATTTAAACAACTTTACTTTCTAGAGATCTAAGTAACCTTATCTTTCAAAATAGGAGTAAACTGATTAGATTTCTTTGTTCACAGTTGGATATACGTTATTCTTTCTGCCAGCTCTCGGTGCCTCGCTCATTTTAGAGGTTTGGAGAGCAAACCCCTTTTGTAACCAAGAACTGGGTCCTTCTTTAGGGCCATACGTCCCCCCCTCAATCCCTCCTTTCCTGTAATAGACTTATTTTGTTTACTGGAATTACAGGAACATTGCATAAAACATAAACCAAGGATGACGCAGCTACTGTGAGAAAGTGTCACACTGTGTATAGACCAATAATAAATTGTCCACTAATGCATTTATGAGAGTGCTTAAGAAATGGCATTTTAAAGGGACTGCAAGTACTCAAAATGACCAGAAACCCTGAAGGTCATGGAAAGTAAATTAGGACGAAAAGAAAAAAACCCTCCAACTATGATCAGATGATTTATTTTCCTCTGAAGAGTATTATTAAGAAGTGGAGGGCTTCCCTGGTGGCACAGTGGTTAAGAATCCACTTGCCAATGCAGGGAACATGGGTTCGAGCCCTGGGCTGGGAAGATCTCACATGCCACGGAGCAACTAAGCCCGTGCGCCACAACTACTGAGCCTCGCTCTAGAGCCCACGAGTCACAACTGCTGAGCCCGTGTGCCACAACTACTGAAGCCCGTGTGCCTAGACCCTGTGTTCTGCAACAAGAGAAGCCACTGCAATGAGAAGCCCACGCGCCACAACAAAGAGTAGCCCCCCACTTGCCGCAACTAGAGAAAGCCCGCACACAGCAACGAAGACCCAATGCAGCCAAAAATAAATAAATAAAAAGGAGAAGTGAAAGATATTGGGATAAGAAGAAACAATTAGCTTGAGCAACAGAAAAATATTTAAGGGATAGAAGATTCCTAAATAATAGTATATATTTCAAAGTAGGTCAATAAAAGACTACTAGGCAAAAATACTCAGAAATTTTTGCCTTGGAAGAGAAATATATTCAATGACATGTTAAGTTCTGCTTAATTAATTTCCATAAAGTTCTAATAATGTGAAATGTTTGTTGATTAAATATATTCCTGCTTTCTCTTACACTATTTAGCTCTCAATTCTATAGTTCTCAAATTGTGTTCCTTCAAGTTTCAGGGTTCACAAGATATCTCTAGGACAATTAATATCTTTAATCCTCAAAAATAATCCTAGAAGGTCAAACAATCTCCCTTTTACAGATAAGACCATGTAGGTTCAAAGAGGTTACATGATTTGCCCAAGGTCACAGAGTGGTTGACTCAGGATCTGAACCCATGTTTACCTGACAGCATTCCTTGTGAGCTTCCTGTATCACCCTGTCTTAAAACAGAGCAGTTGCTTGCGATGAAGACTAAATAATGTAAGTCCCTTTACCCACCCACAAGGCTTTTTCCCCTGGTATAAACTAGTTTGGGGACTTCAAGGGATGACAAGATAAAATATAAATGTTGTAATTTGGAGAATGAGGCTTCCTGTGGATTAGTATAGATGGTTATTTTCTAGACAGACTCATACAACCTCCAGACTCATACAACCCCATGCCAAGTTGTATGTCTTCTTCACCTTGAATGCATCTTGTAGGCATTAGAGGAGGCTAAGAAAGGCTAGGAGTACAAAAAAGAATCAAGAATTGAAGACCCGACACTTCCCTGGCAGTCCACCGGTTAAGACTTTGCCTTCCAACGCAGGGGGTGCGGGTTTGATCCCTGGTCGGGAAGCTAAGATCTCACGTGCCTCGCGGCCAAAAAATGAAAACATAAAACAGGAGCAGTATTGTAACAAATTCAATAAAGACTTTAAAAAATGGTCCACATCAAAAAAATCTTAAAAAAAAAAAGAATTGAGGACCCAAATAAATATATGAAATCTGATTAATGACACACCTTAGAAAGGTCTAGAGACTATTCTTTCATGATGATATAACCTTTAACTGGTTGTTATCCTAAGAAGAAGCAAGTGAACTTGAAGGCACAGTTCTCTGTGTTGACTTCAATCTGCTGCCTCTCAAAACCGTTTTTGTCTTTGGTCTCCCAAAGACTGAACACCTTGGAGAGAGTGAAAAAGTTCAGTAAAGAGACAGTAAGCATCAAGTCACTGCCCTGTTTTCTCTCTTCCTTTACCTTCCAGTATTTTATCTTAGAGAAATGACAGTAACACTTGAGTGATTTCCTTTATAAACATCTGTCATCTGCTAAGATGTAATTACATGGACTTTCCCCTGATCTTCCAAGTAAGTACTGTCATCAGAGCCTGAGAGAACGTATGCCAAGATCTGTGAGCAAAGGAAGATGAGGTTACATTGACATTTCAAGGTCCATTCTCACCAAAAGGAGACAGAATAACCTGCTAGAGGCGGGATAATCCTCAACTTCAACTTCTGTCTTCTCCCGAACAGAACTGACAAGTGGCTCTCATTCATGTGGCCCTCACTGGCCATCCTCTTCTCTTTCTTATATTTTCTCCTTTCTACTGTCTTCCTCTTATGGCTCATTTTATGCAGTAAAGTCTCATTAATTTGAAATTCCTTAATTTAAAATCGATGATACATTGGACAAGGCCTTGCATTCTTTTATGTTAGCTTTGAAAAAGATTTGCTACCTTTTGATGTGAATCAGGGGTGCTCAGAAACTCTGCACGTCAGATTCTCCTGGAAGGCTGGGCCCTACCTGATTCAGGGGCTCTGGGGTGGAGCTCGATAATTTGCATTTCTAACCAGTTCCCAGGTTATGCCAATGCTGCTGGCCTGGGGACCATATACTGAGATCTCTGAGGAAGGCAAAGGGGACCAATTAATCCAGTTGATAGAAGTGTTTTTGTTTTTTTTTTTTTTTTGAAAATGCAAGTTTTTATTATCATTACTATTTTTTTTTCATTTTGTTTCTACATTGTGTTTCTTAGAAGTGTTTTTCATTCCTTTTGCCTATAGCAAAACTGATATGCTTCATGAACTCCAACTAAGTTAATGCTTTGTAGGCAAAACAGAGGAAGAGCACTGAATGGAGAGTCCAAGGTCTGAGTCCCAGCACAGCTGTGTGTGTCCCTGGGAGAAGAACCTGCAGCAACTGGTCTTTGCTCTCCTTATCTGTCCTTCTTAAAGAGGCCAGGCCTAGTTGTCCTTTCTAGCTCCAGTATTCTATGACTGTATAAAAATATGCACTGACGGGCTTCCCTGGTGGCGCAGTGGTTGAGAGTCCGCCTGCCGATGCAGGGGACACGGGTTCGTGCCCCGGTCCGGGAAAATCCCACATGCTGCGGAGCGGCTGGGCCCATGAGCCATGGCTGCTGAGCCTGCGCTCCGCAACGGGAGAGGCCACAACAGTGAGAGGCCTGCGTACCGCAAAAACAAACAAACAAACAAAAAATGCACTGACACCATTTAAAACATCACTTATTCAAACACTTAGTAATCAACACTTGCCTTCCCTGGAATTAATATAAACCAGTGAGATTCCATTGTCTGTCTTCTCTCTAGAGGAAACCTTGACGAATACTCCTGACCCTTCCAGTTCTACCTCCATTTCTGCTCTGGTTCCCACCCACCTTTCTGAGACTGGCAACTCCCTACACTCCAGGTAGACATAAGAGGAAACCTGGCTTCATGCCTAGCTGTAAATTCAGGACTCGTGTCAACATTTTTTCAAAAACATTAGGTGCTGAGAGTCTGCCTTTCACAAAACCCTGTAATAGACCTAGAAGGACAGAGGCATCAACTCTGTTCCAGGCCACTGATTCGCCAGACTTTGTGGAATAGATGGCATCTGACCCAAGGCTTAAAGGACAGGTAGGACTCTGACAGGTAGAGATGAGAAAGGCACAACCCAGGCGAGGGCTCAGCATGGCAGGTGCCTGGAGGCATCTGCTAAGGGTCTCTCCTTGTCCTGTCCTCCCTCACCCACCCACCACACATCCCCATCACAGCACACATGCACAGACTCTGTCTTCACCAAGGAACTGAGAAATTCTCAAGAACAGGACCACATCTGTCTTTATCTCAAGCACTGAGTACAATGCCTGGCATAATTAAACAATTGTGCTTACTTAATGGAAATACACCCATCTGATTCCACAGTACACAGCCTTTGTGTGAATGAAATCACTGAACAAGTATATATGTGAAAAACTTAAACTCCTAAGTCCTATAAAAATGTGGGTTTTTGTCTTTCTCCAAGTCTCCAGTTGGTTTGCAGTGGGAGCTGTTCCACGTGTAGACGTACTATTGATGAGATCACTGAGGGAGGTGAGTTCCTCAACCTCCTACTCCACCATCTTGACCTCCTCCTGTGCATAATTTTTATTTATTTATTTATTTATTTATTTTTGGCTGCGTTGGGTCTTCATTGCTGTGTGCGGGCTTTCTCTAGTTGCGGCACTCTTCATTGAGGTGCACGGGCTTCTCACTGCGGTGGCTTCTCTTGTTGCAGGGAATGGGCTACAGGCACACAGGCTTCAGTAGTTGTGGCTCGCAGGCTCTAGAGCGCAGGCTCAGTAGTTGTGGTACACGGGCTTAGTTGCTCCACGGCATGTGGGATTCTTCCCGGCCTAAGGCTTGAACCTGTGTCCCCTGCACTGGCAGGCAGATTCTTAACCACTGTGCCACTAGGAAAGCCCTTGTGCATAATTTTTTAATGGGGAGGCAATAAGGGGAATTTTCTATCCAAATGACAACTTCCTCTTCTCTAGTCTTTTTTCTTTGCCATTATATCATGTCAGTAATAAATATTCAGTGCCTTACCCACTTTTTATATCATTTAAAAGTATTCAGTACTTTACAGTTTTTTCATCATCCTAATAAAAATCTTTGACTCTTGAAAAAAATGTAGGTTTTTAATTCTTATTATTAGAATTAAGGTCTTGGATGACAAGTCAACGAGTTTGGATTCTATTTGGAGCTAGCAGGTTTCTGGGAGGAATGTTGATCGATATTGTTGTGTAGGATGGGCTAAAAAAAAAAGGGCTGTTTGAGGGACAACACAAATTAAAGACCACTGCACCAATTCTGAGAAAAACAATGAAAGTGGGAACCTGTATGGGGCCCATCAGAGCAGAAAGGAAGGTCCTACATCTTACAGAGATGATCTGAAATCCTGTCACATCACGATTTTCCAATAAGAAAGTCATGCAAGATGTGTTTCCCTGGTGAGATGTTATAATGGTTAAGGCGTTGGAGAAACTTTTTTAGAATACTGACTCTAGAAGCTTTCTCAAAATTCCCCCCCTGTGGCAGGATACTGGTCAGAGTTCTTCTGCCCCCAAGCACTGAAAACTGTTGGCGAGGTATTCCTGGGAATAGCAGAGGGGTTCCCAGTCTCCTAACACTAGAACAGAGCAGCAGGGCAGAGAGGGAATTGTATCTTGCCCTATATGTCCATCCTCATCAAGTTTTCAAAACAGCAGAGCTAATATCCATTTACAAGAAACAATGGGGATGTAGGATCAAGTTAAATGTCACCCTAAGGAAGCAAAAGAAATAATCCAGAATTGGGTCCATTTTATAAGAGGACATTTTAAAAATGACAATCAAAGCAATTTGCATACGAACTGGATATTAGGCAATATCAAAGAATCATGGTTAACTTTGTTAGGAATGATAACGGCACTGTGGGTAGGTTAGAAAATACCTATATTTTCTAGACTGTATACCGATTATATAGAATTCAATGAAATGATGCCCATATTTGATTCAAAATACTTACGAGAAAAACGGTGTACATGAAGTAAACATGATTAAATCCCGATAACTGTTAAATCTGAGTGATGGAGATGTGTTGTATAATGTACTATAACAATGGGGATGTAGGATCAAGTTAAATGTCACCCTAAGGAAGCAAAAGAAATAATCCAGAATTGGGTCCATTTTACAAGAAAAGTGCAATAGTGTCTACCAATCAATGGAAGAGATAAAAATAGTATGTGATTAAAGGAGACTTAGGAGACAGAGCAACCAAATACAATGTGCGGACCTTCTGTGAATCTTGACTTGAGCAAACCAACTGCCGGAGGACATTTTAAAAATGACAATCAAAGCAATTTGCATATGAACTGGATATTAGGCAATATCAAAGAATCATGGTTAACTTTGTTAGGAATGATAACGGCACTGTGGGTAGGTTAGAAAATACCTATATTTTCTAGACTGTATACCGATTATATAGAATTCAATGAAATGATGCCCATATTTGATTCAAAATACTTACGAGAAAAACGGTGTACATGAAGTAAACATGATTAAATCCCGATAACTGTTAAATCTGAGTGATGGAGATGTGTTGTATAATGTACTATCCTTTCTCCTTTTGTGTTTGTTTGAAAATTTTTCGTAATAGAACATTTTTAAAAGATAAGGCTCATTTGTAAAAAGTTTCCATTATTGCCTTATAGCGGGCAATAATGAAGGAATGCTACCTTAGAACCTCAATTCAAAAAATAAATTATTATCTAAGAAAACTGAACACCATCTATAATCTAGGTTTGATCACGTAAGTTAGAATGTTCACTAAGATTTCAAGTCCAGCTACATCCTTTCACATTAACTGTGTTGGAGTGAATGGTGTGTATCTTGGAGCGTTTACACTTACAACACACAGCAAGGGTGAATACAGGTGGGATGTCATTCCCCTAGGTGTCCTTTTTCATACTTATGATATTTCAGAAATATTTCTGTCTGAAAATACTATGAATGCAATCAGTTAGTCAATTTGCTATAAATGAGTCCTTAATACGGATAAGGTGCTCTGCAAAGTTCAGTGGAGAATACAAAGATAAATTTAAAGTGACAATTTGAAAGATTTTTAAAATTTAGTACATTCAGTCACACGATGCCACGAGGCAGTGTCAGGCTGATGAGCCAATGGACGAGCACATGAATTTAGGAGAGCATTCATTAATTTGTTCATTGATTCGGTCATCGACTATTTACTAAAAGCCCACTCTGCTCCAAGCAGTGTGCCAGCTGCAGGGGCGGGGGAAGGCACGTACGACTCCTGTCCTCATACAGCTGATGGTACGTGGGGTATGTGGGGGAGATAGGCATTACATAATAAACACACCCAGAAAGAGAATCACAAATCGAAGTGCTCTGAGGGCTGCTGAAGAGAGAAAAAGGGGAAAAGACTCAGAGACATAGAAAACAAACTTATGGTTACCAAAGGAGAAAGGGGGGCAGGGGAGGGATAAATTACAAGCTTGGGATTAACAGATACACACTACTGTACATAAAATAGATAAACAACAAGGACCTACTGTATAGCAAAGGGAACTCTATTCAATATCTTGTAATAACCTATAATGGAAAAGACTCTGAAAAAGAACATACATATATATAACAGAATCATTTTGCTGTATACCTGAAACACTGTAAATCAACTATACTCCAATGAAGAAAAATCCTACGAGAGAGACAGACAGACAGGGTGGACATATCTGTGACTATGGGGTCAGGGCAGGACCGTCTGGGGTGGTGACACTGAGACCTAGAAATTACTGATGATAGATACAGTCAGAGAAGCCTTCAAGGCAGAAGAGAATGAGAGCAAACTGGGGCGAAAGGATGCCTCATGGTGGCTCACTTGCTCACTTCCTTCTGGTTTTATTAGAGGCTCTTCTGGCCAGACACTCCTTGGCACTTCCTCTTACTGACAGCTTCCATCCCCTTTACCCAGCTTTGCCCTCCTGCAGAGTGCCGGCCACCTCTTGATATTTAGTGATATATTTTGTACTTGTTTTCTATCTGTCTCCTCTACTACACTTAAGTACAGCAAGGGCAAAGAATTTGTGTAAGTCCTCTTGTATCCTCACTTTCCAGCTTAATAGCCAGTACTCAGTAAATAGTTCTTGCATTAAGGAGGAAGGAAGCATTAAGGTATATAAGGTCATGAACTGTCTCCAGCCTAGCACCTTGATATTCAACCCAAGACTCACAGCAAGTCTACTGGGAGAGCTCTTTCTGCCACCTAACAGGACACTGACAAATAAAGCACCAAGATGCCCAGGAGGAGAATGTTATATCAAGGACGACAGCACGTCATTTCGGTGGAGAAGTTGACTAATGGTGTGTTGAGGAGGCCTGGCTTATGAAATCTTTACAACAGAGCTTGTCAAGTGCAGGTTGGGACCTGTTACTCAATCATGAAACCAACCGAGTGGGTGCTGACCAGCATGACTGCAATGAAATAGAAAAGTGTAGAAGAAAAAACAGCAGAGCGATGACACCCTGCATAGTGAGGCGAAGCACTGTTTCATGATACTTTTGTTTCCAGTCTCTGTGCCCACAGATATGTATGTGTGTGTGTGCTCTGGGTCATAACGCAAAATGTGTTTCCCACTGTGGGGCATGGCCAAGAAGGCTCTAGAGGCTGCAGGAACAGCAGTCATTTGTAGGCTGCTGTCTAGGCGGTAGCCTCAGGTCCACCCTCAAGGACAGACCCAGCTTCTTGAACTACTTTATTAGAACCGTATGTAAGCCAGAATCAAGGGTAAGAGAAGTTTCTGCAGCTGCATGAGTGGGCGCGTGACACAGGGACCCAACCTGAAGTGACAATGAAGACAGGGCAGGCTGGATGTGCAGGGACGGCCACCAGAAAGCAGGGCCAGGCACTGCCCTTTCTTGACATTAAAGGTCACGAACCAAAGTTTTAGCTGTTCCCTTCAGGATACCCTTGGAGACTACATGATGCAGGGCGGCAGGTGAGGGGACTTGAAGAGGAGTCCGGTCCTATATATGTCTTTGTTAATATGATATATATCATAAAACAATATACATACAGGGGGTGGGATGAATTGGGAGATTGGGATTGACATACATACACTAATATGTATGAAATAGATAACTAATGAGAACCTGCTATATAGCACAGGGAACTCTACATCACTTTGCTGTACAGTAGGAACTAACACAGCATTGTAAAACAAGTATACCCCAATTAAATACATAAATAAATTAATTTAATTAAAGCATGTTACTGTGCAAAAAAAATACATGCACATCAGTATAATATACATTACAATACGCATTCTACTATAAAATATACACACATATATATGTATGCAATAATCTACATATACATATGTATAATATAGATGTTATGCATATACATTATCAATACATATGATAACACAAGATATGCTTGCAACATCTGGAGTGAGAGAAGGACTTCCAGTGCAGGGTATACAATAGAAACTCTATAATTTGTCCATGAACTAACTGAATAACTGAAATCCTTTATAGTCTGGTTAGTTTTTGATTTTGTCAAGATCAAAATATTTATTAAATTCCTGGTTCATATGTGCTTACTTATTTAGATGTCAACTCATTTAATAAAAAATATTTTAGGTTTTATTAAATTCTTAAGTAGTTACGGAACTGTAACTACAGTACAATGACTGTAAAATTCACTTGATACATGCCTACCACAAGTTTATCATCTAAGGCAATGATAAACCTACCGATTCACAGAAAACATATTAGTTGTTACTGATCTCTTAGCAGTTAAGTTTATATATTGTGAGCAAGAAAGACAATGAGTTAAAGAGAAGCTGAGATGGCTAGCAGAGCATGGGAGTGGTCTGTCCAGTGGTAACACAGCAAGGGTCGATAACATTTCCAAGAGACATCAAACAACAAAAGTATTAAGCATTTCACATAAGTCCTATTACAATGCAGCATTTTTTCCAAATGCATCCATATGTTTTGTCTTTTAACTTGTATGCTTGTAATACATGAAAAAAAAATCTCTTGAGAGGAAAAAGTTTCCTAACATACACTCCACTTTTATAAACCATAAGGGGTAAATTAATGACTACTAGAGATTTTATTCCTAGAAACAGAATGGTATTATATGTAAACACCTAATAGTCTCACTAGAGATACTGCACAATAATTAACAAGTAATTAAATCTCCCAAATCATTAATAAACAAAATGTTTCTTCTCTAGTAGAGCAGTTTGTTGTGCCTTTACCATTTACAAGTTAACTTTTCCTCCACCTTCATTAAATAGAAAGTTAAATGGTGGATATCCAAGATGCATGTAATTAACTGTGTCATGGAAGTTACCTCTCATTAAATTTTTGGAACTCCTGTACAATATTGCTTACAAGGTTATGCTAGAGCTAATGTAACCAGGCTATTACTTGGATAAAGAAAAAGCAGCAGCATGCAATTTGGACCCAGTTAATGCTGGTTAACATGTGGTATCCTGTTTTTTAGTTCATAAAAAAGAAAAAAACATTTTTTAAATGTTGGAGAAGGCTAGGCCAAAAGCAAAGGAAAAACTGCTTTGGGCCCATTTCAATGTTTGAAAGAAAACAAATAAGGATATTTACAACAGTATTTAGAAGAAATCAAGCATAAACCCTACCTCTGCTGTAATATTTAATGTGATGGTATTGACTATTTTCCAAATACATGTTAGCAATGTTTACAGACTAGCAATTTTATAGAACAGATAGTCATATCGAATCTTTTAGTGAAACTTCAGTGCACAGAAAAATTCCATGACATCATGGCTTTGTTGTTCCAGAGACTCATGTATAAAACTGACCAAATCTTACCTCAGAAACACTGCAGTCCCAAACAGAAACCCCAAAGGGTATTATTCTTATCTCTGAACAGTGACATTATAAGTAATTCCCTGCATGGAGATGCAGGTGCCCCTCCCACCCCCATCCATGGTAACCTTTAGGAAAATCCTCCCTACACCCAGCGCTTAATAACCAGTTACCCACTCTGCACAATTAACAGCCTTTCATACCTACCAAGCCCTTTTATGAAGCTGATCACACAGGATCGTCTCCAACAAGCTGCTGTAATCTCCATGAGCCTGAAAAGGACCCGAACGCACAGTCTGGAACCGTTACACAGACTGTGTTCCAACGCAGAAAAACAGAATGACCAAGGCCATGACCCTGCTGCTCTCTGCCACCATAAGTGTCTCGGCCACAAGGTAGGGCTCTTTTATTTCTGGCCCAAGGTGTATTTTTAGTCAGGTACTAAAGACCTACAGTAGAAGACAAACTAAAACAGGCCTTCCGTCCAGGGAACACTGTTCATACCAATGAGACAATTTTTAGCTGCACAGTAAGACAGTGACCCACAACTAGCAAAGTGCCTGTATGTCTATATTTAACCGCAAGAACATACTATGCTACCAGATTAGTCAAGCTGCTTAGAGCACTCCAGGAACATGAGCCTGACCTCCACAGCTCTCCACAAACAGTTCACGCATTCCGCTTCCACGCACGACCCATGGAGCCGACCCACCGGGCTGCAAGCGTGTTCCTGTGACCAAAGAAATACAAGAGCAAAGACAACACAGGGTGGGTGATAAACCGTTGCTTTGGGAACCAGGATCTCTTGGCCACAAGTGTGAACAGCTTTAAACAGCTTAAGTTCTTACAGACAAAACCAACAGCAGAGAATCCCTATTTGAAGCCAAGAGTCAGTGAGAAACTATACACCCTTAAGGAAAACGAAACACTGAACATCTGTTAACGTAACGAGTAAAGGAAAGTGATTGGGTTTAAATCTATAGTTATATTATTTTAAAAGGCACAGCCGAAATCGACTTGTTAAAAACTTAATTTATAACACCAAGAAGGAGCCAACATTGGTGAGCGTTGAGTGTTCTATCTTCAAAAGAAAACAGGTTTAGGCCAACAAGATTGAGAAGGAAAATGCAAGTCACTTAAAAACGAAATAGAAGTGTAACTAACTGATCTTTCAATGGGCATTATTTCCGACAGAAAAATTTTATGAGGGTCAGTGAAAATCTATTTCTTCACTAACACAGCTGTGAAGAGCACAAAACCCAAGTCATTTTCTATTTTTGATTTGCTCAGGGTAACTGAAGGTTTGCTCTAGCAATATAGGTTGGAATTATGGGGAATTGACTGATGAACGGAAACATTTCACAGGAAGGAGAAAAATGTCCACATTACCAAAATGAACACTCCAAGTGTTTTCAGGCAAGCTAAACGCCAGCAAAGATGCCCCCGTGGTACCACTGTGTCTTACACATCCAGGGTTTATAACGCCTTGTTTTAAGAGTTGACTGAGGTACCTATGTGGCATTTGGTTTATGTTTTACTAAATGGGGCCAAAACAATTACAAGTGTGCCTAGGGAGGTATCTGAATTTTGAGTAATAAGAATTCTTCAATTTTCCTCTTTCTGGATCTAAATTGGAATCAAGACTCAACTGAAAATTTGCACTTTGTCAGCTTCAAGTCTCTAGTGCTATTATTAGATCAACCTTTCAAGTGATGTGACTGTCATTCAATAAAAAAAAGTTACTTAAAAGAGCCTCATACAAATAAGAAAAAAAGTATCCATCATTTTATTTTTTCACTCTTTTTACAGATACCAATTACCAAACAGCATTTAAGGGAAGTGCAAGAGAGAAAGAGGTAGAAAAAAGAACTAACGTTAGTGAGACATGGAACTGGATTCAGGTGCTCTGCCAGGCACTTTTCAGGTATTACTTCATTCAGTCCTCACAGCAACCTTATAAGGTAGGCATTACCAACTCCATTTTACAGTTGATGAAAAGGATTAAAAATAAGATTGCTCAAGGTCATTCAAATACAGGGTTGTCAGACTCCAGAGTCACTACACTGATTTTTATTCTACTACCTTCCTTACTATGAATTGGAACTTCTAAACAATCGTAACCTTAGAGTATTTGTTTTTGTAGACATTTAGGAGGAGCCCCCAAGTAATCTACTTTTTAATCCAAAAATTTCACATATCCCAAACCCAGCTGAATGCCAGAGAGTCTAGTCTCCTTTGATGCCCTCCATGGTTTGTTCATGCTTCTGTGGTACCCTGGCCCTTACCAGTTTGGGGAACATCCTTAGGGCATAAACCACATTGTTTTCATCTTTGGATGCCTAGTAGAGTTGAATTAATGAATAACAGAAGGTGTCTTTTAGAGTCAAAACAGATGACACAAAGTCCATCCATTAAAGCTCAGAGTCTTTGTTACTAAGAATTCCCACCTCACCTCACCCATCTCCACTCAGAGCTTATTTCTCCTACGGTACACATCATTTTAACCATCTTGACCTTGCCTCAATTTATGTTAGA
Source organism: Neophocaena asiaeorientalis asiaeorientalis (assembly GCF_003031525.2). NCBI lineage: Eukaryota > Metazoa > Chordata > Mammalia > Artiodactyla > Phocoenidae > Neophocaena > Neophocaena asiaeorientalis. The sequence continues at coordinate 15,689,227 of NW_020174268.1, forward strand.
CTTGCCCCAATTTATGTTAGACTTCACGGATGGGTGAAGGCTCCTACGGCACACTAACAGTTGAGTAAGTGACAGCTGTCAGCTCATGGCTGATATGGATAGAAAAATCAGAAAACAACGACAAAAAGCAGACATAAAACTTTGGAAGGATAGCAGCCTTAGGATATTTTAATATAACAACAGAGAGCCCTTAACATTTCAAGAGCCCTAAAGGTAGCCATATGTGATGAATCTTTAATAATGAATACACGTGCTGACGATCTGAATTCATTTAGACATGGCTAAATTATGATAGCATACAATAGCACAGATACAATACAGAGAATAATAAAGTATGCTTTACAAAGAATTCTATTCAAAATTATTCAATTGAAATGTTTTGATACTTCAAGGGTTAAGCTTCATGACTTGGAGAAATTTACTCAGAGATCATTTGTTCCCCGATGATGTTACATAAATGTCATGCATTTTAAACGATATTAATGTAATCTAAGTTTAATCAGTAACATACACTGGACTGTTGGCATGCTTAATTGACAGTACCATAATAACCCTCATATTAATTGAATGATGACTTTAAAAGTTGATGCTTTTTATTACTTTAAAAGTTAATCTAATCATCTCACACCGGTCAGAACAGCCATCATCAAAAAATCTACAAACAATAAATGCTGGAGAGGGTGTGGAGAAAAGGGAACCCGCTTGCACTGTTGGTGGGAATGTAAATTGATACAGCCACTATGGAGAACAGGATGGAGGTTCCTTAAAAAACTAAAAATAGAACTACCATACGACCCAGCAATCCCACTACTGGGCATATACCCTGAGAAAACCATAATTCAAAAAGAGTCATGTACCAAAATGTTCATTGCAGCTCTATTTACAATAGCCAGGACATGGAAGCAACCTAAGTGTCCATCAACAGCTGAATGGATAAAGAGATGAGGCACAGATATACAATGCAGTATTACTCAGCCATGAAAAGAAACAAAATTGAGTTATTTGTAGTGAGGTGGATGGACCTAGAGTCTGTCATACAGAGTGAAGTAAGTCAGAAAGAGAAAATCAAATACTGTATGTTAATACATATATATGGAATCTAAAAAAAAAATGGTCACGAAGAACCTAGGGGCAAGACGGGAACAAAGACACAGACCTACTAGAGAATGGACCTGAGGATACGCGGAGGGGGAAGGGTAAGCTGGGACAAAGTGAGACAGGGGCATGTACATATATACACTACCAAATGTAAAACAGATAGCTAGTGGGAAGCAGCCGCATAGCACAGGGAGATCAGCTCAGTGCTTTGTGACTGCCTAGAGGGGTGGGATAGGGAAGGTAGGAGGGAGACGCAAGAGGGAAGAGATATGGGGACATATGTGTATGTATAACTGATTCACTTTGTTATAAAGCAGAAACTAACACACCACTGTAAAGCAATTATACTCCAATAAAGATGTTAAAAAAAAGTTAATCTAATATTCATAAAAATTTCCTTTCTGTTTCTGTGTGGCATGGTGGCTTGACTGCAAATATTTTTAAGGGCAAGTGAAAGTCCAAACTGGTTGCTTCTATCTTCACAAGCTTACAAGTTGCAAGGACGTTCCTCAGTGTGTCTAGTTAACCTTATTGTTTTGGCAAAGACTGTTTCTAGGCTACTGACCGACTGATACTACTTCATGCTACTTTATTGGCATGAAGGTTAGATTATATAACCACTCTCATCAAACGTAGCCTATTAGACTGTATTCACCTTCCTTAATGTACAATCTATTATATTATGGGAAGCAAAAAATATCCTTTAGACACCAACTCAAATTTTTCCAGCTTGAAGAAAAAGTCAGCATTTAAAGTGGTGACACTGAACACAACCTATATCAATCAAAACCCTAAAGTCATAAGAAACTCAGGCTGATAATTCTTTTTTTTTTTTTTTTTTTCGCGGTACGCGGGTCTCTCGCTGTTGTGGCCTCTCCCGTTGCGGAGCACAGGCCCCGGATGCGCAGGCTCAGCGGCCATGGCTCACGGGCCCAGCCGCTCCATGGCACGTGGGATCTTCGCGGACCAGGGCATGAACCCGCATCCCCTGCATTGGTAGGCGGACTCTCAACCACTGCGCCACCAGGGAAGCCCTAAGCTGATAATTCTTTTTTTCCCCATCATTGGCCTTAAAAACTCAACATTTCTCACTGAGTCTTTAAAACCAATTTGGGATATATTTAATGAAATATTTCAGTAATAGGACGTTACATTTTATTTGCATAATCACATGCACACTAGTCTTTCTAGAAATTTAGTAAATACAAGTGTTAAAATATTACCACAGAAATGTGGCAGTTAATGATAGATGCCAGTGTCAAGAGGATTATCTCTTTTCACTATTTTTCCATGAGATAACATAGTATAGAATATATTCATTCACTTGGATTAACAAATCTTTCAGAGACAAAGAACCTCTGAGGCTATCTTAGGGTATTAAGTACAACATAAGCAAACATCACGTGCAGCCTTGCCCCTTCCCTGTGAAAACCAAAAGGGCAGAGAACCTTTAAAAGACAATGTGTCATTATGCTTGGAGGCAATGGCTATCAAACAGGCTTCTAGTTGTAGGTAGCCACTGCCAAGCATGTCGTTACCTGAAGACATATGCAGCAAACAAATGCAATCCCAAAATGTTTGCCAGGAAGGTCTCTAGGAAAATACTGGTTTGTTTTGGCACAGGGAGCCTCTGGAACCCAGTCACTTTCAAAGCAGTATTCTACCAACAGGTGTGCAATACGTACTATATACAGACTGTCTGAACCTATACAGGGGCTTTCTTTAAACCTATGTATCACCCATGCTCTTGTAAATTACCAGGTGCACTTAAGCCCAACCTTAGAGAGGAAAATCAGAAGGGGTTCTATGCTACTGAGAAGGGAAAGAACTTACGTGTGTTAGCAATACTCTAAATGCTTTCTCTCCAAAAACTTTTCTCTGATGATGAATCAGCTTAGAGACATTCCGCAGTCCCACAACTATAAGTGCAATCCCTAAATGGATCTTTCCCTGGCCTACAGTCTTTTAATTACTCTATATTGGAGGAACATTGCATTGATCCTGTTCCTTGCGTTTAACTCATTTATTTTGGGGGGGAGGGGCCTGACAAAAGCCCATTTACCCAAAGCTGGGGAGCTCTTAAAAAGTAAAAATTCCAAGGCTTCCCTGGTGGCGCAGTGGTTGAGAGTCCACCTGCTGATGCGGGGTACACAGGTTCGTGCTCTGGTCCGGGAGGATCCAACGTGCCGCGGAGTGGCTGGGCCCGTGAGCCATGGCCGCTGAGCCTGCGCGTCCGGGGCCTGTGCACCGCAACGGGAGAGGCCACGACAGTGAGAGGCCCGCGTACCGCAAAAAAAAACCCCAAAATACAACTACTTGCATCTAAGAAAGCATCATTTAAACAAAGATTTCCGAACTTGAAGTTTTGACTGGTCCTGCAAACGTTAACCTTTTCTATAAAGTATGTAAATTCTGGTGAAATAGTTAATGCCAGGAGATCAAGGAATTAGCTCATATCCCTTTTGACTATTCATTAAGAAAGCACATAGGAGCCAAGAGTGTCTAAAAACCAGTCACATTGAACACTTAGGAATCATTCAGCTAAGTATCGCATATCCATTTCCACCCAATGCTTATGAATCGTCATTACTGGTTTTATTTAGCAGCAAAAAAGAGACTTTTCCAAAAGAGAACTTTATACAAGAGAAATGTACATAGTAAAAGCACCACTGGGCTTCCCTGGTGGCGCAGTGGTAGAGAGTCCGCCTGCCGATGCAGGGGACACGGGTTCGTGCCCCGGTCCGGGAAGATCCCACATGCTGTGGAGCGCCTGGGCCCGTAAGCCATGGCCGCTGAGCCTGCGCGTCTGGAGCCTGTGCTCCGCGACGGGAGAGGCCACAGCGGTGAGAGGCCCGCGTACCGCAAAAAAAAAAAAGCACCACTATTTTGAGGACTACAATGGTTGTTTTTCTATTAAGTTAAAATTTGCCTTTACAAGTCAGGGAAGGAGCAGGAAGAAGGCACTTAGCCACATACATTTTTACTACTAAGGAAGCCTCTTTCTCCACCTCCTTCATCTCGACAACCTTGCTCTGCCCAAGGATTCTTTGAGACAATTCAGTCTATACAATATGGTCTCCACACTCCACTTTGGATTTGGGGTTGATGATATTTTTGAGAATCAAAAAATATGGCCTGAGAAAGGGTCCTCCTTCAGGTAAGACGTTAAGTGTCCAAAGCAGGGCATCAGGGATCCACCTGCGCCTAAACGAGGCAAAATAAGGAGCAGCAAGGACCCCTAAGTCCAGGTTTAAGGGAGACCTGCCCCTCAACTAGCCATGGGAGCTTGGGCAAGTCAAGCAGCTGGAGACCCAGACTATTCATCTGCAACGATAATGGATTCAGATGCTTCCTACGAAAAAGCACCGATTTTTCTGCAGCATTTTAAAAGCAACTCAACATTCCTTAGGCTCATCTAGAGAGCTTCATTCAAAGGAGATGTCATAAATCTAGCAGGCAGAACAAGTTGAGTGCCAGAAATCACCACTAAGCATAGTCAGTATAAAGTAACTCCCAAAATGAAATCCAGGTTTAGAACATCTTTTTTTTTTTAATGAAATGATTCTGCTGCCTAAAATTCTGGGGACCTACTGAAAAATAATTCAAGATCGTTTTACCTGTGCTGTTCATTACCAGCCAAATATAGCTATTAAGCGCTTGAAATGTGGTTAGTGCAACTGAGTTACTGAATTTTAATCAGTTTATAATTGAAAACCTGATGCTTGATTCAGTTACTGGAAAAATTTTAGGTACATTGGTAAATAATTTGCATACGTAAAACTACTTTTTTTAAACTCTAAGTTTTATGAAATCTAAATAGAGATCAAGTATTTTTGACCAATTTGGTATTCAAATTTAGATGTGCTGGCGATGCAAGATAAATACACACTGAATTATTCCCCCAAAAGAGAATGTAACATATTTCATCAATAATTTTTATGCTGATTACATGTCAAAATGATAATACTTTAGATATACTAGACTAGGTAAGATACTAAAATTAATTTCAGGTGCTTTTAAACTGTTTAATGTGGCCTCAAGAAAACTTTAAATTGCATAAAGGCTTCGCATTATATTTCTATTGTACATGCTGTTCTCTAGACCAATTACCGCTTTATAAAACTTAGACATATTGGGGCTTCCCTGGTGGCGCAGTGGTTGAGAGTCCGCCTGCCGAGGCAGGGGACATGGGTTCGTGCCCCGGTCCGGGAAGATCCCACGTGCCGCGGAGCGGCTGGGCCCGTGAGCCATGGCCGCTGAGCCTGTGCGTCCGGAGCCTGTGCTCCGCAACGGGAGAAGCCACAACAGTGAGAGGCCTGCGTACCGCAAAAAAAAAAAAAAAAAAGATATCTTGGATATTAAATGCTTCCACATGGAAGCCAAATCCATATAAAACCAAAAATATAAAACTGACTAGGAAACAGATTTTTAAACATCTTAATACTCCCTTAGCCCTGTCTCACCATCTCGCCCACATTACAGTTGAGTACACACAGATTTGTGATAGCCACTGTATTACCACCGTCATTCTTACTAAATATACATTTCCACCTTGCCTGCCTCTTTGGGGTCAGCACCTCACACTCCTTTGCAATTCACCTGGCTCCTACTGCAGTGTTTTGCACACAGTGTATCCTCAATGAATATTTATTCATTTGTTTATGTCTTTAATTTTTAAGCCACATCAAGGTGGGAAGGAAAACTGGTAAAACGGTCTGACACTATGTCAATTCCTCACGCAGACTTGCATTAGCAATACAGGCACACTACAATCTCGATTCACACTGTTCCCACAGCAGAATCATTTCATCAGTTAATCCCCACCTGAAACCTCAGAAGTACTTTGAGCGCTGGGGAAAATGGGCTCCTATTCAGGCTGAAAGCTAAACTGGCAAAGGTGCATCTGAAGCTTTGGTGGGCTTCTATTTCATTCCAGGAGGTAGTTCTGGAATTCCCTTCAGCTGCTCTGGCCAGCCATCCCACCACTCCTCTCCTTTGCTTCTTCACTCCAGCTACACACTTTTTGCTTGACATACCTTTTCCTCCCAATCCTGCCAACACATCTTCTCTTTCAAAGACGTTTTACAAATCCGACTTGTACCACAAAACCTCCCTTAACCAAACAAAAGGGAAACAGTTCTTTTCCTCACCCAATTACATCCTGGGATGCAATAACTATGAGCTCTCAGACTGGAAAGGGATGGAAATATTTAAATATGTATCTATATGAGTGGAGTTTTTTTTACTGTATAACGTCTCCGTTTAAAGTATCGATATTGGGCTTCTGTGGTGGCGTAGTGGTTGGGAGTCCGCCTGCCAATGCAGGGGACACGGGTTCGAGCCCTGGTCCGGGAGGGTCCCGCATGCCGCGGAGCGGCTAGGCCCATGCACCTGGAGCCCGTGCTCTGCAACAAGAGAGGCCACCGCAGTGAGAGGCCCGTGCACCGCAGTGAGGGGTAGCCCCCGCTCGCTCCAGCTGGAGGGGACCCGCGCACGGCAGCGGAGACCCAACGCAGCCAAAAATAAAATAAATAAAAAATAAATTTTAAAAATAAATAAATAAAATAAAGTATCGATATTATTTCTGTCCCAGCTTTATCGCTATAGGTTTATCTACTTAAACAATCCTCATTATTAAGGAGCTTTTTAAGAGCTTGTTCACATGCTGATGTGTCTTTCTGAATACTGTATGTGGTGGATACATAATTATAACTTTAAGTTATAATTCAGAGAACTGAGCGCACAAGACAGTATAGGCGTAAGCTTTACAGTATGGTTTTATGACAAATTAGGTGCATGTCTGCCTTACTTTCTTATGTGATGACGAACCACCTGCCATGACTTATTGTTACAGAGCACTCTGTGGCATTCTGAAGTAGTTACTGCCATGCCTGGCAGACCACAAAAGTTAATACGACTTCCAGAAGTTTCCTCATGTGAGGGCAGGGAGGAGGCATTGGGAGAATCTGATTCAACTAGCCTAATGAGACAGAGTTTGAACTAGCACAAAAACACAGAAAAATATGTCATCATCAAGTTGCCTAAGACTAGGAGAAATTTTCTCCTAGAGCAATTTATAGAAGTACACATGGGCCTGGAAAGCACTTTGCCCTCCCTAGAAGGTAGAAAGAAAAGTGAGAGCAGGTCCTGTCTGTCCAAGCAGGACCAAACCATGGATGGCTATGGATGCAACAAAAAGCAGCTAACAGAGATCATCTTGAACCTTGTTTCTTAAGAAGTGTTCTGTTTGGGGGCTTCCCTGGTGGCGCAGTGGTTGAGGGTCCGCCTGCCGATGCAGGGGACACGGGTTCGTGCCCCTGTCTGGGAAGATAACCAGCTGTGGGGCTCGCCCAATGCTTTCAGGATAAAGCCCAGACCCTTCAGCAGCTCATGAACGCTACTTATGATCTGACCCCATCTGTCTATGGCTACCGTCTATCACTCTCCTTCTGGGACCCTGTGATCCAGCTGTCGCTCCCTGAACCCATGAATTTCATACCTCCCAGCATCTGATCGTGATCTTCCCTCTGCCCTCTCCCTTCTTTTCTGTGGCATTCTTCAAGTTCAAATGTCACAGCCTCTTAGAAGGCTCTGCCTTCTTCCACATAAAAAGATGAATCACTTTATCCTCTGAATGATTATTTATGTCAGTTATCCCTGAGTCCAAGCAAAAGGCCTGGCACAGATAGAACATTTATCTAATCAGCATTTTTGTTCTCTGTGACTTCCTTATATCTCTCCTTTCATCAAAGCCAGCTGTCTCTGACTGTAAAGCCCATAGAAGGCTGGAGGTAGGCCTGCCGAGTGTGCTCTATCCAGCCCGGTGCCCTACTCAAGTAGGCATCTAATAATTTATAAGAAGAGAAGGGGAAGACTGTTGATTCACTTGCAGGCACTTCCTGAAGCCCATTCAGGCATGACCAATTGGGGCAATGCTCCAAGTACATCCACCATAATCATCATGATGAAATCTTTGGGTTCAGAACTTTTTTCTACTAAGGCAATCAACTTCTCCAAATGTGAAACAGTGGCATCCCTCTCATGGAAAAAGACCCTGATCAGTAAAGAATTAAATTAGCTCAGTAATCTCACTGAGAATGGTTTCCTTCTAATTTGGCAAAAGTGGCTGGAAGGTTTCAAAGTAAAGTTAAATTCGATGAATGTAGGAATAAGTTAATACTTTTCTGTAAAGAGTAATCTTTGACAGTGTTCACTGATTGAAAACAAAAACAAAAAACCCTACCACAGAAATATTCCCTGAAGTTGGCTGATTACTACATAATTATTTCACTGTCACTTCATTGTGAGTTTCATGGACTCATCGGCCCTGAATTCTGTGAACACAGGTTAAATCCACTCCAAGAAAACAGGTGAGGATCACAGAAGGAAAGAGACTTTATAGCTGACAATGGATGATGAGTTACTGCTTGGAGTGAAAGAAAGAACCTCCGAATACAAAAACATTGTTACTGCTTGCTGGGGGCTGATCCAAGATGGGATAAATGCTTAGTTAAGTTTGGCCATAAGCCTCCCACACCCATTCAGGTAATTTTATTCACTCTGTCAACATCTGACACTTTATTAACAAGAGCCAGTGTGCCCCGAAAGGTCTGGGGAATATGACGACGAACAGACAGAGGATTCTTATCCCAGGAGGGACCTAGACCACAAAGCACGCTTATACAACAATGTGGCCATTGCTACAATGGGGCTATGTAGAAAGGGCAGGGGAAGTGGGGCAATCAAAGAAGACTTCACCCTGAAGGCGACAACTGAACTCACACTTGGGAGAGGACTTTGGCTCAGGTCCAAAAAAACACGTGCTTACGCTTTAATTCACGTGACACTTACAGGAAAGGCTGCAACTGTAGCACATACTAATACCTTGCTGTATTAGCAGTCACTCCACACAACGCTGAATTTGAAAGGGAGGTATTTCAACTTGGACCTCTTCAGATGGTTTATTTTCTGAAGTTCCAGAAACATACTTCTTTACCAAAATGTCTGCTATAGGGAGTGGTAAAGACCAGATATCCAAGCCAAGAAGATGTCACAAAGAGACTCCAGGACTCTTTGGCCCCTGTCCTACTGTCTTGGCAATGAGCAAGCATGATAAAACCATTAACTCCAAGAGGAATTTAGACAAGCATTCATTAGATAAATTCGTAATAATAATGGCTACCACTTATCAAGCAATTACAATAGTGAGGCTGTATACTGAACATTTCATAAACATTAACTCATTTAATTAGTAAGGCTTTATGGTAGGCATATTAAATATACATGTATACCTTTTATTTATGAAGATATATACGATGTATATTAAAACCTTTCTACAGAATCAGAGTTGAAGCACCTCAGGCTCAAGGTCACATAGCAAGTTAGGGGCTAAGGCAAAGCCCATGTTCATAACTATCCCAAATCATACAGAAAAAGTAAATCAAACAAGCTTAAATCAATTGTTTCCATACTTTGTATTACAATCAAAATTAATGAATCCAATGGGAAAAGGCAGAAGAATAAAAAAGAGACAAAAATGAAGTAAAACATGGTTCCTCCGTGTAGGAAAAGGATCCACGTTTAAGGATCCCAGTTCTATGTCGCTTCCCTGCGTGGGGATCGAACCTCTCCTCACACCAGAACACAATGAAGAACTAGGTTTGCATAACGGGCCTTTTTCCTTTGTGCCACGTGACCAGCATTGCATCATTTCCTTCAGCTGCAGGGCTCCGTGAAGGGTGTGATTCACTTGTTTTCAGCAAGAAAAAAATACGAGCAAATAAAACGGGATGACACTCCTGGCTGACTCTTCTGGATGTGGCTTACTTTCCACTTACAAGGAAGGAGATGGAAGCTTGGACTCAAGCTCTGAGCACACATGACTTTGCCAGCCCAGCACCATCAAGCCTGGGTTGTTCTTTGCCGTTAGTTGAACCCTGTCCAGAAAGAACGTTCTAACCTCCTCTCCCTTGTGTGGGTCTATAGCAGAAACTTCATGGAAACACCGCTGAATAAATCCGCCGAGTAGACATCTTTCAGTATAACACACAGTCCAATCAGACAGACTGAGATGGGACGGATGGCCTAGGAACAGTATCCACAACTTCTCTTTATCTTTTTCCCAGAGCCTGAAGAGTACTTTCATTCTCCTGGCCCAAGAAGTGACAGTCTCTGAGTCAATCCCTAAAACAAGGGCCTTATCTGGCAGAACAATATGATATTTAATGAGCTCATTGGGCCAGTCTGATGACTGTTATTGCGTGTATAAGGGACACTTGAGAATTGCTGAGTGGGCCTTCCGTCACTGGAGTGTGGACACTCCATGAGGAGTTAGGTCCTCTGCCTGATCATTTATTTTATTAGCAGATAATTACACTTAGATCGTGGTCTTTTACTTAACTTTAGGCCAGCTTTCCCTTAATTTCTGCATCATGCCCGTCAAATCCAGACTCTTCAGATCTCAGCAGCATGAAAATGCAGGGTAGTATGTGTTACTCCTTTCACCTTAAAGTGCAGTCCCAGCATTACAATAACCCTCCATCCCACCCCTGGGCCATGACTGTGATTACAGAGCGTGGGTCAGAGATGGAGTCCATTTCTGCATTCTACAGAACTCTTAAACCTACCAAAACAAACGCTTTGGATATACATGGTCAAGACAATGAATTCAGATGATGACTTTGAGCTCATAATGACACTTTAGTTATTCGGGGTGCTTGCTACCATAGGCATCGCGCCAACCCTGCCTGTGGAAACCTCACCCTCAGTGCCAGCACACAGTTAAAAGAACAAAGGTGAAGGTCATCACTCAAGGATGTGGCAAGGACCAGAGCGTCCTGGAAAGGCGGCCAAGTGGTGGCAGCAGAACGTCTGGAGAGGAAGAGTTTCGATGCTCCAGATGGGAGGTGATGAAGACCTGGAACAAGGCTGTGGCAGAGGCGATGGTGACAGAGATCCAGATGCGGAAAGGGAAGCACAAGAAGTTTCAGCCATGTTTTGAACGAACGACAAAGAAGGGTTGAAAAGGACCCAGTTTCTTGCCTGGGCCTGACCAAGAGAGAAACTGCAGCATCTCTGATGAGGAAAAGGGGCACAATGAGGGACCTGAAGGAGACAAATGAAGTCATAGCTTCACCGGGCTGCTGAGAAAAGATCCAGCTTTGGAGATGAGCATCAGCAAAGCAGGGAAATAACAGAGAAAAGCCGGCCTTCAGGGTCAGTGAGCGGTGTTTACGTACAAACTATAGTCACTAAGGGGCTTCCCTGGTGGCGCAGTGGTTGAGAGTCCGCCTGCCGATGCAGGGGACACGGGTTCATGCCCCGGTCCGGGAAGATCCCACATGCCATGGAGCAGCTGGGCCCGTGAGCCATGGCCGCTGAGCCTGTGCGTCCGGAGCCTGTGCTCCGCAGACGGAGAGGCCACAACAGTGAGAGGCCCGCGTACCGCAAAAAAACAAAACTATAGTCTCTCTTACTCAGAGATGCATTTCATCTTTCATGGGGTTGGTTCCTGGTCATATTTGATTGGAATTATTGATTTATGTAGGTCTCCTTCACTAGACAATCCTCTCCTTAAGAGCGGGAACTTGATCCATGTCCAGCTTAAAGTCACCTCTGGGTATTAGACTTTAGTAGGGTTTTGTTGGGGTTTTTTTCTGCTGTCTACACAGATTGCGTTCAAAGGCTGGATGCAACAGGTCAATCAGAGTGTCAAAGAATGAATTTTTCCTATTTTCAGGAAGAAACATGCATTCCAGAAGTTCCCCCAGCAACTGAATCACAGTTGCAAGCTTGCACTGAGGGCTGAACAAGCGAGGACCTGCCTCTTTCAAACATTCTGGTGGGAAATCATCACAGGAGAAGGGGGCTGGGCATGACTCCTGCTGGGCTGCCAACAGGAATAGAGGCTCCAGAGCCAGAAGCAAATCGAATCCAGGTGCCAGTACTTATTCACACACTTCCCTTGGGCAAGTCTCTATGTGTGTATTATTTATTTAGTTATTTGCTTTAGGTTTCTTCATTTATGAGATGAGATTTGCCTCAGTAGGATTTGATTTAAGTTTAAATGAGATCGTGCTTAGCACACTGGCTGAAACACAGCCAATTCTTCTTATTGGACCATTGCAAGATTAGCTTATGGGGGCCATGGATAGGTAAAGTGAGTCAGGCTGAGGCCCTTTCAAATTAGCAGCTGAATCTGAACAATGAGATTGAAATCTAAACCTCATTGGAAAATACTGACATTTCTACCTAAGTGGAAATATCTGAAAAGAGGAAAACATTTTGTCATTCTCGGGCAATGACAAGATTAAGGGTATTTCATCTACTACTGTCGGATGGCCCTCAAATTAATACTGCATTTGTTCATTTTAATCTAACAACAGATTTTAATAAACCTATTACATTCCTTTGTTTTTTTCTCTTTCAGCTGAGAACTGGGTACAATCTTCAAGGGCTCAAGTTTCTGATCTAGTAATATTCTTCCTTACAATTTGCTTTAAAAAAAAAAGCAGACTCAAGTTCTTATTGAATGGGCATAAGAAAGAAAACGTCAGAAAATTCTCCTCTTTCTGAAACTGGAGGCAAAGAGAGAGTTTTTATTTTGAGTGCTCTCGAACTCTTTGCCACTGCTTCTTGACAAACACCACTGAGGTAACCTGTTAGGAATTACATGTCAATATACTTCTGAACCTGAGGTTCATCAATTTCACCTACTGCTAATCAGTATCTTTATATTACAAATAATGATGAGAGGTAGCATAATTTAGTGTTTATCCTAGAGTCTAGGTTTGATTCCCGGCTCTGTCACTTACAAATGGTATACGCCAAGTTGGGTCACGGTGAAGATTCGAGGAAATGATGCAGGTAAAGCATTTAAATCAGCACTGATACGTCATGAGGGCTTATAAATACCAGCTACTATTATTGCATTTAATGCGGTGTTATATAACAACAGGTAGTGATTAACAGTCATCTAGCATTGTACAGTTTATATTTTATGGGGGTTGTTATTGGTTGTTACCCTTTTCTCTTGGTAAAAGAGTATTCTGTTCAGGTAGCAGGTAGAAGTCTTGTCTAACAGAAGGTGGACCCACCCCAGGGCAAGGTACGCATAACGATTTGTCGAAGCCAACATGGTAATTCCATTCAACTTTGCCAGTAATTGGCATGTGACCCGATTCCAGTCAGAGGAATGCAAGAGGAAGTTTGCTGGGGTTTTCAGCAAAATCTTCTCCTTCCTGCCAGAAGACAGACCTAAACTGGGCCTCATTCCTTCCTCTTAAGTGAAGCAAAGATATTTGGAACTAAGGTGGCCATTTTGTAATCATGCAGTGACAAGTCTAAAGATTGAATGGTCTGGGTCCTCCAGCTTCTAAAGCCATTCAGAACCTCCCAGCTCCATCCAGGCTGTGGTTAGGCAAGCTAATTAAGTCTTTATTCTTTCAGCCATTATAAAGTTATCTATTACGTATAGCGAAAGCATCCTAAAATGACACATTTCAAATCACTAGATGGCAAAGTTAGTTCTATGTATTAACCATACCATTATGGCAGGTTTGTTACTGTATTTTGAGTTGTGACAAGAAGGATTTAGGATTTAGAAATGAAAGTCACTGATCTTCAGAATCCTACTCAGTAGTTTCCAATTTATATATATATATTTTTTCCTTTTTTCTTAAATAAGTAAAGCGGTTGACTAATTACAATGATAATAATTTGAATTTCAACTTCTTTGCCCCCCTAAGAAAATGGTACTAATCACTGAAATGGCAAATAGAACAGTTAACAAGAGAAAGAAAAGAAGCTAAGGTAAAACAGATTTTTGGATATTTAAACTGTGATAGAATCTTCATTCTCATTCATAATTGTGACCTTTCTTAAAGTTTAAGCATTTAAATTGTTAGCTAAAAAAATAGTTTTTTTCAGTTGAAAATGGGCCACGTTTTAAAACACCTTCAAAACTGATACCTCAGTTGGCATAAACTAGGATTAACTTTCCCATAATGAATAAGGACTGGGGGTTTGTTTAGTAAATGGAATGCAAAATGAGAAGACTAAAATGTCTCATTTTCCTATTTGCTTGCAAGTGTATTCAGTCAAGTAAAACAGAAAGAGCACAGGTTGTCTTAGAAGAAAAGATGAGGACAGGCCTCAGGGCCACTATCAAATCATGAGGGAAGGGAGACCAAACACCCAGTGTGGCCCAACAGGGGGTGGGCTTCTCTATAAACTCCCCAAGGAAGCTATGATTCTCATTAGAAAAACAGAAGATCAATATAGAGGTAGGGGATGAAGAGGTACAAACTATTATGCATAAAAAAAGCTACAAGGATACATTATATAACCCAGAGAATATAGCCAATTCTTTACAACTATAAATGGAGTATAGCCTTTAAAAACTGTGAATCGCTATATTATACACCTGCAACATATAATATTGTACATCAACTATACTTCAATTAAAAAAAAAGGAGAAGTAAAAGATTAATTCTGGGCCGCTGAAACAGTACAAGAGATACTAAGGCGAAGTCCATGTTGTCATTCAACTGCAAGGCCTCATTTTTAGTGGAGATTTGTTAAAAATGTGGTTTTCAAAAACTAAAAGTTGAAAAGCAGGGTTTTTTTCTAAGAAAAACTGCAATTTATCTTCTCATTGGTGCTCCAACCTGCAAACTTTAAACTAACTGCTTATAATTTGCTAAAGTCATAAGCAGTATGCTTATCTAGAGCAACTTTTCTAGTTTTACAATTCTTTAAAGCTCTCACAGAGCTTTCTACCTCGCTGCAGGCATTAAGTAAAGGTGAACAGTATGATAAACCAAACGATGTTTCAGACAGATTTTTTTTTTTTTTGCGGTACACCACTGTTGTGGCCTCTCCTGTTGCGGAGCACAGGCTCCAGACGCGCAGGCTCAGCGGCCATGGCTCACGGGCCCAGCCGCTCTGTGGCATGTGGGATCTTCCCGGATCGGGACACGAACCCGTGCCCCCTGCATCGGCAGGTGGACTCTCAACCACTGCGCCACCAGGGAAGACCTCAGATTTTTTAATAGCATCTTGCATACTTACGAACTACTTTATTTCAACATAGCTTAACTGAAACACGATATCTACCAAAACCTATCCTCTGGCTGTACGATCCTATGTTATAAAACCTCCAGAATGCCAGCAGTCTCCATAAACACCATATCTTACAGTGCAGAAAGAAATGCCCATCTCTGGATCAAGAATGCCACACTTCAGATTGGAGACAACCCTGTTCAAATTCACTGAGTTAGACACACAGTCACTTTGCTGTAAAAATAACAATAGAAAGAACCCGCTAGGCTGACAACTTTTTCTTATTCGGAATACTGAAGAGCGAGCTAGTCCAAGAAACTGACCAAGCTTAGAAAGTCAGAGACTGATCTCTACTTATCAGTCAAGTCCAAGAATGTACAGCTCACCCTCCTTTGGTCTGGCTTTAATGGGGCAGGAGGAATAACCGACAATTATTACGACGTTTACATAAACGTCTTTTTTCAGTGGAGGCATTCAAAACCCTTCATACAAAATAGCCAGAGACAGTGTCAGCTTTGCTCCTTTCACACAAGGAAGGGAAGGAGACGATCAAGGTCACACACAGAAAATTAACAGAAAAACAGGGAAGGAAAACCTAATCTTGTATTTGCACAATTGAACATTTTATTGATTTGATGGTTACATAATAAATCATTTTACTTATTTGCTGAATCCTTCCCACATAAATATAACATTCAAATGGAATTTTACTAAAGTATTGCCCTAGTTAATCTAATACCCTCTCCTTTTCATGGCTGCCAAAATATATATTTACCTGTTTAAATCCAGACTCAAAGAAGCCAGCCTAGTGTTTCTTAAGCTGAGGACAAAAAAATTTAATGGAGATTTAATTGTATATTTCCATAATGTTATGCTTGTGGCATTAGCCGAGAAATACTAGAAATTTCAAAGCTGTCTTCCACTGCTAAACTACTTTGCACTTTGCAATTGATTGAGAACAGCAGAGGCAGTTAGAGTTGTATATCAAATTAGAGTTGATAAAAGCCCTTAATGTAGATCTGAATGTCTTCTTGGAAAAGATTTCAACTGCCTTAAATTGACATGACAACAAGTCCTTACAGTAGCATAAAAAGTACTGGCTGGAATATTATGGCTTTGGCTTAAATTTCCATCTGCAGCTCATCAAATGACTAAACAGTAGAAAGGAATTAAACCAAAATCAGACTCATTACAGAGCCTGATATGCTGGCAGAATATAAACTTTCACTACTTAGCATCTGGAGTTTTGGATGACTAACATTTAAATGCCTGTGCTTGTATGTTCTGTAAAAAGAAGTGTAAGAACATAGGTGAGATATATGATCATTAAACAACGTACAGAATATATAATTCACATATACACATACATACACATTCCTTCTCTCTAATCCCCCAAATATGCCGAAGAGTGAGAGGCCCACTCCAAATGAAGTATAATGGCTTTAAACAAGTCCCAGGCCAAAATTCTGATAAACATCGTAACTCTTCTTCACATTTTTCTTAGGTAAAGAATACCTATCTGAAACCCCTGCTCTCCCAAATACTGACATCTGGTCAAGTGTTCCTGAGTAAATAATTTACATTTCCTTTTCTCCTTCAGCCATCCTGCTAGGAGGAATACTGGGAAATGTCCTCACAGGACTCTGCCTGCAAACACCAGGCTTCCAATAGTTCTCTGATGCAGTGCAAGTACAAATCCAGACTGTTAAAGTCAACAGAATCTATCAAACACATCCTCCCAAATAAAATTCTCCAGGGCACACAGTGTCTCTGAAATATCACTGGATCCTCTCCTAGTCCTGGGAGCTTCTGCACTAATAGTCCTGAATTCTGACTCTAATAAGGAAGGAAGAAGGTGGGATCCAGGTCTGATTCAGCTATGAAGCTCTCAAAGCAAGAGTGTCTAGGACACAGAAGGTGCTCAAGAAAGAAGTAATGCATAGCGTTTGCCTTGCGTCTTTGACACTGTCAAGCAGCAAGACATTATGAGGAATAGCCAAGAAAAGCTGATGGTAAGGTAGTAAGTTTTTGAGTACAAGGCAGCATTGAAAAGTAAGCAAAGATGTTCTAATGGAAAAGGCTATTCCCACTGCTCCTCCAAAACTGGGAGATACATTTCAACTCAAAGAAAGAGCATTCTTTTACTCATATAGCCAACAGCTCTACAATGGAACAACACTGAAATGAATATGATGAATGGGATCTATCAAATGAGAGAGATTAGTAAGAAAAAAAAGGAGATAAAGCTGTGTACTATCTTATCCATAAATGCCCCTCTCCAGGAAGTCGGTGCCTGCTAAAACCTTCTGCACTGGGGTCATCTGCAAATAGTGGGTGATTCCCAAAAGGCACCCTATTGCGAAAAAGTAGAAATGTTTAAGTGTTTTTAAAAAGAGGACTAAGAAATGCTAGGGTACAAATAAATTCGGGAATTTTTAATACATATGTTTTTTTGGATGGACTCACCTCTGTATATCTTATGTGATAAATGTCAAGGTATACTGCACTTAGAAAGTCCCATTCAAAGGTCAAGACCACATACTAAGATCATTATTTGTTCATTTGATCTGAAATCTCACAAGATATACCTATGTGATGCCGTATGGGTATCTCATACCACAGAAGCTGAGCTTTGGGAGAATTAAGCCTCTTCATCCCAAACCAGGAACATTTAAGAAGAAGCTAGTTTATTCAGAATCAATGCATCTCATTCATCAAATGAGGTAATGTGGTGTCTGAAGGCGCTGAGCAAACTACAAGGCACTAAATAAATTTAAGGTTTAGTACTAACAAAGAACCTGCACAAAAGGCTTATATTCAGGGCTGTCAATCTATAGAACACCTCCAACACAAGGAAAATGCCATTTCTCATCAGCCCAAACTTACTTCTGAGCCCAGCACATTCTGAATATCTCACCGGGCTCAAAAATATAGATGTAACTAATAAGATGATCAGGACACATGGAATCTATTCAATTCCTTGAACTGTACCCAAAAGTGAACTAGTGAGTCATGGGCATTAAACTGTTTTGAAACAGATGTCTTTTAAATAAAGGGCATATTTGCATGTTATATCAGTTGAAACATCTAAATACTGGCAACTTTCTCAAATATCCTGGGCTGTTCCCACATTGTAAAAATATCCAGGTCATTTCTCCTCCTTGCCTACTGCTGTTTGCCTTTCTGACTATTTCGGTTCTTGTTGGCAACTTCTGCAAGCAGCAGGCAAAAGTAGGCAAAGAAGTTGAAATTGAATCATTTTGTGTGGCCAGTCTCGTGGGGGGTTTTATGGTGGCGGAAACCAGAGCTATCAGGTAAAATGAGATACCCGAATTATAGACAGATTTCCATCATCCCTGGAAATAGTCTCCCTGTTCTCACTGCTGAAGATAATTAGGGGTTTGCTACTGTTTCCCAAAAAGAACACAACAGAGCAGAGAAACCCCAACAAGATAAGCAAAGGACAATTCTAAAAGAAGACCATTAATATATTCTTATTTATTCGAGCTGTTTAATTATTTACATGTACTTTTAAAAATGGGGGTCATCAACATAAAATATTCTACCAGAAGAAATGTACCTTTTTACTATAATCCTGTGTGTGTGTGTGTGTGTGTGAGTGAGTGAAATCAAATGACCACAGGGCACAGAACTGGCTGAGTATATTTAATAATGAGAGTGAAGAGCTGTTAATACTTAGGTCTTTCAAACAGGTCTGTGCTAAGGGGATGGTGTTCTCCAGCACTGCGTCTTGAGAGAGATGGTGGGGCAGGGGGCAGTTTCAGAGGCAGACAGGGAAGGAGGAGGCGAAGAATTGGGAGTGTCATCAGCCAACAAGAATGTACGTACCCGCAAAGCACTAAATTCCCCAAAGTGCTCTTGATCCTTTGCTCATTCTATGGGTAATTTTTAAAAATGAGATTATCAACTGCATTGGGGGAGGGGTTTATGGCACTTACTACCATCCTGGCTTTGAGCAAACCACTTATTCAACTCTTTTCATTTTTCTCATTTTCATCTGTAAGATGTAGATAATACGTAACCTTGCAGGGTTACTGGAAAGAGTAAAGATAATAAACAGAGTGGTCATATGGCCTCCTTTGCCCAGGGCAGTCCCCGTTTATGCCTAGTGTCCCAGCATAATTATTAACTTTCACTCTTAAAGGTATCTCAGTTTGGACAAACAGTGATGCGGTTTGCCCTACATATAATTTACCAGGCGTAACATTTGACACAGGGTGGGCCCCCAGGCACTGTGGCAGCTACCGCTATTCTAGATTCTAGGATTGTTCATGTATTTCAATGAAAAAAAAAAAAAGCCAAAACAAAAACCAAAAAAACCCCCAAAAAACAAAAGCAAATACAAACCTCAAATTTTCCTCCATCATAAACCCAGGATACATCAACTTTTTCTACTTAGAAAGAGCGGGTATTGACCTGGGGTTCCGTTGCTCACAACTCTGGCAGAGGTGACCATGGCTACAGGAACACGGGAGTAACTCTCCTCTAAGTGCCTGGGACAGTGCTGGGCGCGCCCCACTGTTAGAAGAACGAGGTGGGTGTGCTTGCACTTGAGCTGTACTGCTCTGCTGGACTTAAGGCAACTTGGTTAACCTCTTTAGTTTTCTACTTCTTTAAACCAACTCTACAAAACTAACTGAACTAACATCTTGAGATTTTTCTTAAGGCTTTCTCATAGCATCTTTGCAGTATCCTGGTGACATAAATAGGGATCAATGAGTACTGTTCTGCAGTGAATAGGACACGTTTTCAATCCTTACTTGAACGTGGTTTCTCTTCGTCCCCAGAGCTTAACATATACTAACCAGCATTTCTATGCTGGACAGAAATACTGTCCTTACCACCATGATTTATCTCACTACAACATATCTGAAAAATGCCACACCCAATTCTTCCAATAAAGCAAGTTTTTCTACAGCACCATGAGTCATTTTATAATGTACAGCAGTCCCTTCCAAAACAAGGCCAGGGGCTCGTTCAGTTCCCCAGAGCAGTTTGTCAATGGAATTCTCATTCCCTGGAAGCGTTAACAGGCATTCAAAGATTTCTCTCTATGGGGTAGCAAGGTTTGTCAACATTGTAGGAAAGATACAAACTGTCCTGCCCTGGAAAGATGGAGATGTTGAATGGACCCTGAATGCCCCTTCATCCACTGCGCCCCGTGTTCACTGGCTATTATGGGGTGGATAGAAACCCAAGGAATGCCGGTTAGAAGTTTCAGATCGGCAGGAGAGCCTACCCAGCAGTTCTGTGCCTCAATACAAAGCAAGCCCTCCTCTCCCGTGAAATAGCTTGGAACTATCTGCTCTAAACGTTTTCTGTAGTAAACCTGAAAGGTCAAGGTGACTTTCTGCCACCGAGAATACTCCCAGGCCATCTCCCACACTGCTGGAAGGTATGTACTTAGGGAAGGTAGGCACAGTCCACTAGAAGCTGAGGTAGAAAAAGGGGTAAAGATAAAAAGTAAATCTAGAAAAAAGAATGGCCCAAAGCAGGGGCTGTAGTGAATGTTGACTATTCATGGAATGCTCCAGAGAGGCTGTCAATGCTAAGGTGAAAAATGGTCTAAGTTTGGTTTTAAGTGGGTTTAGAATAAAGGGAAGCAGTGGAATACATTAATATTATTTTAAAATTGATTGAGATTCACAATGTGTCAGATATTGTGCTAAGTACTTGACATCTTAACGCCTCATTTACTCCTGTGAGGTATCCATTATTGTTGCCTCCATTCTACAGATGAGAAAATTGAGGCAGAGGGTAGTTAATTGATTTTCCAAGGCCTCACAAATGCAGGAATCAGAGATCTGAACCAGGCCTGTTTGGTTCTGCAGTTTGTGTGTTCTAGGTGAGGGCGTGCCAGGTTAGGGGGCTGACATGTGTACGGGCATGGACTGGAGAGCAAGTTAGTGAAATGCAGAGAGGGGAGCAGATTAACTATGGCTGGAACAGATAAACAACATGAGAGAATACCAACAAGGAATTCAAAGACGGTCCTGTATGGTGGTCCCTGACACTCGGGGGCAGAGGAGGCTGTGATAGTCTTTGAAAAGCTGGCAGAAGCCTCTCCAGGCTGCTCTATGTCAGGTGAACCATGAGGAGACCTCTGCAACATTCCAGGTTAAACTGAAGAGGGCCCATGGTGGCCACAGCCATGAACATCAAGACGGTGCAGCTGTGAGAATCACTGACCAGCTGGGGAAGGCCTGGGTAAGAGTGGGGAAGAAGCAACAGGACAAGTGTCCAAGCGGATAAGGAAAGCAGTGAAGTCAACAAAGGACATTTTATTTACAGACATCAAGACCATATGAATTTCCAACTCCATTAAAATGAAAGGGCAGCCTTGACAGGGCAGGCCAGGGAAGAAGGGAGTGTCAAAATGAACAGTGAGGGCTTCCCTGGTGGCACAGTGGTTGAGAGTCTGCCTGCCGATGCAGGGGACGCGGGTGCGTGCCCCGGTCCAGGAAGATCCCATGTGCCGCGAAGCGGCTGGGCCCGTGAGCCATGGCTGCTGGGCCTGCGTGTCCGGAGCCTGTGCTCCACAACGGGAGAGGCCACAACAGTGAGAGGCCCACGTACCGCAAAAAAAAAAGAACAGTGAGCGAAAAGCTAATATATCTCACCAGGCAATGACTGATATAATTGCCTTGTTAATTCTTCAGAGGAGACAAATATATACATAATTACAATGTGCCATTTCAAAAAAAAAAGATGGAAATCTTAACCTGGAAATACTCACAGAATCATCTTTCCTCTTACTACCACCTTGCAAAGCAGTCAGCCATGGTTATAGAGTTTGTTTTATTGCTTTTTAATTGTTGTACTTTTATCAGTAAGCACCACTACATAATTAGAGGCCTGATTCTCCATTCGGGTATGTGGCAGAGTGGGGCTTCCTCACCTCTCAAACTTGTGATGCTGGGCCCATGAGCTGCCGACCCCACGGTGCATCCTCTCAGCCCTGGTGCCCTGAGTAGGCTGAGCATGCCAAGGCTTCTGTTTTTTACTTTGTCTTCCACACAAATTCCTTTCTCTTTTTTTGCCACTGAAAATATGTAAAACTGAGAGCTAGTGTTGCAACAAGCTTAAGGAAGCCTAAGCATAAGGTGTATTTCCTGTTCCTCTTTTAAGAAAGGACTGAAAAACATTCTGACCCCCAAAGGCATGTTAGAGAATCACCAAGTTCACTCTTCTGCGATAAAGAAATTAAGATAGAGGGCAGGTGCTGTGTCTTAGTCACCTTGGTAGCTCCACAGCCTGGCATGTAGTAGGTGTGGAATAAATATTTGCTGAACGAATTGAAAGAATTCAAAATTGTGTCCCAGACACTCTCAAAGTAGAAATGAACAGTCATTTTGAACCATCTCCTGATGTGAAGGGGGGCGGGGAGGGGGATGGAGAGTTTAGGAGGGGGTGGAGAGAATATAGACTTTGTCTAGAGTAATTTGAAAATAGACAAAAGGGGAGAAAGATTTTAAAAGAAATCCCATTGGCCTCAGGATTGTCACAACATAATTTTCCATCTAATGAGGCAATGACAGAAATTGATGGAAGAAAATAATCTGGCCTTAAAGTACTCAAAAGAATGATTCAAAACCACACACTGATGTCAAACAGTAAGTCTCTCCAGATATTGGAAACCTGTTCCATAAAGAACCTTGTATGTCAAATTCTTTTCATTAATCAAAGGATAAACAGACAAAGGAAAACTCACCCTTTGAGTGTGAAGTATTACACAAGTAATGAATCCAAGATAAATGAATTATGACTATAACAAAGGAATGCTGTGTTAGGGTGACAGTATTACTCCCAAATGGCTTCCCACTTGTAGAAAAACAGCTTCAGACAAGCCCCATAGTGTATACAGTGGTGCAAAATGATCTGGAAAAGAAGGTTTCTATGGATATCATTTAGAGATGAATATCCCTGACTACCTTCAGGCTGAAGGTACCCTGGCTCTTTTCTCAAAGCAATTATGGCACAGGTTCTCCTCCCGGCTTTTGTTTACCTAAGAACAATCTTGGCCACAGGTCATTTGTGTAGGAGATAATTAATCTCCAGCTCTTTGAGCACAGGTAGGTTAATTAGTATACACGGAATACAACATACATTTTTTTCTTGGAAAATTTAAAAAAATTTTAAACAATTAGGGATCTGTAACACCAGCCGGTCTTTTATCCAAAACAAGTACAAAGGCTGGTTGGTGAAATAAAGAAGACTTTGTTTTTAAACTGTTCAGAAAATACAAGGCATCACTGATCACCTGAAGGCCTCATTTTAATTTGATTCCGGATCCATGATGCCTTCGAGGTTGTCTTTTGGAAATATCTGACTGCAAAAACGTTTAAGTAGGTCAGAAATGGAACTTCTGATATCCTAATAAATGATTTTATGGTCAGCACCTCACTTGTTTATGTTTCAGAAAAGCACCTTATTGGCACTATAACAAACGTCAGGATTTTTCAAAAAGTCAAATACTGTAACAGCATTCTGAACATCACCCACATGGACAGGGAGAGATCAAATAAATCTGCAAATGCCTCTATAGTCAAAAAAAAGATGAGTCAGGCTTTGGACTATTAAGTACTTTTTTTTCTTTAGACAATACCCTAATAAAACAATTATGAAGTACTCTGAAACCCTGCCACACCCCTTTGATTAAACCACACTTCACAATATTTCGATAAAACCTGAACACATTAAACAAACACCAAGGCAGGAGATGCAGCCTGGAATGCCCCATCCTGCGCTGGCCAGGTTCTGAAGGGCCATCTCACTTGAAAATTTAATCAAACCAAAGCTACTGTAATTCCACCGCAGCCTTTGCACTTCAGGAAAGCTAGTTCAGTCTCTGACATTTTGATTTTCATAGCAGATGGAAGCAAAAAAAACAAAAAAAAAAAACCAAAAAAAACTTCCTCGGCTCACAAGCCTATGCGTCCAGTTGAGATTTCATTTCTCGGACCTTAGGCAACACCCAGCAAACAAAAACAAACAAACGGTTATTTTCTATTACTCACTATTACTCCAGGATTTCAGTAAATATTTGATACTGATCTCAAAGAAGCCGGAGTCCTGCTGGCTGGCCATGTCGGCGGCATACAAAGAGGCTGCTCCTCGGACTGAACCGGGAGCCGCCGGGGGAGCAGGTACCGGGCGTGGAGATGCGCTTGTCACAGGTTAGTGATGTAAGCGGGGTCAGCAGCCGGGAGGGAGGCTCTGCAGATCTACCTCTGGCGCCGGCAGCAAGTCCTCATTTAAAGGACACGGAGGCGCCGGAGAGAGAGATGCTCGGCCGCTCCTCCTCCTTCGGGTCCAGAACTGGCTCCTTATTTGCTGGGGGCTGATCCCGAGCCCTGAGAGGCGGCGGCGGCCACTGCTTTCATTTCTGAGCTGCTATAACCAGCCACGCCCGCTGCCTGCCGCCCACAGGTTCGGCCCGGCAGGTACGGGACCGAAGAAGTCCCCAACTGCCCCGGGAGGGAGGGTCTCTCGGCCGGCCTGCCGGACGCGGCGCAGACAGGCTCCGGCCCCCAGGGCTCCTCCGGGCCGCCGCAGGGCTGAGGGATGGGCTGGGAGGGCAGCCTCCGCCCCCCGGGCTCAACCTGAGCCACTCCTCAGCCCCGACTCAGCTGCGGGAGGGACCTCCCGGCTTCAGCACGGCCGCCGGTGAGCCGCCCGCGGCTGCATCGCTGCGGCTCCCCCGGCGTCTGCCCCCCGAAATCCACACAACCGCGTCGCCGCAGGAAGCCAAGTGGCACCCCTGGATCTGGTTCGCAGCGACGTTTTCTGAAAAGCCCCCTCCGTTCGCCCCGCTGCAGCAGGAAAGCTTGATAACAGGATATCGGCCTGGGCTTTTTCCTCCCCTCCTTTCACGGGCACAGTGGAAGCTGCACTTCGTGCTGCGCCCTCCCAGAAATGCTGTCATTTTGAGGGGCACCCGCCCCCCCGCCCCAACGTGTGCGTCCGAAGGGGACGGTACGAACTGCTTAGGCTTGTTTACCGAATGCCAGGCTCCACAATGGATCTTCAAGCCTGTCTTTTCTAGGAGCCACCGAGCCCAGGAAAGCTTATTTTTATTTGTTATCAAAAGATAAGAAGCAAAGCGTTATATTCCTTGCTGCACAATGGCTTTTTACTCCATGAAATCTTGATATCAGGCGTCCTGATTTGTTAGCTTTGTTTCATGTTATTATTTAGCTGGACTAGGCGATTAAACAAGAGAACTTTAATCTTGACAGGCTACGTTTGAGTAGGTGGGATTTGGCTAAGCATCTCATCAACCATGAATCCTTCCCCCTCCCCAGTACACTTACGACTAACATTTTCCAAAGGCGTTAATAAACTATATTAATAATTATTTCACCAAAAAAGTAAGCACCCCTCCCCCACTCAAAATCAACACACAAATAGGACTTTCCAGACTAACAGTTCATTTGAGAAATAGTAGGGAAAGAGTACACTTTTTCTAAGACTAAGAATTTTAAAAAATTCAACACTAAAGAGAACTTTTAGGACTGTCCTGAAATGCCCTAAGACACTATCAATACAATAAGCTTTTCAAACTCCTTATACAAAACGTAAGCACTCCACCACCAAGATTTCCAACTCCACTCACAGCAATTTCTCCTCATGAAGTCTCCTGAGATTGACTTCTGTTTCATGAGCTAATTTAGTTCTATCATCTACTTTGAATATATGGATTCCAGGTGAAACAGGACCCAAAGGATTTACCAAAATGGCTGTTACATCTGAAAACCAAAATATCCACGCCCGCCTTTCTGGTGCCTCCCTCACTGTGGTTGGCAATGAATGAACAGGGAGGCTGCAGGGTGCCTTGGAGTTAATGAGCACAAAGCCTCTCAAAACTCACCAGAATTTCCTAGCTTTGAGACCTAGGGTAAGCTATTAACCTTGTTAAGCCTTAGTTTGCTCATCTGTAAAATGGGGATCCATAGTGGTACTGACCTCATTGAGTTGTTGGAAAGATTAAATGACATTATGAATGAAAGGGTTCAGCATACTGTCTTGCATACAGTAAATGCTTAAATTTTAGCTATCTTGATATTTATTATGAACACTTAGGGACTCTAGAACTTTTAAATTTAGGTTAAATACATTTTTGTACCATTTAAGCTCTATCACCTTTGAACACCAATGGTAACTATAGGGACTGCAAGGTGGAGATATTTAAAACAGCTCAATAACCAAACATGCTATTATATACTGTTACTCAAGCAGATTTTTCTCTGTTCATTTTATAAAAGAGATCTTAACTGGCTTTTAAAAGTTTTCAATCCTACTATAAACATATTAATTTGCTGAGAATGTCACTCATATATGTTATTTCAAAAGGACGCTCTCATAAAATTTTAAATGCTATTTAGAAAAGAATGTGTTTAATGGCATTTAGTTTTCCCTGTGAGCAACTAAGAGCCCAGTTTCTGTCTGTTAGAAGCCGAAATCTTGTCCAGTGTAGGCTTTTTTTTTTTTTTCTCATTCGAGTACCTTTAAAGAGAGCATATATTGTAAAAGGACAGAAAAGGCCTTTTGTTTTGCTGAAAGCCCTGCAAACCAAATAGCATGACACCTGCTGCAAGCTGGGATAAGATATATTTACCCTTTGGTTTCCTCTCTCTCTAGGTGTGTGGGGGAGGCTTATGAAAAATGTAGTCAGAATGGGCACCTGGACGGAGGTATTTAAAATACAAAATAAAATCTGAATTCGTCCCTGGCTTGTTATGAGACTTCAGTTGTCATTTAAGATGAACTAAAACTATTTCAGCTTTCATATCTGTAAAAAAGAGGGACCCTTCCTTAAGAATCTTAGGAGAACATGAATCTTTAGGCAAGGAATTAGGCAGAGATGTTGGAGGCTGAGAGAAAAGTAGCAGTAATACAGAAAAAGTGGGAGGCCTCAGGAAATGGTATCAAGGTAGGGGTGGGTGGGAGTCGGAAAGTGACCTGAGACAGTGATAACAATTAATGACACCATCTACATTTGTTGAAAAGTAATATTGTCCTGAAAATCCCTACTTTATCATATTTAAAGGTGCCCATTCTTACCCCAACCCTATGAAGTACTATTAATAGCCCCATTCTACAGATGAGAAAATGGAGGTTTAAAGAGGCATAAAATAAGACCAAAGTTCAAAGTCACATGGCTGGTAAAACTGAGGTCCAGCAAATTTTAGAGCCTGAGTCATTTATTCTAAATTTTATTTATTTACTTTAACCACAAGCAAGGCCAGAATCATGCTTACCAACCTCTTTAGCGAAAGTCCAGGAAGAGGTGCTAAAAACCTTGTTATCACTAAGAGGAGTGCGGCAGGCCTGGCTTTCCAGGACTACACACTGCCTTCCCATCTGGCTTTAGTCTGGAGGAGGAATTGTCCCCTGGGGGGCTGTAGCCCTACCTAAAAGGAACCTAGAGAAGAATGCCATGATTTTTCACATTAATTTGATTCATCCCACAGGTTGTGTTCTGTATAAGGGACGCCTGACCTGGGGTGGGAGTGGGGCGATTAAGGGTGGACATCTAGTCCGAACTCCACTCTCCAAGCTATCAATGGGTGGTGATGGGCTGTGTCCACCCTGGTGTGCGACTGCATCTACCCAATACTCAACCCACAGGAAGGGGTGCCTATTTGTGATCAAGATACCTAATGGGCTGGGGATAGCCTGGGTGGTGCAGCAGGAACTAAGAAAACAAGAGTGTTTCAGGAAGGCAGAGGCCAAGTGGTCACCCAGGTCCCAGGTTGCTGAATGGCAGTGGGATGAGGGTGGTAAAGGGCACATGGATTGTATCTTACAATCCACGGCATTTACCCACATCCTACCTGGATTCCTATTATAACCATCTGTCCCACGTCCCCCCTGAAGAGCTGTGTGTCACTCTGTTGTGTATCCCCTCTACCTCTTAGCACATGGTAAGACCTCCTGCAAAATACATACATTGAGTGAGTCAGTGAAAGAACAGACTTGTCATGCGTGCCTAGTGCTGGCTGTTGCCTGTGACAAAAACATGCAACAGAAGTGCAATCGGTCTGTGCTCTAATTCATATTCAATTTTCCCTTTCTTAGCATTTTGGACAATTTTCTTGGAGACCAAAATGTGTGGTATTAAAAACAAATGTGAAAACAAAGCGAGGCAAACTATCTGGATGCTTGCCAACATGGAGAGCCATTATCTAATGATTTTAAAGCATCTGAGTGAGTCCATTGGGTTAGGACTAGGATCCGCCCCCTTTCCCCGCAGGACGTGGCTGCACGTGGCTACACACATGTAATTATTGTCACAGAGTGACATGTACATTCATGCACAGAATGTGTGAGGCAGAGGAGAAATGTTTTACCAGCATCCTGAGGAAACAAAGGAAAATTGCTTAATGTAAGAAAAAGTCCTGGATCAATTTTTGATCTGGACTTTCAAATTCCAAAACAGCACTAAATATATTATACCCCTACTAGTATATATTGTTTCTTAATAAGAACAGTTCCAAGTCAAATTAAGCATCGCCTGGATTGAGTTCGAAAGACAGCAGCTGAGATCAATGGAGACAATTGTGGAGAAAGGGTTTTGTTTTTCTTTAAGCAGTAGAATAAGAGGCCTTTTAGAGATAACCTAAAGAACAAATGATTGACATAAATTACAAGCTGCTATTTTGGTCTATGCATAAGTTGGGCTGATCTAGCCTACGCTAAGAAATTAGAGAAAAAAATAGGAAGTGATGGCATACAACGTTCATTTCGTAAACACGGAATGCAATCATCATTCCCTTAAAAAAATCCAACCCACATATACAAGTCTTCACAAAAATAGATTCCGCAAGTTTGGAAAACATTTACTCCATTACTATCCAGTACAAATAATTCTTTGAAATGAATTGAAAGACATTTAAATTTTTTGAATGTGACAGAACTTCATTAAAGCACAGCTTGTTGCTGCAGATTCAGACATAAACAAGGAAAATCATGTCTCCTAAAATTGTTTTCATTAAGCAACAGCAGCAGAACCCAGTTTTCTTCCCCACCCATCTCTCCTGGCCATGACAAAGGAACTGAACGTTGGTCTAGGGCAATGGGAAGCCCTTAAAGATTGAAGCAGGAGGAGAGGACAAGCCTGAAGCCCGTCCCCTTGCTGCTCTCACAGGGAAGGCCTCCTTCCCTCATGAGCTCGTGTCACGCAGGGTGTTTCACAAGTTCAGAGTCAGGTAGAAGGATGGACATTTACTGAGCCCTTGATGTAAATGCGCTGTAACTAGAGGACCTGTACAGACAAAGCTGAACAGAGGGGTAGGTCTGCTGGGCACCTGTGGGGTGCCTTTCTACAACTGGCACCGAGACACCAGGACAAGGAATTGGGACTAAAGCGTCCCTTAACTCAGGTCTCCACCCCAGCACCTTCCTAACTGGCGAACTGAAAACTGGGCTTCTCCCTCGACACTGCTCCAGATAAATGAATGGAGACTTTGAGAGCAAATATTCCAGGGATACTAATTAGAAGGGGAGCAATAAAGGAGACCAGAGTCTTGAACACCCCGTGGTCTCGGTATCCTTGTCTGAAAAATAGCACTTATCTCACAGGTTCTTTTATAAGAATTAAATGAACGCACAGGAAGAGGACAACTGTTAAGTAGCAGATCTACAGCTAGCAATGACCCCAGAATACCCAGTGCAAAATGCCCCCTTCACTCCAGGGCCAGATTAGGGAAAGGGGGAGAGAGGGAACCTGCTCATCACAGAGGGCCCTTCCGGTCCAGCCACCCACCCCTGCTGGCTACCAGGGGAAGGCTGAAGTTCGCAAAGATAAAAACCTAAACATGCACGTACAAAAAGAAAAGAGTATTATTTAAGATTTTAGTGCTTCTAACTTCCGGTGCCCAGGGTAAAGTTAGCAGGGTTCTGGTTGGCTTAGTATCAGCTCAATATTTGCCTAATTTATTCTTCCCATTAACCTCTCAAGGTAGGGCCTGCATGTTTGGATATTATTCACCTAGAGCTCAACCCAGGAGAGGCTGTGGTTCATATATATTTTGCACGTATAAAGATTTGACCTCAATTTCTGCAGAGTAAAGGCAAGGCACACGTAGTATTTAATACTGTTGTGACAGACGTGCATATAAAGAGAAAATGTGGAAAGGTTTCCTCCACTTACCTTTATCACAAAGGTACTAGTTTCCTACCCTATTTTCATATACTACCAGCAACCTGAAAAATTATTTAGATACAAACAGCTCCGATATAACTAGCTACAATCGCTAACGATATATGATTATAAAATATTAAGTCCTTTCTGAAGAAGTAAAAAATGGCATTTGCTTTGCATATTATTTACCAAAAATGCACAGATAATACTTAAAGTAAAAACCAATTCTATTTATCTTAATCATCACTCTTCCCCAAACACTATTTGCCATTTAAACGATAACTAAGAAAATGCTGGTTCTTCTCCATAGGAACAATAATTTAACAAGCCCAGAAGGAGCATTTTCATAGTTACATTAAAATTTTTGAGATGTGGTAGGCTATTTCCATTATTTAGCGATAAAAATTAAGTACTTTTTAGGGCTAGAGCTCATATTCCCACTAATGGTCCTAATCTCATGCATAAAAATAAATGAGAGTTTAAGTCATAAGGGTCAGATCAACTGGACAATGAATGAAACTGGACAAAATTAGAAGTTTGGGTTAGTTTTTTATATACTTACTAGTTAAATTTTACAAACACTAAAATTTTTTTCCTTCTTCTAGGTGTGATCACATGTTTATAGTTACCTATGAACAGAAGTTGAAGGACTGGGAATCAGGAAATTATTGTGCTCCTAATTTTGACCTTGATACTATGACCCTGGACAAGTTACTTTTCTACTGAATGAGGGATGCTGCTTCTTATCAGCAAACTGCCTCATCTCTTGGGCAGGCCAGCCTTTGATTCTCCATACTATTGGGAGGAACCATGGCATGATGAAAGCAGAACACTGGGCAATCAATTATTTTATGTAAGTCTTTGGCATTTATTATTTGACTTTTTAGGCAACAGATTCACCTTCTCAATTATGTTTTGATAAAGCTAGTATTGAAGATATCCAATATAAAGCACACACTGCCTGACTAGTAGGAGAAGTTGACACAGGACCAAAAAATAATTTGGAATTAGAGACAGATAAATTGATATGAAAATAATGGAGTTGTCTACTGGGAAATTAATGAGCCAACGTCAAAGTGCTTTATTCAGGTTAGAGGAAAACTAGGAACTATACACCTATACAATTGTATAGGAATTATACAACTGGATGCATCCTGTAAACCAGGGATAAGCCGTAGCTGAAGCCAGATCATCACCACTGAGATTCAGAATAGTTGAGCTAAGGAATTAAAGCCATATTGAATATCCCTTTGTTCAGAAATAATGCTTTAAAAAACAAGTGTCTGCTTCTCTGAGCATCACTGACTAAACCTTCAGAATCTTCAAAGTGACCATCTGTTCTTGGGGTCGTGTGGTTCGGACCCTTTGATTCCTAACTTTAGAAGACTGGTCTGAGCCCAGCAACAGTGAATCAGAGAAACACCTACATCGTATGCTTCTTCCAACAGGCACAGTTCAAAGGTAGTGGAAAATGTAACTGTGAAGGGGCAAGTATATTTTGGAGGACAGAGAAAATCTTTTGCGAGGCATGTTTTCAGAAAGGGTGGGGAAATCACCACCCTGCTTCGACCAGACAGGCAGTGCTTTGTGTAGGAGGGTGTGGCTGTTAGAAACCGGCTGAATGATGGAAGGGAGCAACTTAACAGGCTGGTGGGGAGAGCAGTTCTTAGGAGCCAGAAGGGAGAACAACGATCTCTGCAGACGGTTGGGGTGGGTGAGGTCACTCTACGAAGCCTAGGGAAACAGAGGCGGAAGGTCATGCTTCTGACCTTCGTGGTGTTAGCTATGGAGAAACCCAAGCTCACAGTCAGCCCCTCTCCCACCAGGTACTGGCCACAGTGATCCACTTCTGTGCTTGAGCTATTCCCTTCTCATCCATAACATGCACGCGATACGCTACTATCTGCTGTCTACAGAAAGTTATTTCATGATCTCAGAGGAGATTCTGTAGATGAAAGAGCTTTGGATTCCCAGAGCACTAGTGTTAAGATGCTCAGGGCTCCATCAGTTTAAGGATCAGACAAACAAAAGGGTGGGACGTCCCTCCTCAGCCCTTTCCTCTTAAAGAAACACACTGTCACCTTCCCAGCTATTGAACATAGCCTGCTGGACTTTTAGTTTAGGAACACACCAGGGTTGCCCCGCTATTTGAGCGGCCATTTCTAAACTCCAGGAATCTGCTGGTGGTTTGCTTGGGTCTTATCCAAATGCCACTTGAGTCTCTCTGGATAAATACAGGATGAGTGAGTGGCATCTGTAATCTGCCTAGGACTCCACCTGACCTCAAAACTTATTTCCATCTTCTTTACTTCTCCAGGAGAATATCCCTTGGAATTTCTCTTTTTCTCATTCTTTAAATTAAAAAAAGTTCACTTTGTCTATGAATTCTTATACCCTCAC
Source organism: Neophocaena asiaeorientalis asiaeorientalis (assembly GCF_003031525.2). NCBI lineage: Eukaryota > Metazoa > Chordata > Mammalia > Artiodactyla > Phocoenidae > Neophocaena > Neophocaena asiaeorientalis. The sequence goes on from NW_020174268.1 coordinate 15,721,952, forward strand.
CTTTGTATATCCCTCTCATGTATATAATTAAATTTTTTTGTTCATTAAGACAACAAGTAGCAGAAGAATAAGGAAAACGGATATGGCTGTGGGGCTTCTGCTGGACTTCTGGGTAAGATACATAAACAATATTGAAATCTACCTAAAGTAACTGTAATGGGATGAAATTTATCTCTGATTTCAATTAGTAGTGAAGTCGTAGGTACTGCTAATACTAGGTTTCTTGCCTATGTTCATAAATGAAGAAAATACAAAGTTTCAGTTAGAGGTTAATGAGAAGTAAAATATAATTTTTTTCCCATCTGCCCAAGGAGTGGACCTGTTTGTATCAGTCCTTCATTCTTTCTAAAAGAATTTCCTCCAACCCCTAGTCTCTACTGCTCCCAAACACCTCACCTTCCAGGAAAGTTCACAGTTGCAGGTTCTCAAAGATGGTCATAAATTATCACTGCAGATGTGAGAAGCTTCTAATGCTTTCCTCCCAATTCTTTTTTTTTTTTTTTCCTAATACCTTTTTGGTCACACCACACAGCATGTGGGATCTTAGTTCCCCCACCAGGGATGGAACCCATGCCCCTTGCATTGGAAGCGCGGAGTCTTAACCACTGGACTGCCAGGGAAGTCCCTCTTCCAATTCTCTTGATTCTATTTCTTTCTCTTCTATTACCACTTGCTCTTTCTGTCATCCCATGGCACGTTGCAGTATCTTACTCTATTATGAAATATTCAAGTGATATATAAAGAACTGAACCATTCAATAAGTGAAAATAACATGTATCACAGGACTTTCCCTAGAAACCATAGGTACGATACCCACCCAAAAATTCATTGACTATAGAAAAACATCTAATTATAATCCTCACATTGTCAACTACATGCAGTACAACTTATATTTGTATATGATCTAAATTGTCCATGTTTGAGAATATACTATATAAAATGTCATTTTCATAAGGTAAATAAGCTCCCCCCCGCAAACTTGTGCATTGCTAAACTGATGAATGATAGCCTAAATTCTTTGACTATCCAAATGGAAAGGAGATACGTTATTACTTACATTTAGAATAGTACTCTGATCTTAACAGCTAAGATTTCATTTTGCTTTGAGTTGTGGAACTAATTTGGTGGATCAAAACCAGCCTATTTTTCTATTAAAATAGAATAGGAAGGACACATAGGAGTGTATCATGTACTAATAAGGGTGATCACTATTTCATAAAACTTCTGTTTTCATATATATATGTATGATATATAAATATGTATGATATATACATATGTTATATAAACACATACACACATGTGAATGCTGGGTTGCAATGTAAAATATATGTTTCATTGTGCGTCTTGTTCAAAAAAGTTTAAAAAATCTTATACAGTGCTGGCAAGAATGCAAAATGGTTCAGCTACTGTAGAAAAGTTTAGGAGTTCCTCAGAAAGTTAAACGTAGACTTACCAAATGACCCCACAATGCCATTCTTGGTATATACCCCAAAGAATTGAAAACAGGGACTCAACCAAAGAGAAGTACACCCATGTTCATAGAAGCACTATTCACAATTGCCAAAAGGGGAAAACAGCCCAAATGTCCATCAATGGCTGAATGAATAAACAAATTGTCGTACACACATATAATGGAATATTATTCAGCCATAAAAAGGAACGAAGTACTGACACATGCTACGTGGATAAGCCTTGAGAACATCATGCTATGAGAACGAGGCCAGACACAAACGGTCACATATCGTATGATTCTATTTATTAAAAACACCCAGAATAGGTAAATCCATAAAGACAGAATGCAGACTGGCTGTTGCCAAGCGTACAGAGAGGGGGGAATTGGGGAGAATCTGCTTAATGGTTAAGGGGTTTTACTTTGGAGCCATAGATAGAGGCAGTGGTTGCACACCACTGTGAATGTACTAAATGCCACTGAATCGTCACTTCAAAATGGTTAGTTTTATATCAGGAAATTATTTAAGGAGGAAAAAAAAAAAGTTTGAATGCCCTTACCCTAGAAGGCTTGTCCCCAGGTCTACTTTTCCATTTGCACGGGGACCACTTGCGGTGCTGCTACATCTCCACCTAGTGGTGAAGGAGATTCCTGTCTGGACTCCAGGGCTAAAGACTCCTGATTGCCAGGCAAGCCACCCCCACATCACAGGGAGTGCAGTGTCTGAAGCAAGTCAAGGTCTTAACCCGGCCTCTCCTTCGTAAGTGTCCAGAGGATGCACAGTGATAACCTCCAGTCCCCTTGAGCTTTAGGCACGGAAGAAGGACAGCTTCCAGTCCTGGCCCTGAAATATTTCTCAAGAAGTCACGAATGACTCTGGGATTTGCTTACCTGTCTATAAACTGGGATCCACACTCCCTGCAGCAGGATTACCACAAGGGTTCATACAGCATAAGGACCACACCTAGCGGGCAAGTGCTCACCAAGTGTTAGTGCCCTTCCTCATCCTTCATTATTTCTAAAGCTACTTGGTATGGACGTATGAACCCCCGACAAGAGGACTCATACCTCCAAGGGGGCTCCCCTGCTTCACACTGTCATCCAGAAGAAAAACAGACTCTGGGTGTTTGGAGCAAAGAGACAGGGATCTGGAGAGCACAAGCACAGGACATGGAGTGGAAACAACAAATACAAAGCCCAGAGATGAAAGCAACAGGGCCTGGTGAGCGCCAGGTGGCTAACAGGAATGAGAAGAGGGAAGGAAAGGAAAGATCTAGCAGACATTCTAGTTATTGCCACAAATGTTGCCTGAAAGTTCCTAATCATAAGAGAGAGGGGGTGGGCTTTCCTGGTGGCACAGTGGTTGAGAGTCCGCCTGCCGAGGCAGGGGACACGGGTTTGTGCCCCGGTCCGGGAGGATCCCACGTGCCGCGGAGTAGCTGGGCCCGTGAGCCATGGCCGCTGAGCCTGCGTGTCCGGAGCCTGTGCTCCGCAATGGGAGAGGCCACAACGGTGAGAGGCCCGCATACCGCAAAAAAAAAAAAAAAAAAAAAAAAAAAAAAAAAAAGAGGGAGGGGGTGTTGGGGGAGAGAAAGGCCAAAAAATACAGAAGGCAAAGTATTTGGATATTTTTGCCAGTGGGCTTGCATGAAAGATTCCAACTTCATAATGTGTTCTATAAAAATGGGATGGAAGGCAGACTGAACTGTGAGATGTTACAAAAAAACAACCAGAAAAGACAGACACAAAATCATGTGCTTTTCAGATTACAAGGCCAAAGGGTATAAGCAACTTAAAGGGTAAAAGCAAGAACACGGAGGGGGGAGGATCATGAAATTAATCAGAAATAAAACAGGGAAGAAAAATTACCAGAGCAAAATGCACTGCTCCCATGGCAGAATAGTCTGGATTCATAAGGAAATTACATAAAGTGGTGTCATTTGGCATTGGAAAACCACAGGAAACAAACTCAAAACACCTTCCTTATACACTTCTAAGAACGCTGACAGGATCAGTGGGACAGATGGTAAGGAGAAAAGAGCCCTGCCAGCAGGTACAGGGGACCAGGCTGCCCCGCCAGGGGTCGTGGGGTAAGCAGAGCTCCCTCCTCTGCAGCTGTCATGTCTTGCATTTTCCCCTCCTGCCATCCCATTCGCAGGGATGACTTTGCCTCACAGGTGGCATCGGATGTGAAGGCTCCCATTTTTCTGCCACCAAATCCCCGAAACCACCGTCCCGCGTCTCCTGTTAGGATGGAGGAAACGCCGCTTCTGACCCATCTCTGCCGCCTTGCTGGGACCTCACTCCTTCAGTCTCTTGTATCTTAACCATTCTCTTTCTATGAGATCTTTCCCGTTTTTATTAAAACGCTGAATAAACCTCTCATCTGAAAAGCAAGCAACAGACAATACGCAACGCTTCCTTTTATTCCACATTGCCTTCCAGTTTCTACCTTCTCTTCCCGACTTCCCCATCACAGCTTAGTGTCTTAGCGCGGCTGCTTTTACACCTGTCCCCCCATTTCCTCTTCAGTCTCCTGTGGCCACACTCCCGCTAAGGTAACCAGGAGCCTCCAGTGAGCCAGCGGACCTTGCTCAGTCTTTAACGGAAATGGCATCTCAGCAGCCTTTGCTGTCCTGACCTCTACTCTTCTACTCAAACTTTCCTGGTTTTGCAGCTCTTGCCCAGTTGGCCACACCTGTGGGTG
>NW_020174268.1:15726262-15756976 GCF_003031525.2 Neophocaena asiaeorientalis asiaeorientalis
GGGTCTAAGCAGTGCTGGGCCACTACCTACCTGCTTTCTCTGTTCTCTTTGTTTGGCTAAATCCTGTTTTTCTTCCTATCTAAGCATCATTTCTTCAGAGAAGCCTTCCCTTGACATCCTGGTCTAAATCCAGACCTACTCTTAAAATTCCTCATTGCTACTTTTACTTTTTTAATAGCCCTTATCACAACTTGTAGTTATGCTTTTACTGCGTAACTTTTCCCAGTATTCTTTCCTCCCTCTTTGGACTATCAACTCCACTAGGGCAGATTCCATGTTCATTGTGTTCACCTTTTCAGGCCGGCACCCTGGGACCCCAGCTGAGCCCAATAAACAGCACACAGGAGGCCCTCGGTAAGTAATCATTGAATGAGGAGCTACTGGGGTAAATGAACGAATGACCAAATAATCTAACGAATGGCAGGGGGTCAAAGCACATTAGTGACTTGATCCTGGCGGCTCCAGGCCTTGAATCTCCCCCATGGAGAAGCTGTCCATAATTTTTTCAGGCTCCCAGATATCTGTCTGAACAAACTCCCATTTCGGCCAAGAGGAGGAGTAAGCTGGAAGCCCAAAGAGGCGAAAAGCCAAGGAGAAAGTAAGCTGGAAGAAAATAGTCTCAATTCTCTTGGTGGCTGATTTCTCATTCCCCTGCCACAATTTCCAGCCGTGTCAGTTGTAGATGGGGCTCTTTCCTAGCAGTGTACTGTAAACCGAAAACTACAGAAGCCATGCATGTAGAAGAAGCAAACATGGGAGGGATGGGGAAGGGAAAACAAAAAGAAACTCTGACGACAGAGTCAAAGTCTGGTGAACCTGGAGCAGTGGGCCTTGTAAGGCATACAGTCAAATCCACTTATTATTATATGGAGGGAAAACCCAAGCCTAAGCTGGAAGGGACTCACCCCAGGTCTCCAGTGGTGGAAGAACTCCATGGACTGAAATCCAGGGCTCTTTTACAAACCACCAAGTGCCTGTTAAGCTAGGAGGCCAGGTGTTCCTTCTGACATGTTAAGGAGAGATCTCTCAGTGGAGCTATTCCACACCCATCCTATTCAAAGCATCAAGACCAGAACACCTCTAATGAGATGATTTTTTTTTTTTTTTTTTTTTTTGTGGTACACAGGCCTCTCACTGCTGTGGCCTCTCCCGTTGCGGAGCACAGGCTCCGGACGCGCAGGCTCAGCGGCCATGGCTCACGGGCCCAGCCGCTCTGCGGCATGTGGGATCCTCCCGGACCGGGGCACGAACCCGTGTCCCCTGCATCGGCAGGCGGACTCTCAACCACTGTGCCACCAGGGAAGCCCTCTAATGAGATTTTGAAACTCTTTTTCTACTCAGGAATAGCAGGAGGTGCTACAAAGTCCCAGACAGTTGTCTGACCTTGATTGACTTTTAATGTAAAAATTTCGACCCTTCTCCTCTAAAACAGTGCTGTGAGGAGCCTGTTGATTTGATGATGATAGAGAACACCTTGGCGCACGTGGCCAGTTAGGCTGGAAAAGTCCATTTTATGGATTCAGCAGCACCTGATGAAACAACGCACCACCTTCTCCTCCTTACAGCCGAGTTTCTTAAACACACACACCCTTTCTGAATACGCTTCCTAATCCCTTTCGCTCTCCAATTTACATTTCCTGAATTATTTCTACACTTCTGATCTTCCGCTGAGGTCTCTGTCCATGTGTACCTTTTTACATTTTGTGGTCTGTCTCCACCTAGATACCATGCAAGTGCCTGAAATTCAACATCTTTAAATCTGAACTCACCACTTCCCTCCCCCAGTTCCCACTGTCTTCCTTTACCGCCTGAATGGCACCGCCATTTACTAAGTCACTCGAGTTAGAAAGCCAAGAACTCCGTTCTTTCGCATCCCTCACATCCAAAGATTCAGCAAGCCCTGTCAGTTCTCCCTCTTAAATATTTCTTGTATCTGTCTTCTCATCTTCATTCCCACCACCGTCTTAACTCAGGTCCTGATGATTCCTTGCCGGGCTGAATGCAACTGTCTTCTCATTGGTCTTGCAGTCCTGCCTACAGCTGCAGATTTTTCAATGGTCCTCTATCACTTTGGGGATAAAGCTCAACCTTTGGTTGTCATCCTAGACCCTTTCCTACTTCTCTAACTTCACGCAACCCTGCGCTTCGGCCAAAGGGAACTGTCCGCAGCTCCCCCAAACATCACTTCACCATACTGCTATGCTCTCCACCGTACAGTCTCCTCTTTCTCTCTTTCTCAATTCTAACCCTCCCCCATGCTCCTCAATGGGCTGCAGCTGCACTCGTTACACAGCCTTGAGATTGTTATTTGTCTGCCTCCCACTAAACTAAGAGCTCCTTCAAAGAAGTGGAAGACCGTGCGCCTCATCTCTGAATTACCAGCCTCTAGCACGGTGCCTGGAACATCACAGATTCTATAAAATGCTTGCTGAAGTTTATTTTTGTGGGTGAGCCCACAAGCAACGGCTATGGTAACATCCCTCTCCATGCATTAAATATACAAAATGTACTCTTCGGGTGTGCATCTGTCAAGTGGTTTTCTGTAAAAATCCACAGACACAATAAAACGGAGAACAACTAATTGTTTCACACAAACCAAAGACTAAAAATCACATGCCTGTTTTCACTAAAATATCCAAGCAGAGAGATGTTAATTCTAGAGATTAATTCTGATATATTCTGCCATTACCACAAAATTTCTTTAAATGCCGTTTGTTCAGCCCTTAGAAACAACCAGGCTGATACAGGATGTGATCCATGAAATCTTATAACGCTCTGAAAACACTTGTCAAGGACAAGACTTAACTTTACCGGGACACACTTACCCAGCCGGTCATTCACAGAGAAGCAGCTCCAACCAAGAAGGACCACCACGGCTCACTGTGACGGTTTTTTTCCTGAGAAGATACCAATTAATTAGCGTACCTTCACATCACGTGAAGGTCCACCACATCACTGAATTTCACCAATGGAGAGACTGAAGCATTAAAATATTTAATAAAATATTAAATATTGGTTATGGCCAAAGAATGAGTCCAAACACTGTTCTTAAATTTGCAAACTTTGCTCTCAGGGCCAACTGAAGCTACATTGGTGCATTTCAGAGTCTAATTCTGAAGCAGATAAAGTTTTATTCATTTGCTCCTCCGGTACCTCAAGCGTTCTGGCGTCCTCTGAGGTCGCAGCCATGGCCCCGTTGGGCTGTCGGAACCACTCCCGCTAGACGAGCCGAGCCAGGCTCACCTGCACAGTATCACCTGCGTGCACTCCGCTCCCAACACAGGTCACCCCTCAGAATCTGACACATGGAAACACTTGGAAGCACGAGAACTGTCATCTTTGTAACCGAAAAAAACATTCCCAGCATTTCTCAGGATGCGTAGTACCCAGGAGCGGGCTCGCAGGAGGTCAGGGAAGACCGTGCGCGAAAAGAAGACTGGCCTCAGGAAGTAACCTCCCCCCTCAGGTGGTGCTTATAAAATTGTCTGCACCAATGGGATTGCGCCCGTGGCAGTTTAACACAGGTGTGCGGAATCCTGCCAAGAATCAGAGCTCTTATTTACACTTCTAACTACTCTGGCTCTTACCCAACTCCTGTGCTTTATTTGGAGGATGAAAAGGATAGCACTGGCCAGAGTGATTGCTAAAAGCAGACTGCATCACAGGCCACAAAGGGCTTTTTTTTTAATCAGGTAGATGAGTCTCACTCTCACATTTAAACATAAAAATGTATGTCTCAACTGCTCTCCTAATTTCATTAAACTTCTATATATGTAGATATACAGACATACATGCCTGTACACACACACACACACACACACACACACACACACACACACACACCTGCCTGGGATTACCTACTCATCCAGTTAATAACAGACTTAGTAGAAGTCTTTTAGTTAGCAACAAGAACAGCAGCAGTAACAAAACAGAGCAAGTCTGGTGAAGAATTGATCTAATTTTCTGTTACGCTTTCTGAAACACCAGCAATGAAGAAGCACTAGGTCCAGTCCGGCCACAGTGGCCTCCTTGCCGCTCACACAGTTTAAGCCCAGGGCCTTTGCACTTGCTCCTTCCTCTTCTTGAACTTTCTCTATCCAGATGTCCACATGCTTTACTGCTTCTCTTTCTTGAAGTCTCTGCCTATCAGCAAAGTCTGCCCTGACCACCACCATCTATAAGGTAAGATTTCATTCCCCTGTCACTGTATCCTCCTTTCCTTCCTTTATTTTATCCAAAGCATGTTTCACTTTCTAAAGAATACATATGTCCACATTCATAGTCTGTCTCCCATCCTCACTAGAACATAAGATCTGTGAGGGCAGGGGTTATGCCTGTTTTATTCCCGGCTGTAATCCTAGTAACTCAGAAGAATACAGGGACAAGATAGGTGCTCAAGGAATACTGAATGAATGAATAAATGAATGAATGAATTTTGTTGCAATTTAACTTACTCTATGTATATTGTGGGTTATAATGTGCCGATTCAATAAGCAAACTAATGTCAAATAATACCTACGTGAACAAATGCTTACCACAGTACCTCTCTGCTCAAGAAGCTTGACAAGCTGTAGTCCATGCTAAATTAAAGCTGAGGTCTGACTGTGTATGAAAGCATTTCATTTTCTCTACTGCTCTCAGTATGCTGCCACAGATGTGAAGGCAACATCACCTTGGGGTCGGTAGCCCGGTGACGGTCTAGGCTGACGTACCTGTTGGATGAACTGCTCAGTCCCCAATTCTCTGAATTTGATTGCACTCTCCCTACCCCGACCACAAAGAGAGTCAGTTCAGGGGACTGGCAGCCAAGCAAGCTTGGGTACCTTTTACCCAAATGTTCGGTGTGCTGGCTGAGGACAAAGACAGAGACTGCGTCTGTGGGGGAAACCAGGATGAACCAGAGCAGCAAGTGCAGAACTGGTTGTTAAAATGCCAAGGATGGGCTTCCCTGGTGGCTCAGTGGTTAAGAATCTGCCTGCCAAGGCAGGGGACACGGGTTCGAGCCCTGGTCCGGGAAATTCCCACACGCCGCGGAGCAACTAAGCCCGTGCGCCACAACTACCGAGCCTGCGCTCTAGAGCCCGCGAGCCACAGCTACTGAAGCCCGAGCGCCTAGAGCCCGAGCTCCACAACAAGAGAAGCCACCGCAATGAGAAGCCTGTGCACCACACCGAAGAGCAGCCCCCGCTCACCGCAACTAGAGAAAGCCCGCGCGCAGCAAGGAAGACCCAACGCAGCCAAAAATAAATAAGTAAATTTTTTTTTAAATGCCAAGGATGCCCAAGGTAAGAAGAGAGAGGGCACCATGGAGCTGGTCTGGGTGAGGGCTGGCCTTGGACCCACACTGCCTTGGACCCAGATTTCTGGAGTAGCCCCGCATGGGCAGGTCAGGTCCATTTGAAAGAAGTTGATGGACATCACCTTTGAGCATTGATACCATAAACGTGGGCATTCTGTTTTGCAAATGGTGTTCTTTCTGTTTAAATTGAAAACAACTTTCATTTCCCCACTTTATAAGTGAAACACTTTAAATGGACTTGACCTTTTAAGAATCATCAAACAGACAACTTCAAAGGCCTTTTGGGATAAATGTGGCACAACCAGAGGAACATTTAAGGCTCAGGCTAGTGATACAGAAAACTTAGCAGTGGGCAGCTTGATTCTTGTTAATATTTCTAATTAGAGCCCCACTTTATATATGATGGCTAGACCTTTAGTTATGTATAGCTAATGGATATTATTGTTAGTTCTATGACATTTTACAATGGTATTGTTCTGATCTGGGAGACAGGGGGAGGTACTGTATACAGTAAATGACAGCCAGGATCTCTCCTGTAAATGACTGGGACAGGATGGAATATGGGCCAAACCTAAAATATAATATTTTATTTCAAACTATGTACTTTGGCCACCCCCCAAAAAAACTATCAGAAGTAGGGTGCCTCTCTTATATGTTCATTTGCTTCATAGCACGTATCAGTTTATAATACATGTTTGTTTGTTCACTTGTTTATTGAAAGCCTTCACGAACATAATTTAAGCTCCAAAGAAGGCAGGGACATTGCCTGTTTCCCTGCTGCATACACAGTGTGTGCAGTACCTCCAAAGTAGCAGGTGCTCAGGACAGATTCACTAAATGAATAGCTGAACGAATGAATAATCTATGCAAAGGATGGAAGAAGATGTGACTTAAAACCAAGTCATTCAATTATATACTACCAAATGTAAAACTGATAGCTAGTGGGAAGCTGCTGCATAGGACAGGGAGATCAGCTCGGTGCTTTGTGACTACCTAGAGGGGTGGGATAGGGAGGGTGGGATATGGGGATATATGTACACATATAGCTGATTCACTTTGTTATACAGCAGAAACTAACACAACATTGTAAAGCAATTATACGCCAATAAAGATTAAAAAAAAAAAAGAACCAAGTCATTTAAAGCAGCAGTCCCCAACCTATTTTTTGTTAATAAATTTATTTATTTATTTATTTTACTTTTGGCTGCACTGGGTCTTCGTTGCTGCGCGGGGGCTTCCCCTAGTTGTGTTGAGCGGGGGCTACCCTTCGTTGCGGTGCGCGGGCTTCTCATTGCAGTGGCTTCTCTTGTCGCGGAGCACGGGCTCTAGGCGCACGGGCTTCAGTAGTTGTGGCTCGCGGGCTCTAGAGCGCAGGCTCTGTAGTCGTGGCACACGGGCTTAGTTGCTCTGCGGCTTGTGGGATCTTCCCGGACCAGGGCTCGAACCCGTGTCCCCTGCCTTGGCAGGCGGATTCTTAATCACTGCGCCACCAGGGAAGCCCCCCCAACCTTTCTGGCACCAGGGACCGGTTTCATGGAAGACAATTTTTCCACAGACGGGGGTTGGGGGAAGGAGGGGGACGGTTTCAAGACGATTCGAGCACATTACATCTGTTGTGCAGTTTATTATTATTACTATATTGTAGTATATAATGAAATAATTATACACCTCACCATAATGCAGAATCAGGGGGAGCCCTGAGCTTGCTTTCACTTGCCGCTCACTGATAGGGTTTTCATATGAGTCTGCAAGCAATTGTTTAGTATGGTCTCTGTGCAGTCAAACCTCTCTGCTAGTGAGAATCTGTGTCTGCAGCCGCTCCCCAGCGCTAGCATCACCGCCTCAGCTCCGCCTCAGATCATCAGGCATTAGATTCTCAGAAGGATCGAGCAACCCAGATCCCTCACATGCGCAGTTCACAGTAGGGTTCGCACTCCTGTGAGAATCTAATGCTGAATGCAAGCAATGGGAGCGGCTGTAAATACAGACGAAGCTTTGTTAGCTGGCCCGCTGCTCACCTCCTGCCGTGTGGCCCGGTTCCTAACAGGCCACGGACCAGTACGGTGGGTTGGGGACCCCTGATTTAAAGACTTGGCACTTCTTGTTGACTGCAAGTTCAATGTCGGTCGATATGCTGGGGCTTTCAAAGGTGATCTAGATGTCTAGCACATGGGATGTGACCATCCTGCCTGATTCTTTCTGTGCAGTACTCTGCCTGCTTGTGGCTGTTCCAGTTTAAGAATATATGTTATGAGCTGAATTGTGTCCCCCATTAAATTCATATGTTGAAGTCCTAGCCCCCAGGACTACAGAATGTGACTGTAGTTGGAGTAGGGTCTTTAAAAAGGTAATTAGGTTAAAATGAGGTCACTAGTGTCCTAATCCAATCTGACTGGTGTCCTGATAAGAAGAGATTAGGACACAGACATACACAGAGAAAAGATCACGTGAAGACACAGGGAGAAGATGGCCATCTGCAAGCCAAGAAGAGAGGCCTTAAAGATATGGGCCCAGCCGCTCCGCGGCACGTGGGATCTTCCCAGACCGGGGCACGAACCCGCGTCCCCTACATCGGCAGGCGGACTCTCAACCACTGCGCCACCAGGGAAGCCCCCCTGCCAACATCTTGATCTTGGACTTCCAGCCTCCAGAACTCTGAGCCAACTTCTGTCGTTTACCCCACCTAGTCTGTGGTCCTCTGTTAGGAACTGGTAGGTATTAAGTAGCTGCTTAACCAACTAAGAGTGTATAATTTGAAAATGAGGTGAATTTAAGAGGGCAATAAGCACTTTCTTCAAATACCCAAACAGTCATTATAGGAAAGGAACTATAAGGGAAAACTTTCTGGCAAAAAGAGACATCTGAAAATGGAATGAAGGAACACCCTAACATATAATTTACTTAAGTACTGAATTTATCATTTATGGCTGACTCCTCTGGCTAGAGATAAGCTCCACAAAGACAGTTACTTAGTAAGTGCTCAGTAAATATGCTGAGTGAATGAATTTCCTCTGGAGATAATGAGTTTCCTGTCACTGGAGGTATGTGAACAGAAGCCAAACATGCTGTCTATGAGGATATTATTGAGACGTTTCTGTCAGAGGGCACAGGGGTTAGGCTACTTCAGGGTCCTTTTTCAAAGGTGAAATTTTATTAATCTGATTCTACTACTGATGAATGAAATACAGGTAAATGTCCACATTTAAACAGCTGTCTTCATGTGTGGATTTTAGTCAAAGTTTCAGGCCACACACATATTTTGCATTTCTTCAGCCTGAATGTATTATCTCCTAACACAGAGGAAAAAAATTTTAAGTATAGTTTACTATATATTGTTTGCTTAAAGTCAGCTCTTTTCAGGATTTTTTTTTTTTTGAGGAAGATAGACATTTCTGTTTCTTATGTCTGTTTAATTTAATGCATGAGCTCCAACAGCAGAAGACTGTGGTATCTTATTAAATGTCTCATGATGAATAATTAATAATATTAACAATCATCATCTTCTTCTTATACACCCAAGAGTAGTGGCAGATGGTGAATTCTGGCTGTGCCTAATTCTTGCCGCACCTGTGGCTGCCCATAGATCTTTCAAGAAGCCAGCATTCAAAGAACATAGTGAAACTCACAAGAATCCCATGAATTTTGCCGCTGTTGTTCCCAAGATTCTTCTGGCACAGACTCTGCTCTAGCAAATGAGCCCGTATACTTTCAATCACGGCCATTCAGTTAAAAAATCATCACCAGATGACCTTACAGAGATTTTGAAAAGCAGGTCTGTCCTTGAATACAAAAGAGTAAGGGGGACAGGCCACCCTCCTTCTTCCATCCCATGGAAGATGCTGAGTCCCAATGTCACGATTTCAGGCCCATTCACATAGCTCAGAAATACTGAGCATTACAGTGTTCAGGTAATTGAAAAACACCAACAATTTCAATAGAGAAAAGTTTTGTTTCATAATTCACTTTGGCAGATGTTTAACATTTGTTGGCTCCCAGAAACTGAATTTCCAATTTGCTGAAATTCTGCCATGTGCCCAGAGCAGCACTACATATGCAGCCAAGATGGCAACTTCTGCAACCCAACGTGTGTCGAGGTCTATAGTGCCTCCACTTGCATGTTTGTTTATATTCTAGCTGTACCTCCAAAAGTATTTATTTTCATAAGGAATATCACCACTCTAAATGGAACCAAAGAAATGATCAACACTGATTGGCAACCAGCTTAAAAAACTCTGCTATGACATAGATGGTGATGAGTCAAACGTGTTTACAACCCCAGGAAGCAGTGCTCAGTACTGCAAGGTAAACTGTGTTGAATTATTCCTGGCAGTCAAATTTCCCACCCAACTCCCACAGCCCATGACGCCAGCATGAAGGCATTGGGAGATGTGCACTGACAACAAAGAGGAGATGCCAAGAATAGGGTTATCTGTTCCATCTTCATCTTCATCATTGGAAAAGCAGGGCTTGTACTAGGCAGGACTGGTACTATATATAAAATGTCACTAGAGGCTCTGGGGTCTCAAGAAACATTTGTTATTCTGTCCAGTGGTTTCCAAACTGTCCTATGAATCATTTTCTCAGTGGGCTTTGAAGGAAAGGGTTATCCTGGCACCTTACAAAGGCTCGAGGCAGCACAGGCGTGATGGAAAACACTCCAGACTTGGAATTGGAAGATCTGTGTTCAAGTCCAACTTCGCCAGTTAACCAATTGGTGACCCCAAGCAGGCCATTTAATTCCCCATTCTTCAGCTCCTGCCCATATAAAATTAGGAACATGAATAATACACACCATGGGATGTGTTAATTAACTAGAAGAGTGGAATATTTTCACAGTGTGTATGTATATCAATACAAAATATCTTACAATTTTATATGTCAGTTGCACCTCAGTAAAGATGAAATTTAAAAAACACACACCACTTAGGACTGTAATAAAGATACAGATAGGACATGTACATAGCATGTAGCAGGCATGACCGTGATGCTAATAACATAATGGCACCAATGGTAACATTTATTAAGAGATTGCTTTGTGCCCGTGACTATGCTAAGCATTTTTCATGCATCCCCTCACTTAATTCTCATAATAACTCTCTGAGCTTGGTATATTATCCCTATCTTAAAGATGAGAAAACTGAAGTTCAGAGAATCCAAGGTCACTCAGATAATGAACACTTGCTTAGCTGATGAGACGTAATTTTTATAAGCTTTACTTGTTCCGTGACTGGACACAAATTTCACCTAACCTGAAAGGGGTTAAATATCTTATTTTAATCTAATAAGACACCTAATATTTATTAAGTGTCTTCTATGTGCCACATAATGGGCTATTTGACAGGTTACTGCACTTAATCCAAAGACCTGTGCGTGTTTATGAACCAGGTATTACCCCCATTTTAAAGATGGGAAAACTGAGGTTCATCAGTGTTAAGTTATTGCCTAAGGTGGCACAGCTGCAAGTGATTTCTGATCCCAAACCCAAGCATAGCTCGGAACACAGCCTTCCTTTAACTTTGTGTGCTCAGCTATTCTAACATCAGTTATCTGAATGAAGGTAATAAAAAAATAAGAATCTAAAATAATAATAAGATAAACTAAAAACAAAAGATAACATTTTCTCTTTTCTAATTCTTGTTTTTAACTTGCTTAACGTGATTACTAAGCATTCAATCCCAAATCAGACCATGAACATTGTTTTTTCAATGACACAAAGAAGTAAGATGAAAAAACATATCTCTAAGAATACTTTTTTTTAATGGAACTTACAGTTAACATCAGGTCTTTTAAAGGAATTCTGGTCAAGAGTATATAATCAGTCTAGTCCCCATTCTGCCAAACAACTTTCTCTACATTTTTCCCCATCAGGCAAACTTCTTCTACTCACCATTACCACCACCACTATCTTTTCCCCACTGTCACCTGGACCACTCCCCTGTGCCTCTCTTCCAACCTATCATGTTTGTTGCCACCTCCAAACCTTTGTTACACTCACCTCCCTTTGCCTAGGACGTGGTCCCGTTGACCAGTCCAAATTCTCTCCATCACTTATGTTGGTGTTCAAGCCCTCCCGTTCCAGGGAGGAATGATCATCTCTTCCTAGTCTCTCACTGTATTTAATGACATCCCTATTCCTCATGGCACTTGCTTATTAGCTTTAATGCTTCTAGATGTGTAGCCCATCTCTCCAAATGGATAATAATGTCCTTGCAGATAGACTATCTTTGTTGTTTTTCTCTGCCCTATTGTATTCAAAAAGCTCTTGTTTTATAACAAGGAATAGTATTTTCTTAAGGGAAAACACCTCAGGGTCTGTGGTTGCTAGCATCTTTTTTCTTACATGTTATGTTTAAAAAATTCAACAAAGAAAGATAACCTCCAGCTAGGCACAGATCACTATTTTCTAGGTTTGCACAATCTAGCATTTAATAGCTTAATAGTAATATCTTAACAATGAAGTTTGATAAATGCGGCATGTATTACTCAGGAAAGTGCTATCAGTTCCTTTGAAAATAGGGTAGATGTTCATGTCTTTATTTTTGAACGGATAGCTACTGAGCACCAGTTAATTGCCTGAGACCCTGCTGGACACTCTGCATACAGTAAGATATGGTCTTAACCTTCCACAGGCTTATAGTCTAGTAGCAAGACAAATGGTGATCATTCAGTACAATGGTGGCTATAATGTAAGTTTCTATAATAATTACACTCTTTAATAGAATAGAATCAAATTTATTATCAGGCATCCTTAATGTTCGATAGCAGTGGTTCTTAAAGGGTGTGAAACCACGCTTTAGGGGGTTTTTTTCAAAATGTGTGGAGATGTTTCTGGCCATACCAGTGATGGGGGAGGGGTTGCTGACATCACATGGGCGGGGGCAGAACTGCTCAATGTCCTGCAACGCCTGGAGCTTTCCTGCCCACAAAGAATTTTCCCCCGCTCCCCCCTGACATCCTTGTACATGAAAAACTCACTTATAATGATCTAAGTCTGGAAGCTAACTGTTGTACATGTGAACAAAGTGTTTTCGCACAAGTTAAATATCTTCTAAATTTTCAAGGAATGCAACTACTTAACATAAGTGGAGCAGAGACTGTACTTTACTGTGTTGAAGCTTTAACAAGAATCGGTCATCAATTTGGAAAATCATAACACCCAAGGCAATGCCATGCCTGGGTCAGTCTGCGTGGAGGGCTGTGCATTCACAGTGGCTCTGGACAGGTGTGTGCCTCCGACTATTTCAGCATATCTCTCCATGTGACAGTGTCAGAGGACGGAATGTGTTGACAGTCAGGGTAGTTTATCATGATTACTTTCCTTACCTTTCTCTTTTTATATTACAGATATGAGATACAGATACATATATTTAAATACAGATTTTTTAAAAGAAATTATATGGATAGGTGAGTTGTATTATCTTTCAATTTCATTTCAGGATAATAAAAGAGATGTGACAAAATATTTGTGATAAAAGGGGGAGTGGACCTAATAGGTTGAGAATCACTAGTTCTAGGCTCCTAAAGAAATGTAAAGACAAAGTTCCTAACATTGAGGTCAAATGCCTTTTTTTTTTTTTAATTTTTAAAAAATTTTTCCTCTTTTATCTTTGCATGCCATGACAGGGCTTGCTACAGTCACCTATGTTTCTGCATCGTGGGTATTTTTGTTTGTTTGTTTGTTTTGCGGTACGCGGGCCTCTCACTGTTGCGGCTTCTCCCATTGCGGAGCACAGGATCCGGACGCGCAGGCTCAGCGGCCGTGGCTCACGGGCCCAACCGCTCCACGGCACGTGGGATCTTCCCGGACCAGGGCACGAACCCGTGTCCCCTGCATCGGCAGGGGGACTCTCAACCACTGCGCCACCAGGGAAGCCCTATCGTGGGTATTTTTAGCAGGCCGCATTTGATCTCTGTGCTCTTCCTGCAGTGAGTGGCATTGGTGTGGATTTGGGAAAAGAGAGGAAAGGCAGACATACATAAAGAGAAAATTTTTACCATCAACTACTGCATTGAACAAGCCATCACCGTCCACCTAAGAGGAATGAAAAAATTCATTCAAAAGAGGAGTCAGAAAGTAAGAAGGTATAATAATTTAAATCATTAAGACCTATTTATTAAAAATGGGAACCCAGAGAAGTATAAAATAAATCCCTGCCCTCACATGCTTGCAACACAGCTCAACATGTAATACCATGTGCAGTTTCCTTCACACCAGGGGGACCCTGACACTGAGTAGCCCAAATTCAATAGAGAAGGGGCGCACATTTCACCTAATTCCCATGGGTACACGTGCTGGTGGGCTACCAGGAAGATGGCTCAACGAGAGAAGTGATGTAGGCTAAGACTTGGGGATGGAGAGAGAAAAGGACAGTAAAAGCCAAGGGACTGTCTCATCGAGAGGGAAAGGCAAGATGGGGAATATTCACGAGAAGGTTACAACTGAACTGACTGATTTTATATCAATATCAAAATTAAAGTCATATTTATATATATTCAGTAAATAATTATAATAGAGATTCATTTGGGGCAGTCACACACGTCTGTTTTTTAAGCAATTTTACCATAAGCATAAATATGATCTTAAGCGTTCGGAAGAGGAAACTCTGTCTTAAATAAAGGATCTGCATGTTGATTATTTTGAGGTACATGATTTTGGAATTTTGGATTAATATATGATGGTAGCGTAGGAAAGTGTAAACAGGAATTGAGCCACACTGACAGTCACGGCACTTGTATAAGGCGAAACAAAATCACATTGCTTAGGTTACAACACAATAATTTGAACAAAAGGTTACAGCTCAAAACATTATTTTACTGGGAAGAAAAGGAAAATGCTAATTCACAAAATGGTTCTTTAATATGTCACCAGCTAAACACAAATCTAACCCTGACTGTTTTTGGAGTAGAAGATGATGTCTCATTTTTTGAGAGACTGAAACAATTTCTCCTTTTTTTTTTTTAATAAAGGTTTGACCGAGCTTAAGAAAGGTGATCCATCCTAACTGGTTGTCATTTTTAAACTTTTATTGCACAGATTTGCTGCTTCTAAGATCGAGACCGACCTGGCCTGTGGTCCATTTCTGAGGTGACACTTGATTCCTCCTGTGGCTGCTGGGTGGAGTCTCTCAGCAGCTTAATCTACGTAATGAGGCGACTCTGTCCTGGCCCTGCTGTGACACTCACTAATGTGCAGGAGATGAGATTTGATTTACTATGTTCTTCTGACTCAGCCATGTAACTCACATTCTAAAATGCTCTGGGAGAAAAAGTGACCTCCAGGAGAGAGCTTTTGTCATGGACAAATAAGGTAATCATTAAGGCCTGGAAGCATATTTCCCCTTGGCCTCTGCTCTTAAAAGAATTTATTCTACATGATTAAGAATTCATCTCAAAATGCTCTCTTACACTAGGCTGAATGAGGATATCAGCACAGCCTTGGGAGGAGAGATGCTCAATTAAATGCTATCTTAGAGACAAGCAAGGAAGCGCTCGAAATTTGCTTTTCAATGGTGTACTGCCCCCAACCCCTTCCTTTCCAGAGGAAACACAAAACTCACAAAATATCTGTCAGGAAGCAAAATACAATCTAGATATTTTTGAAAGAACATAAAAGTAATTATCAGAAAGTGGCGTGGTAATTTCAAGTAAAAATATAATTCAGGCCTTATCTATTTATTAAAGCTGAATTCTAAGAGAGAATTACAATAACCTGGTATGAGATAATGCATTATAGTTTCATGAGCACAGGACTATACATTATGGAGATTCTTATACCTTTTAGATTTTAAGTAGAGAAAAAAATTAAACCCATTTTGCAAATTCAGAGACTGGGGCTCTGAAAAACCAATTCCTCCTTTGAAATGGGTGGTAGAAAGAAGACTCAAAGGTGAAAGCCCGTTTCATGTATTTACAGGGTCAGGGACCTCCCTTCAGGACTGCTAGCCTGTGACATGCTCCCGCCACACCATCTTTAGGGACATGACGGGCTCCGGGCACAGACTCAGGCGAGCATATGCTTCCTGAGAAGCACGGTGGTGAGATGCCCTAGAGGAGAGTCTGGAGTCCTCCGGCCCCACTGAGAATCCTGATCGGTCACACGGTAGCCACGTCACTGGGAAAATTACTAAACCCTCCTGTGCCTCACTGCTCCATAGAATGAGATACTACTACTAATAATCCCTATCTCAAAGGGTCATTATGAGGATTACCTTAGTACACAGTGAAAACTCGAAAATGCCATCCATCACTATTATTCCTTTTGCAAATACTGGAAAGCTTTCTCATCACCAAATGCACTTCTAATATAAAAAAATAAACCTACTCAGAACTGTCATGGTGGAGCTGAAACAGGAAACAGGATCTGCTTATAAATGATGTTCAAAAAAGATATGGGCATCTGCACAGATCACAGGCTTTTATCTACTACATGAATTTATGTTCTAGACATAAGCCAAGACTCACTAGCAAGGAGACAGGTCTTTGACTAAGAAACAGGTCCCTGCCAGCCGAGGGAAGGGCCTGGGGCCCATGGGGTGTTCGCAGATCCCGGTCTCCCCTTAGATTACGGGAACAAGCCTGCATTACCTTTACATCTTCTGCATTCCTTCACTACTTAATTTTTTTTATTGCATTATCTGCTTGGGTAAATGTTTTTTGTAAAAAACGTGACTAATTTGTTTTCCTGTAATTTCTTCATATTCTAATGCCCTTTTGAGAAAGTCATAAAAGGTTGCAGACTTCGGCTTCTGGGGATAATTCTCAAGACTGATTTTCTCATAATACATGGTAAGAAAAAAAAAGCACTTCACTTATAATTCACTTTCTACATTTTTCTGTGTGTTTTTTAAATACTGAAGCCTTCCATATACCACTAAGCTGTTGAAACATCAGTGATCTCTGTACAGAGATGATATGAATTAATAAAATACACTTTAACTTGTGAAGTCTGTACTTTCCTCGGTGGCAATGGTTTGTAAAGACACGGGCAGTTACTGCTAGAGGACTTTGATAATAAGGGTCTAGTGCTAAAAGAGCATATATGGACATCACAGCTCATTCACCACAACAGATAACAACAGATAATCAGCATCGATTTAGAGCTGTTGTCTCTTTTTAAGCCTGCACCCTACATCCTGCAGGAGAAGCTCTTCATGGCAAAAGTTCTCTTTTGCAAGTCAGTTACGTTCTATCAGGCACCTGCAGTAGTCCTGGGCTCAAGTCCACAGCGGCTCTGCCCCCTCAGGCCAGCTTCCTGACCTAGAAACCTGGGGGCTCCGAGGTGTAGCTAAAGTTCATTTGTTTGAACCCAGTGAAGAACAACAGTGAACCTGGTCCGCCCCTGACAGCCAAGTTTCACAGGGGCCTTTGTAACAAAGAATTCCACCACTCTACCCGGGACCCTGAACGTCGGCACTTTGGTTTTCATTTTGGCCCATACCATCCACTCCTGTCTCGATGGTGCCAAGCCACGTGCTGAGGCTGGCAGAGTAAAAAAAGACTTCACCTCCCGGCCAAAACCAGCCGGGCCACCGGATTTTGGTGAAGGAGGCCAAAGGCATGACAAACGCATCCCACCCCCTCTCCTCACCCCCCCACCCCCTACTGCGCTGATGAGAAGCCCCTTCCCAGAGCCAATGCGTGGCTCGCACCTTTGGGAGAGCTGGATTCCTCAAGGTCGCTCCAAGCTTCCGAATCCCCAGGGACCAGGAGCTCGAATTCTGGACTCCACAACAGGGGTTGGGGGTAGCACAGATATCCGTCCAAATCAGCCCCGAGACAGAGGAAACAGCCACCAGGAACCGATCTTCTCCCAAGCTGTGTAAGTGACACCTAGTGGCAGCAAGTAATAAAACCCCCAGGAGGAGAGATGTCGGTTGGATGTCACTGACCTGCCTAAGATGATACGGCTTGTGAGCAGTGGCAGTGGATTTCAATGTCCAAATAGGTGAATCTGTGCTCATTCCAGCTCTTTATATGATGACACATTTCCTTATACTTAATACCATGAGTGTCTAGCAATAATCCTGTGAGGTGATGGTGATTTCACAATAAAATAATACCTTCATGGAAAAAAGTCTCCTTAATTATATCACTGTTTTCTCCAAGAGATGACGTAGCAGGCAAAATTTCTATAATTGTCCCGCAAAGCTGCCCTGCTCTAATCTCCAGAACCCATGAATTTGATGGGCTATCACTTCCAGGATCATGTTATGTAATGTCATGTCACACGGCAGAAATGACCTTAAAACGGGGAGATTATCCAAGTGGGCCTCATCTGAACACAGGAGCCCTTCAAAGCAGAGGGCTTTCTCGGGCTGGTGGCAGAAGAAGAGAGCAGGAGATTGGAAGCAAACGGGGGTTTTAACGTGCCATTGCTGGCTTGAAGATGCAAAGCGCCCCAGCTCACAGCCAACAAGGAAACAGGTGTTCAGTTCTACAGTAACAAGGACCTGGGTTCCACCAACAGCCTGAATAAGCCTGAAGAGGGATTCATCCCTTGAGCCTCCAGGTCAGAGCCCAGCTCAGTCAAACCTTGATTCTGGCCTATGGAGCCTAGAGCAGAGATCAAGGGTTTGACCCATGCCTGACTCCTCACCCGAGGAAACTGTGAGATAACAAGTGGGTGTTGTTTTAAATTGCTAAGTTAGTGGCAACTTGCCACTCAATAATGGAAAACTAATACAGATGATTATCAAATTTTTGGATTAGACCAAAGCCGAGGCCTCAGAATTAGGACTCCATCCTTTCCCTACACTTACACACACACACACACACACACACACACACACACACAGCCCATCCTATCCTGGTACTAAACGCTACTCTGAGTTAGTTATCATATTCCCCTGCTCCCTCACTATTTCAGTAGTCACTTCATTACCTTTAATCTGGATTCTTACCTAGCCAGGGAAGGTAAGAAGCCCCCTCCCCCTAGTCTTCCCACCCTTTTCTCTAATCCGAGGCAATGGTGCCAGATTCAGTTTCATCACATCATAATTCCCAACACTGTTCTCTAGAAAAATGGGGACAGGAATGAAGTTTTCAACAGTCCATGGTATCAGTAATAATAATAGGAAGAGAAATAATAAAAGACAATGTGGTGGTGAGGGTTTTTTTCATAAAGCTAAATATTTTACATTTGAGGAACTTTTATTCTAACTTTTTTTGGTAAGATGCTTTTTTGCTATGAAATGATAATTGTAGTACACCGTGGCAGAAATGGTCACAATTCTCGCCTGTTTGTTCATCCCTTTGCAATGTGACCGGCAGCTCCTTCCAGCAAGAGGAGGACTGCATCTCTCTAGCTCTCGAATCTGAGCTCGCCATGTGCCTTGTTTTGGGTAGTGGGACTTGTGCGCTGGGGCTTCCTCTCTTGCTGCTGAGACCCTGTGACCCCATGGGAACAAGCCTGAGCTGGCCTCCTGAGATTACAGGCCAAGTGAAGAAAGGTCCTGTCCATCCATCCTAGCTGCCCACCCTGAGGGCCCAAACATATGGATGAGGGCATCTTGGACTGCTCAGCCCCAGGCCAGCAGGTCCAGACAAGAAGAGCCTCCGAGGCACGACGATAATAAATGTCGCTGTTTTAAGCCACTGAATTTGGGGTGGCTTCTTATGCAGCAAACTGATAAAACAGCAGAAACTAGGCTGCAGTTGTTTAAAAATATACATTCATACTTAGAAAACAAAATATTGAATACTCTTTGTAAGCACTGTTTTTTTGTAGGGTCTTTTTTTTTTTTTTTTTTTGGGGAACGCAGGCCTCTCACTGTTGTGGCCTCTCCCGTTGCGGAGCACAGGCTCCGGACGCGCAGGCGCAGAGGGCATGGCTCACGGGCCCAGCCGCTCCGCGGCATGTGGGATCTTCCCGGACCGGGGCACGAACCCGTGTCCCCTGCATCGGCAGGCAGACTCTCAACCACTGCGCCACCAGGGGAGCCCTGTAGGGTCTTTTTAAAAATTTTATTTCTTTATTTTTGGCTGCGTTGGGTCTTCCTTGCGGTGTGCGGGCTTTCTCTAGTTGCGGCGAGCGGGGGCTACTCTTCGTTGCGGTGCGCAGGCTTCTCATTGCGGTGGCTTCTCTTGTTGCGGAGCACGGGCTCTAGGTGCTCAGGCTTCAGTAGTTGCAGCATGCGGGCTCAGTAGTTGTGGCTCATGGGCTCTAGAGCGCAGGCTCAGTAGTTGTGGCACATGGGCTTAGTTCCTCCACAGCACATGGGATCTTCCCGGACCAGGGCTCGAACCTGTGTCCCCTGCATTGGTGGGCGGATTCTTAACCACTGGGCCACCAGGGAAGCCCAGCACTTTTAATTTTCTAAGTACTTAACTGGTTCAGGAAATTTTTTTTTAAGAAACCTTAAAACTATTGCCTTAACTCACAGCTCCCAATATGTCTCTGCCTTGCTCAAAAGGCTATGAAAATTGTTCCATCGAGAAAGATTTCGATGCCTACTTATATAGATATTTATCTGCTTAATAAATGACATCAGCCTAAGAACAGCAGAGGGCTGAGGGAGAAAGCTGCAGCCCAAGGGGGTGGAAGTTGTGGTTGGGGGCAGTAGGGTCAAGGTGAAAGGATCTTCTGTCAAGAGCCTAGAGAGCTGCCGAGAAGCTTAGTTAACCTAGATCTAACTTTCTTGTTGTTTTCTGGGGAAAACACCTGCTGGTCTATTAGCCCTTTGCTCTTTGTACTTCTTGGATATGCTCCACTGTATCCCAAAGAGTCTACTTAACACTCCCATCCCTCCCCATTGTCTGCCTGCCCTTCTAGTGTGGACAACTCTCACTCTGATACTCAGCAGTTCTGGACCCTAGAAGCCAGAGGTTGAGGGCCCTATATATCTTATGGAGTGACGGTGGCTTGAACAATGTGAGCCTGGATGGATCAGTCTGAGGCTTCCCTCTGGGCGAGGACCAGTGTGATTGCCACCCCTGTTAGACAGTTATCATGTAGTGATTGTAGAGTTAGCTCAGGTGCATAAACAGTAAAATCTTCTAAAAGGAATAACTTAGTTGATTGCTTAACCATATTTTTCTGATGTTACTGAATCAATTTTTTTTCCTACTGGCTGCCAATTTTACCAACTTTGTACCAAATCTGAAACAAAGATGGAATTGGTAAAAATATGGGTAGGGACTTCTGCTTTGAGCAATATGGAGAATAGGTACGTGGACAGACCTTCCTTCTGGAAACAGCTTAAATATTCTGGATAAAATATTTAAATTCTTGGACCTAAAATCTAAGTGAAGGAACTCAGAGTTAAGTGCAGCACTGCAGCTGACTTTCTCTCTCTGACGGCACTTGCTAAAGTGCATGAACTTTAACTTTGATCTTTATGACCACATCGGGTGTGGGTAAAAATTCTAGGGATTGCTCCTAGATTGGTGGGGGGGGGCGTAGTTTGAGTTCCTCTCCAACATAAAGTTGAGACTGCAAAAGGTTACACCCTTAGTGTAAGTGAATGGAAAATGACACCCACTCCTCCACACCCAGGGGAATGCCAAATAAATAGTAATATTTTCAAATTTAGGCAATAAGCTGAGAAGAATCATTGCTGAAATTCTGGGCTCACAAACCAGTCCTTATGTTACTTTGGAGCTCAAATGCACACTACTTAGGTAGTCCAAAGTATTTCAGACCAAAAATATGATTCTGAGTGATCCTTGATGGGTAGTGCCCTCAGGTAGTGTCCTGGTAGAAACAGATTCCAAACCTCTCTGAAGGAATGAATCTTTGCCTTGAATTCAAAGAACTGTCACACATAAACTTTCAAGGAAAATAAGTAGTTCACAGTAAAAAAAAAACCTAACTAGCTAAATACACAAGGAAATAAGGCATCTAGGAAACAATTAGCAGAAACAACAGACAGCAAAAATAGACCCCCAAGGATTTCAGATAAATAACCATATTTACTATGTTTAAATACGTACAAGACAAGATTGAAGATATGTTCAGGGAACCACAAATATTAAAGGATATCCAAATGGTTTAGGCAAGAAAACAAATAAACTTCTAGAAATAAAAATATAATAATTGAAGTTAGAAATGGACAGATTTAACAAATTCAACACAGCTAGAAGAAAGAATTGTGAACGTATCAGAAGACATTATCTAGAATGCAGCACAGACAGAGGAACAGACAAGAAATATGAAAGAGCTTAAGACACCAATAGAATAGAATGAGAAATTCTAATATACACCTAATTACAGTTCCCGAAGAATAGGATTGACATTTTTTGACTTATTACTTGAGAATTTCCCCAACTGTGTCAATTAAATTGAATTATAAGCAGGGGAAATTCATACTATGAAAGAAATGGAAGAAGAAGACTGACTCTCAGTGTGGTAAAAATGGGATTCCAAGATTATTGCTAGGTGTGGTAAGAGAGTACCAAACAGAAATATTGAGTATGGGGGGCTCATGCATGGTTAGATATCTTTGCCAAAGAGAGCTAGTGGTGGGAAAAATGAGAAGAAAGACCAGACAGACATTCAGAACTTGAGGGTTAAAAGAGTTGAAATCTCATGTCAACTCAAAACATTTCCTTAAGAATTGTTCTGAGGGCCTCCCTGGTGGCGCAGTGGTTGAGAGTCCGCCTGCCGATGCAGGGGACACGGGTTCGTGCCCCGGTCCAGGAAGATCCTACGTGCCACGGAGCGGCTGGGCCCGTGAGCCATGGCCACTGGGCCTGTGCGTCCGGAGCCTGTGCTCCGCAACGGGAGAGGCCACAACAGCGAGAGGCCCGCATACCACAAAAGAGAAAAAAAAAAATTGTTCTGAGAAAAAAATTAAAAATAGTAACATTTATTGAGTGGATTACTGCACACTTGAGTTTTACAAGTATGATGTGATTTAATCCTCACAATCCCAAGAGGTAGGTCAGTCATCATTTGGATGTTACGGTCTTAGGGTGTGAGGCTCTTAGAGGTCAAGTACCTTGTCTAGGCCACATTTTTAGTTATTGGTGGGACTGGGATTTAAATTCAGGCCTACTGATTCCACAGCCATACTGCTTCAGAGAAACATTAAAAAGTAATAATTTTTTTTGTTTGTTTGTTTTCTGTTTTTTGCAGTACGCGGGCCTCTCACTGTTGTGGCCTCTCCCTTTGTGGAGCACAGGCTCCGGACGCGCAGGCTCAGCGGCCATGGCTCACGGGCCCAGCTGCTCCGCGGCATGTGGGATCTTCCCGGACCGGGGCACGAACCCGTGTCCCCTGCATCGGCAGGCGGACTCTCAAACACTGCGCCACCAGGGAAGCCCAAAAGTAATAATTTTTAAGGAAAAAATAGTATCAATGCTGGATTTGGAGTCAAAACAATTTGATTTGAACTCAGCTCTGCCATTTATAGGTGTGTTTCTTAGTAAGTTACATAACACTCAGAGTCTCAGTTTTTTCATTTGCAAATTGGGAATAATAGTATTATTTGATTCCTACGATTAGCTTGATAATTAAATATCAGGCTACATACGAATGCATAATATGCTCTATAAATAGAAGATGTTATTCCTCACTATGATCTTCTATAACTTGAGCATGTTTCAGTGGTAGACCCATTTAATATAACCAATCATATTCCAAATACTCCAAAAGTAATAGCTGAACCATTCATGTATGAAACAGACACAGAAAATTCAAGGCAAAAACTTTTAGCTAAACAGTATAATATGTGGAACACTTTTTTTTTTTTGTCAGAGCTAAACATTCTTCCCCATAAACTCTAGGGGCTGGGAAAATCAGTATGAATAGGCAATAGTTAAGCCACAAACAGAATGTTATGGATGGAGAGAGGGTAATTTACATTCCAGAATGTACTTCATCATTTCAGGTAAGTTTACACATCATCTATTCACCATTGTTCAAGTAATGAACTTAAAACTTAAAAATTTCCTTCTCGTGACAAGTTTATGAAACATTATAGAAAAGAGTAAAACCTGTGGGAAATTAATTGAAGTCATCATAGAAATCATAGAATTTAAATTGATCCATTTTGTTATGCCTCTCTTTTTCAAAATAAATATCTATTAAAATACTCCAGCCAAGAGAAGAGTACTCATGTACAATTGGAGATATTAACTTGAGATGCATTCAGCATCTCCCCAGGGATGTTTCTGTCCTTTGGGACACCATCATCTTTGCCCATCCAGATTTAATCTCTTGGGAAAATGCAAACTCTGGCCTTTGTTTTTCTTATATAGTTTTTGTTCTAATTGGATACAGTCCAGTGTATTGTTCTTCCCTCCTTTGGCACCTATGCTGGAAGAGAAAAAACATCATGTTCACATGCCTGCATCCAGGTTTTCTCAAGCTATGACCCAGATGCTGTTTAATGCCCTATTTTGGCTAAATTAGCTCTCCCATGACATGCCGTTTCAAGCTTTTCATGCTTCATAATCAAAGATGCAATGGACTGGAAAAAGGGACTTTGAGAGCTCCTGCATCAGAGTATGTGGCCTTTTAGCTATTGTTTTTACTAAAAAAGGTGTGAGGTACCACAACGGATGATAAGGGATTGTTATTAATTGTTTCATATTTTAAGCAAACAAAGATTGTGTCAATGAGGCAAACACAAAAGAGTCTTCAAAACATCTTTCAACCACTTGTACTCTGGAATCCTTCCAAACAGATGTAAAGAAGCAACCATAAAATCAAATAACTTTCACAACTGAAGATGAGCCTTTCTTCTTGGAAAACTAGTTCTCTCAGTTTCTTTCAGAATTACAGGCCTTTTTTGGATCCATGACCTATTCATCTTTGGATTCCTAGGACCAAACATCATACCTGGCGTGTTTGGTGAGTATTTGTTGGGTGAACAAATGAATGTATCAGGTCAAGAAATGACAAGGTATTTAATTGTTTGATTAGATGCAAAATGGAATTTTTTTTACTGAGATATCAAATATTTATGTGGTTCAGGAAGATACTGGCTCAAGAGACTGCAAGTGGAGGAGAAATAGGGAGCTTGGAAGGAGAGGAAAGGACAGCAGGTCTGCTGTTCTTTTTTTTTTTTTGCGGTACGCGGGCCTCTCACTGTTGTGGTTTCTTCCGTTGCGGGGCACAGGCTCTGGACGCGCAGGCCCAGCGGCCATGGCTCACGGGCCCAGCCGCTCCGTGGCATGTGGGATCTTCCCGGACCGGGGCATGAACCCGTGTCCCCTGTATCGGCAGGCGGACTCTCAACCACTGCGCCACCAGGAAAGCCCTCTTTAGGTTCTTTAACGGGTGCCCACACACAGAACCCATTAAAAATCCCAAACTGGCATCTGCCCATTGTCACCACAGAGTAAAGGCAGAGAGACAGCCAAGCAGAAATCACATCAGGGAACGGCAATGGAACCAGGGTGGCTGGAAGATGGCAGGAAATGAAACTCCAAGGAAAGATTTGGAGCTTCATGTAGAGAGCCTGCAATGCCAGAAAAACAGTTTTAGATTTTTTTATTTCTGTGGGCAATGAAGAACCATCGATATTTTTTTATAGGATATTAGACATGCATTGCTCCACAACACGTGACGGTCAAGTAATACCACACCTTTAAATTTTCTCCCATAAATCAGAACTAGTACCAGCTCATTCGAGAACCCCTGGTGTCTTTGACAGCTCCAACAAGGTCTGCCAGACTTCTAGTTCTTGAGCTGAGCAGGATTAAGTCCTCACCAGTAAGCCCTATTTTTCTTAAGTGAAGTGAAATTCACATGTATAAAATCAACCGTTTGAAAGTGAACAAGTCCCGTTAAGTCCTCTGACCCCATCCCCGTTCCTGTCCCACATGCTGCTTTTGAGTTCAGAGCCTCTTTGCTGTCTGAAGTTGCTCCTCCACGTGGAGGTCAAGCCTCACCCGCTCCCCTTTCTGCCGCAAATGGGGTTGTATTTTGAAGTGAAGTGCCCCACAGGAACTCCATTCCCTTTGCTTGAAGCTGATCTCAGATTCCCCCTGCTCAGACTCCCAAGGTCAAAGCTCCATGGACCCAAACCCCACTCCCTCTGAGGTTCTATCTCACAGGATAGATCCACGCACACGGGCATCCACCTCTCCCAGAACCTGCAACTCTGTCCCCTTCCTGCCCAAGGGGATCAACAGAGCCACTTTCCACTGATTCCCACCCCACCTTCCACCCAAACCAAAAAATTAATTCCATCCCTTTCTGACAGCTCATCAGGAAGAAGGCCAGCCTTTAGGACCCCCATCCCTCAAAAAACGCCCCATCTTTAGTTCTGAGAAAGCAGCCAATTGCTCTCGATAAATCTTAACCTTCCTTGTGAATTAATTCATCCTCCTCAACCCATGAAAAGAGCAGAGAGCAAGACTCCTTGTCATATTAGAAACAGACACGCAGACATACACAGGAGCCTCCATTGTTCAAGCCTTTGATGAGGCTTTGTTCTATCAGTTTCATGTAAAAGTTTCAGATCATTTCTTGAGGGCATTTTGGTAGGGATAGGATATGGACAACACAGGTATTTGTGGGATAATGAAAGCTTCATTAGAGGAGGGTACACAGTGGGGAAGATGGTGACCTCCAACTAGCCACTCGGTAGGTACCCAGTGTGTGCAACTGGCGGGTCCATGTACATCGAAAGCTGTTGAATGCCTGAGGTAAAAAATGGAGGATGTAGCCCTCGGTGTATTTTATACATTCCATAAATACGAAATAATAGGATCACATGGAAAGGCAAAAGAAACTTCAGTGGTTTATTCCAGGAGGCTATACCAAGCGCCTCTTTTTTACATTTCTGATTAGAAATCTAAGAGAAAACCAAGAATTTAAATGAAGTGTTCAGTTTCTTATTTCACAGATGGCATCTCACATTGTCTTCTAGTTCACCTTGAATTTGCATGCTCTCCGGGGAACCATCAGCTTCAATCTAGAGGCTGACATCAATTTCTCAGTTGTAGGTACACTGAAATGTCTGTGAACTCTTTCCTTCAAATGGGACCATTAGGGCAGTTTCAGGGAATACTGGATTCATTCCACCATCAAAAATTACTCGACATAATTACTTAAAACTCAGCACTTTACCAATTAAACATGTAATTGGAAAAAAAAAATCGGACTTGGAGCTTTCAAGAGGCACCTCATACAGTCATGGAGAAAATGTTCCCTTCTGAGGGGGATAGATTAGTAAGTACCTGGCAGGGCAGGTAACTTCTGAGTCTGCCCTGGGAACGTAGCCCAGAATAGTCTTGTAGGCATTCTCTAAATTCAATACCTGTTTGTTCAGGTGCCCTCTTTTACCATGTGTATCCTACCTGGCCTTAATGATCTTTTCTAGTAACTCAAAGAGCAACAAATCAGCCCTTTGTCTTCATTCACCCTATCCTTCCTCCCTAGCATTCTCCTACCTTTATTATCTTACAACATTTTTTTCAGAGTGTTAGAACATTCTGAATGGGTCAAAGGTGGAGCAAGAATCCACATGTTAAAGAAGCTCTTGTGTAGATGGCCAAAAACCCTGGAAAATGATTAGTGAATTTTATCATTCTTAATTTTTAAATTAGGACATTTGTTCCTTACCCTGCAGTACAATATCTTTTATCTAAACACTCCATAACCAGGTCTCAATTTCATTAAAATCACTTGGCCACCTTGCATAGTGATGTTTCTTTTGTTAATTTCTTATTATAGCCTAAATATATTAACACATAGTTCTGTATACTACATACAAAATTCCTTTTATTATCACTGAGGACAGGTAGGTATTTCTTGGATGTGATGAATTATAAGCAGATTTTAGTATATCTGATAGTCTGTAAGAGCTAAATTTTGATATGTCAATGAGAGCTAAAAAATATTAAAAATCGCTTTTCTTTCTTAAACTAATAAACAAACTTGGCTTTGGATGTCAGAAAGCTAAATAACAATTCCTTCTTTCACTTCGTATTTCTGCTGCAACCCTCTCTAAGCACATCCCTCGCACAACAGGGCAGTTTTGAACATAAGGAAATGTAAAAGAGAAAAACACCTGAATAAACACGATACTCGTTACACATGCAGGTGATTTGCAGACTGCTCCCTTCCGCTCTTCTACTTCCACATTTATTGAGTATCTACTACATGCCAGGTCCTGGGCTTTGTGCCAGGGACACAAGACCTAGTTTGTGTCCTCACTGAGTCATAGACTAGACCTGTACTATCCAATATGGTACCCAATAGTCCCACGTGTCTACTGAGCACTTGAGATGTGCTGTGTAAAACACACATCAGATTTCAAAGACTTAGGAGAAAAAAAGAATGTAAAATATCTCAAGAGTAATTTTTATATTGACCACGTGTTCCCATGGTAACATACTGGACGTATTGGGTTAAATAGAAAATGTTATTAAAATCAATTTGCCCTCTTCCTTTTCTTTTTTATTATGACTATTAGAAAACTGAAAATTGTATATGTGATTTGGGTAATGTGGTAAGTGCAGGCATAGAGGCAGCCACTGGTAGCCAAGTGGGAGGAGAGAGAGGCGTTCCCATCTCAGCCTATGGGGGGCAGGGATGCGGTGGGTAGTGTGTTGCTTAATAAACACCCGCTAGAGGGGGTTACACGTGAGCTAAGTCTGGAGGGATGGCTAGGAGCTAACTGCGTGAAGGGAACGAGGACAAAGAAGGCCATTCAGTTAGGGCGATGCATGTGATTCCCGTGGCTCAGGACTTGGCGTGTAATAGGTTTTCAATCAATGAAAGCTTTTACTGACACGGACAGGAGATGTGACATGGAGAATGAAGGGAGCTGAAATCAACTAGTGTCACTGGAATAAAAATGAGGGGGCAAGACGTGGCAAAAGGAGACTGGAGAGGTGGAGGACCCAGACCATACGTGGCTCTTCACCAAGAGTTAGGGAGTTTAGGTTTCATTCTGTAGGTGGTAGATATATGTGAAGAGTTTTAAGATGGTAAGATTTTCATATCAGGGAACACAGCCAGTGAATGATGGATTAACGGGGACAAGAAGGTAGACAGGGAGATGAGTTAAAAGACTGTTGCAAAAGATCAGGTAAGGAATGCTGAGGAATCGACCCAGGCCAGTAGTAGTCGGGGTGCAGAGTCAATGAATAGTTATGAGGTAACTGAAAGCCACTGATTAGATTTGGGGTGAGGGAGAGAGATGACTAAGGACTACTCCCTGAGTTCTAGTTTGGGCGATCAGGTGAATAGTGAGGTCACCAACTGAGAGAGGGTGCCAGGAGATAAACCGGTGTAGATGGGAAGCTGGGTTCAATTTTGAGCTTGTTGCCTTTGAGACGATAAGACTCTAGGAATCTGTGTCTCGCAGGCAATCAGATAAACAGTATTGGGACTGTAAACACGGCTGTGCTGGGCTCTCCTCTGGGGATTCATCTGGGACATAGAATAAGACAGGAGCAGATGTGACTTGCTTATTATTTACAAGAGAAGAGTAAGAATTCACATACATTACGTTACATCACAACACAATTCTCTACAGAGCCCCTGGATCGGATCTCTTCACAACAGAAGACCTCTTAAGGTCTATCAGTAGACCATACCTTGAAAACGGATGCTTCAGGGAAACAGGGGGCCGAGGGAGGATTTTCTCATTTACTTATTTTATTTTATTTTATTTTAATTAATTTTTTTTTGTGGTACGCGGGCCTCTCACTGTTGCGGCCTCTGCCGTTGCGGAGCACAGGCTCCGGACGCGCAGGCTCAGCGGCCATGGCTCACGGGCCCAGCCGCTCCGCGGCATGTGGGATCTTCCCGGACCGGGGCACGAACCCGTGTCCCCTGCAACGGCAGGCGGACTCTCAACCACTGCACCACCCGGGAAGCCCTCATTTACTTATTTTAAATAAGGGGAGTGGGAGCACACTCATGGGTGTTGGGAAGAAACAGAAAGCAACATCCGGAGATTTAGAAGAGCAAGAGGATGATGAGAAGCTAAGTCCTGACAGATTTAGGGGAACAAATTTGAAACCTAGAACATGACAAGGGGCACCTTATGCTCTGAAATTAGGGAAAATTAAGTAAGCAATGGTGTGCTCCCCACAAAGGGCGTGAAGAAATGTCACAGCTATAGGAATCAGGGAAATTTAAAATCTTTATTGGTTATAACTGAGTTTATAATAAGCTTTAAAAATAAATTAAGTTGGACGATACATCTTCTGGTGAGATTATGGGAAAATAGGTACTCTCATGTTATTGGCAGATCCATGTTACTGACAACTTCAATCCAAATTACAAATACGTGTAATTCCACTTTTGGAAATTGGTTCTGCAGATATACTGGCTTATATTTGGAATAATATATATACCAGGTTATTCATTGCAGCACTGTTTGTCATAACGAAATGTTGGAAGCAACATAAATGTCCATCAGTAGGGTAGTAGGTAAGTAAACAATAGAACATGTATAGGGACTTCCCTGGTGGCACAGTGGTTAAGAATCCGCCTGCCAGCGCAGAGGACACGGGTTCGGTCCCTGGTCTGGGAAGATCCCACATGCCATGCCGCGCAGCAACTAAGCCACAACTACTGAGCCTGTGCTCTGGAGCCCGCAAGCCACAACTACTGAAGCCCACAGGCCTAGAGCTCATGCTCCGCAACAAGAGAAGCCACTGCAATGAAAAGCCTGCGCACTGCAACGAAGAGTAGCCCCCGCTCGCTACCCGCACGCAGCAACGAAGACCCAACGCAGCCAAAAATAAATAAATTAATAAATTTTAAAAATTAGTATATGTATCAAGGAAATACATGTATCTTTAAGAAACAGCAAAGACCTTCTCTATTACTGACATGGAAAAATCTCTAAGATATATTAAGTGTAAAGAAGTGAGTTGCAAAACCATTTTTATCATATGCTACCTTTTGAGTAAAAGAGAGGTAATCTATATTCATATTTATTTACACATGGATAAAGAAAACAATAATTGTGGTAAGTTGAGGGGGTAGGGTAGGATGGGAAACTGGATGGATAGGGTATAGGGAAAGGAGGAAGGCTTTCACTGTATAGTTTTTACACTTCTTATGTTTTATATCATGTGAATATCTATTATATTAAAAAATATATACTCAAAAAATAACTTAAGCACTAAAGAAAAAAACCAAGCGTATTTAAGATAGGGAGCTACCCTCACAACTCGTGGTCATACATAGACTAGCTTCAACCTAATGCTGTGCGTTGACCATTGTTTATTCTTTCGCACATTCACCTTGTAACGTTCCCCCCACCCCCCAAATTTGCCTAAAGGTGTTCTATAGTCCTTTCTTTTTTTTGCCGCACCACGTGGTTTGTGGGAGCTTAGTTCCCTGACCAGGGACTGAACACGGGCCCTCGGCAGTGAAAGCGCCGAGTCCTAGCCACTAAACTGCCAGGGAGTTCCCTATATTCTTTTCTTATCATTTATTACTATTTCAAAGGAAAGATAATTCCTTTTTTTTTTTTTTTTTTTTTGGGGAGAATTTTTAA
>NW_020174268.1:15757003-15808175 GCF_003031525.2 Neophocaena asiaeorientalis asiaeorientalis
CCCAAAAAAAAAAAAAAAAAAATATTCTGAACCCACATCCCAAATGATACTAATGAAAAATAAAAACAGAGACAGATAAAGATACTCATGTAATTGCAAAGTGACCTCTTTGGGGAGCAAGAATTTCAGAAGCAGATATACGGAAGCAGCTCAAATCTGTGCATTCTATGGTAGGAAGGCTAGAAGCCCAGAATGCACCAAAGTTAAGGGTATAAAGGAACAACGTGTTGAGCTAAAGATGTCTGTGTTCAGATACATCCAAAGCCAGCGTCTGGGTCGCAACTTATGAATATGCACTGAATGAAGGAGGGGTGGATTCAGGACTGGGGTCAGAGTACTGAATTACTCAAGTATTTTGTGTCTATCTTCTTAATCAGTCAGCCTTATTTTTAAATTACATGAGTTAGAGGGAATAAAAGCCTAGTATAAGTAAGAGATAGTAAGAGAGGGCCCAGCCCCTCTGAGTTCCAGTCCTCAAACCCAAATAAATCATAAATGAGCATCCTGGAAAAGCTGTAGGTGTGATCATGAAACTGCTGTTATTAGTCTTGGAAAAATGACAACAAAAGGAAGAAGTAGTAGATTCCAAAGAAAGGGGAGAAGCATATTCCAAAAACTGCAAAGCTATAACATGGATTTTATGTTCAAATCCAAGAGCAAATTATAACACAAGTAGTTTTTCAGTACTTTGAAAAGAAATCAGTAATCATTACGAACTAATAGTTGTTCATGAAATTAACCTCTTCTCATATTGGTAGATTAAAAGATCACAGAAATGTAGCAAGGAAGTTTGCAAAATCTTTCATTAAACTTTCACAGATAATCCAGAAAAATACAGGCCTGATACCATACTTGGGGGATTCATAATCATACAAATGAGTGTCTATTTATGTGCCTCACACATAGAAGATTCTCGGTAAACACCGACTTATTGAATGAACGTATGACTGATTAGTCTTTAACTTTCACAGATAATCCAGAAAAATACAGGCTTGATACCATACTTGGGGGATTCATAATCATAATTTGTATGATTCATAATCATACAAATGAGTGTCTATTTATGCGCCTCACACATAGAAGATTCTCGGTAAACACCGACTTATTGAATGAACGTATGACTGATTAGTCTTTACTAGTTGCCCCTCCCCAAGGCAGTTCATTCCCTTTCCTATGTTCTTAGAGCACTGAGTTCACAGATATATCACACGTCATATTGTAATTATTTTTTATGTGTCTGTCACTCCCACTAGCACATCATAAAATCCTCCAGCCAGTATCTTATTCATCTTTTGTCCGCAGGGCCCAGCATTATGCCTGAAATAGCATAATTAGCAAACGTAATTAATGTTTGTAAACAAACCGAACAAAAAACCTAGAATAGACAAACCCAAAGCTCAGAAAGGTTGGGAATGAAAGTACTAAACTCTCTTTATAAACAATAACATGATAGGACTACCCTTCAAAAGGAAATATAATCTTGAGCTGGATGAATAAAGAGCCCATCTGTCATTCCAGCAGGGCTCAGACCACATCAGAGGTGTCGGCACCATATTTTAAAAGGAAACTTGATAAACTGAGGCTCACAATATTGAAAAGTATCAAAACAAGCTCCGATGAAGAATGACTTGAGGGACTTCCCTGGTGGCGCAGTGGTTAAGAGTCTGCCTGCTAGTGCAGGGGACACGGGTTCGAGCCTTGGTCCGGGAGGATCCCACATGCTGCAGAGCAACTAAGCCCATGTGCCACAACTGCTGAGCCTGTGCTCTGGAGCCCACAAGCCACAACTACTGAAGCCCATGCGCCTGGAGCTTGTGCTCTGCAACAAGAGAAGCCGCCGCGATAAGAGACCCGCTCACCACAACTAGAGAAAGCCTGCACACAGCAACTAAGACCCAATGCAGCCAAAAAAAAAAAAAAAAAAAGAATTACTTGAAAACTGGGAGATATTTAGGTTGAGAAGAGAAACTCAAAAGAAACATGACCAGTTTCTTCAAGTATTTACAAAGGAGCTGTCACAACGAAGAAAGACTGGATTTACTTCATGTGTCTTTAGAGCCCAGAACCAGGTAGACGGTACAGGAGGGTGAATTTGGTTATGTCACAAGGACTAGGTTCTAGCAATTAGAGTTGTTCATTAATGCAATAGACTGATTTTTTAAAAGTATGAAAATCCGGGCTTCCCTGGTGGCGCAGTGGTTGAGAGTCCGCCTGCCGATGCAGGGGACATGGGTTCATGCCCCGGTCCGGGAAGATCCCATGCCGCGGAGCGGCTGGCCCCGTGAGCCATGGCCACTGAGCCTGCGCATCTGGAGCCTGTGCTCTGCAACTGGAGAGGCCACAGCAGTGAGAGGCCCGCGTACCGCAAAAAAAAAAAAAAAAAAAAGAATGAAAATCCATGTAACTGAAAATTTCCAGAAGAGGTCAAAGAACCATTTAACAATCCAACAGGTTGTTAAATATTGGGGGTATTACATAGGGTATTCTTGGGTTGGAAGAAAATACAGCTGAGGCCACCGCCCAGCTTCCTTCTAATGCATGATTCTATTATTATCTTCCATTTATATACCTCACATTTCTGTATAATTTTCATTATAGGCACTGTGTTTTCTATCTTAAAATTCTTTCCCACTTTTACTTTGGTTAAGCTGTTTGAATCTAACTACTTCTATACTGTGGAACTATCAACAAACATGTTAACCATTACTTCCTTTCATCGGTAGATACTGGTTTTCTTAAATGTAAGTGCTCCCCCTTTTTCCAGTTAAACTACATAGGTAAAGTGGTCATCTTCTTTTCAGAAAAATATGGTATCTAATTGCCATCTTTCATCACACCTTCATCCAGATTTCTTTTTCTGCTTTTTCTCTTCACAAACTCACATCCTTGATTTCTAGCTACACTCTAAACAAATCTCATATCTCCAGAGTATGCCTCAAAATTAGGCATTCAAATACCTCTAGAGTAAGCCATTAAGAATATAAATAAACATTTGAATAAACCAACTGAAAATATAATTGGTCGACTGTTACATTTTCATCTCTAATTTTTGTTATGTCTTTTCTAGTAAGTACAATGTCTCAGAGAGAACTTTTCTTTAGTTTCCAAATGTAGCTTACTTCTCAATATTTTCCATACAATGTCCATTTGAGAAAAGAGAAATAAATGTAAGTACCATTTTATGAAGAAACTGGATGGGGGATAGAGAAGTAAGTGACTAGATATACTTCAGTGAATAACTGGAGTACAAAGTAGAAGAAATTGTTCAAGAATATGGAAACAAGTAGAGTTATGATTGGAATATCATTTACCGCCTGATAGCGTTTGAGGAACATAACAGAGCAAAGAGCTGCCTTCTGTGTGGATCTCATGACACCGTGTTGACCTTTACTGGAGAAGTGTTCACAATACTGTGATCATTACTAAGGAATGCGTTCTCCGTCCACTTTGCAACCTCAGTCTGAGCCTTTGTAGGGCTTGGAACATTGGAGATGCTTAATGTTTGTTGAATGAATGCATGGATGAATAAATGGACCTAGATGCAGGGCAGTAGCATGGTGGGAAGGTTGAAATACCAGCAATAGATGCGCCGGTAGTTGAACTAGATCAGAGGAGTGAAAACGTTAATGTCAGCACTGAACTAATGCAAAGACCTGGAGGAATGAATCTCAGGGGAACAGAACGGTTTCCAGGGAACAGTGGGGCAGGCCACTTCATCCTGTGTAAGTCAACGAGGTGAAGAGAGTGTGTCTATAAAATCAAGGCAGCGGATGTGTGCCAGACTTCCACAGCTGGCTCACCTGTACTAAAGGAAACGGTTAAAATCAGCTATATTTGGAAAGGATCTGCTGTGTACACGGTCCGTGGAGATGGAAGAGAACTCCCAAGGTCATCACTCTGACCTCAGCAGAACTCCAGATAGAGGCAACCGTGGACCACAGGGTCTGTGTCTTGCCCTGTATCCTAAGATGGCACTTTGAGGCAGAACTGGGATTGGAATCCAGATTTCCTGTCCCTCGGTCTGGATGTCACTTCAATTCTTTTCCCCATACTCCAAAAGAGAACCCCATTTACAACTCCCGTGTGACGAGGGACCTTAAAGAGCTCACCTTCCCCCCAGGCTCTCAGGACTGATAGACTTCTACCTCAAGATTTCTTTCAAACTCCCAGCATCGTTTGCCAGGGTTCTCCCACCACACTGCCCTTTAAACAGGCCCTGCGTTTTCCATCATAATCAGTTTTCCTAAGCTTATGTTCATCCCTGCAAGTGATATAATATGTATTTCAAACCATTTTATAACGGGGAGTTATAAAACCAGTCATGGTTTGAAACTGAGTGCAAACCTTGTGCTGGGAATAGGGAGCTGGCAGAGGTGTGGCCGGTGGTCCTAAAGCTCCATACATGTACATGGTACACTGTGCAACTCCCGTGCTGGGTGGGATGGGGTGTACGGAGCTGATGCTGACAGTCTGGGACTGGGCCTCGGTGCGTGGTTCCGGCCAGTGAAGCCCAAGGAATGTGTTATCTCCACCGATCTCACAAGGACACATTTAATCAGGAAGGATTTTAAACTACTCAGTGTTAGTTCTCAGTTTGGCTAAGAACCCACTGTGTACCTTAAGTTTACTGGCCTTTAAGAGAACAAATGGAGATTGTAGAAAGCATTAGAGACCTTGGAAAACATAGGTGTTAATTCGGCCTAGGGGAGGGAGTCCTATGCCAGGTTTTCTCAAAGGAAAAATGACTCTGTCGGAACAGAATGTTTCGGGTGAAACTTTACTTAACTGGGATTTCTAGTTTTATCCTTCCAGGAATCAGCCAGGATTCATCTCCTTCAACCTCTGAAGTAAGCTACTGTATAATTAAAAACTTGGCAAGTGGTCTTGACTAAGGAGTGGATAAGGGCAAAAGAAGCTTTGTTAAAGAAAAAGATGATAAAATACCCATTGTTAAGGAAAAGAATGCAAGCATTTGAAGTAATTTGCTCGAACCAACATATTCGTTTATTAAACAAATCATTTTACTTTATGACCATATAGTCTTTTTTTTTTTTTGTGGGCCTCTCACTGTTGTGGCCTCTCCCGTCGCGGAGCATAGGCTCTGGACGTGCAGGTCCAGTGGCCTTGGCTCACGGGCCCAGCCGCTCCGCGGCATGAGGGATCCTCCCAGACCGGGGCACGAACCCGTGTCCCCTGCATCGGCAGGTGGACTGTCAACCACTGCGCCACCAGGGAAGCCCCCATACATGTCTTTTTAAGAAAATATCTATGGTCACTTCTAGAAAGTACTCTTAACAATGGAAATGAAATTTGTTTTTACAATAAAATTGCTATAAAATATTTTATGCCGTTATTATGCTAACATTTATTAGTTCATCTTATTGAAAAA
Organism: Neophocaena asiaeorientalis asiaeorientalis; assembly: GCF_003031525.2. Classification (NCBI taxonomy): domain Eukaryota; kingdom Metazoa; phylum Chordata; class Mammalia; order Artiodactyla; family Phocoenidae; genus Neophocaena; species Neophocaena asiaeorientalis. Next base: position 15,762,393 of record NW_020174268.1, read on the forward strand.
AAACTTCTGTCAAGTCCTAAATTCTTGTCATCTCATGTTACATACAGTTCATAACAATCACAGAATCTTACAGTTAGAAGGTAACTGAGGAAACGGGCCTGGGAGACTCGCCCTTCTAGATGAGGGTTCTAGATAAGAGTCCTAATACGCACTGATGCAAAACATGGTACATAATTATTCACAGTTCCATCAAAATATTAACACGAGATATGAAAGAATTATTACAGGAGAATGACTGGGCCATGAAAATGAAGTTAGACTTCTGCTTTCTGCAGCGTTGTGGAGAACATCACCAGGAAACACTCCTGTTAAAATCACTCAGATGTGCTTGCTAAAGTACAATATGCGATTGTTAACATGCGTCGCTAAGTTTGTAAGAGAGAAGGGGCACTTTCAGGCTTCCTAAAATGCCCCAGGAACTGACAACCAGTGAGACGTGAGGTGACGTGACGGTGGCCCTGGGACACAGTAGTAGGGAGCAGTGGCTGGTCTTGGGAACCTAGGAGCTTGGTCAGTGTGGAGTCAGGAAATCAGAGTTGGGGCTCATGGCAAGACATAATTTTGAGGAGATATATAAATATATAGTAGCACTACAAAGACATTTCATAGAAATTAAGTTTACCAATGTCAGGAAACAATGGTTATTTCTTTGGAGGGAGAAATGGGGAAGAGACAGAGATGGAGATTTAGCTGTATCTGCAAAGTTTAATGTCTTACATTATCAGCATCTGTTTTATTTTGAGGGTGGGTGCATACGTATTTGATATTGTATTTTTTTAATTCTTTTTTTTGAAGCTCTTCATAATTGTTTTTTTAATTTAAAGGAAAAGCTCTAAAGCTATATAAACCACAAATAAAATAAAGGAAAGATATGTTATGAGTTAAAGGAAAAGCACATCCATTCTTGGGAGAGTCAAGGAAGCTGGTGTCCCGATCTGATGATGAAGAGCCTGGGGGTCCACTTGCCAGTCGGCAGGTATTTTCGTAGTCAACTTTCAGACTTTATAAGGTTGGAGGCGCTCTTTAAATGATGGAAGAGTGCTTGGAAAATCAGAAAGAAATGCTTGGCAGGGTCAGTGCTGACAGCAATCCATGAGTATGAAAGGACAGGAGAATAACGAGTCTTTGAGCAGATCAGCACAGGAATTGCAGACAGTGTTGTTGTCACTGTTGTTTACTTAGGTTTTTTTGTTTTTAAGAGTCCTCAACCAGCATCTGCGATATGTAACACTATTTTACTGAAGCGTGTGTGTGCGCGTGCGTGCGCGCGCACACACACACACACACACACACACACACACACACACACTCCTAAACGGAGTACACTATACCTAAAAAAAGGGACAAATGAGGATTCTGGGCTTCTTACCAAACTGTAATTTCTATTTTATGCCAAATTAGTCTTCTAAAAAGATTTCTAGGAAGCACGCTGGAGGCCAAATAAGAGTTTCAAAATAAACTTCATGTGTTCTAAAAAATGGCAAGATCTACTTAAAGACAATCCTTCAAAATCCCTATATTATAAAATCGGTTTCCTATTTATGTGAGTTATAACATACTTGGGGTAAAAAAGAAAAAAAATGAGATTACCCATAGAAGGGGATAAAATGTCAACAAGTGGGAAATAACTAATCAGTTTTGTAAGGATCAGAAATGCTGATTCTGGGACGTCCCTGGAGGTCCAGTGGTTAAGACTCCATGCTTGCACAGTAGGGAGCACAGGTTCGATCCCTGGTCGGGGACCTAAGATCCTGTATGCTGTGCGGCGAGGCCTAAATAAATATATAAATAAATGGAAACGCTGGTTCTTTCCCTTTCTGTTACATCTCTGGCGAGTTCCTGCCACACATTATACCTATTTTTCTTACTTTTAGGTGAAGTTATGTTTCCTGCATACTTCTCTCCCACCTATTTACCTCTTACTTGAGACACTGTTCTGCTATAGGCAATCTTTGGCTCTCCCCCTCTCCCTGCGATTACCTCCTGCTTACCATAATTATTACACACCCAAGAAGCATGTAAATCACCAGGCCAGGTAAATCATATTGTCCTCATTTTACATGACGAAATGGAAGCTCTGAGAGGTTAAGTCACTTGTCCAAGGCCAGTTAGTTCATCAGTGATAGATACAAGTCTCAAACCCCACTCTTTCTGATTCTAAAGCATTTGCTCTCTGCCCCACCCATGGCTTCATTTAAACAAATATTTAATTAGCACCTCTTACGTGCCGAGTATTGTGCTAAATGCTTGATATAGGGTGTTGCACACGAGCTACAAAAACAGAAATGACCCCTATCTTCATACAGACAACAGTCTCCTCTCTGAAATGTTTCAAGAAATCTAGCTCTACAGTGGCTCTGGAGCCACCTGGGCCAGGAGGCTGACATCAGTGACACTAGCTGGCAGCGTTTTACTTTTTGTTTTAAATTTCTGAGATTTTCACCATAAAGTCCCCAGGGACCACCAAAAAGATGCAGGCATATTTTGCAGTCTGGGCTACCCCTCTCTTCCACACACACATTTCATGTGTACATGGTCTCTTTTTGACAATTTCCCCCGACCTTCATTTGCAGCCATGATGGATGCCAGTTTTCTCCAGATTTTATTCTGTATTCTATCAATAATATGGCACAGACTATGGGTTCTTCCACGACTGTACTCTGCGTTGTTGGATCTGGGGCACTTCCCCACCAGGGCAGACTGAGAGTAAAGGGCTCAACAAATCTAAAGTTGAAATCTGTCTGCATGGTGGGATCTTGGTCATTTAACTCTCCTGTGTCTCGACTTTCTCATTCATAGAACGGGGACAATAAGATATGTGACTCATAGAGTTGTTAAAGGATTAGATGAGAGGATGCCTCTAAAAAGCCCAAGACCATGCTGGGCACATAGAAAAAACTTGGTAAGAGTTATTTATAATTCTTGTCAATATTTCATTTACGGATCAGGATGAAATCAATCATTCATTTGTCCACTTATTCATTCAACACATGTTTGTTGAGTCCCCCCAGATGCCAGGCAGTATTCTAGGTATTCTTAATAAAAAGACAAGGTTGATAGTTTTTATCTTCAAGAAGCTCACTATCAAATGGGGAAGAGAAGCAAGTGACTAGAATGTTAAAACCAAGGTTTGCAGAGGGCTCTTGGGAGTGCTTAGAAAGGGACAACCTAGCATGGATATTAAGCTTCCCAGAAGGGCTCATGCCCAAGCAGAGTTCTGAAGGAGCCTGGAAATTATAGGGCAAGGGAGGCACTGGTGGAGTCTATTTCAGCCAGTGGGGAGGGACAGCGTGAAGGTGAGGGATGGTGCATGAATGCTGGGTCGGAGGTGCACATGGTGAGGAAAATGGTGCAACTGCTTTGGGTTCAGTGTGCCTGGAGTGCAGAGGTGAGTCTGGAAAGGTGGCAGTTATCCAGATGGGCACCTGCCTCGTGACATCAGGCCTTTGTGAGGCAACCTTATCACCTGAGCCAGGCTTTTCAAGAGATAAGGCTTTTTAAGGCAAAACTGTTCTCTGTGTCTGTGAGTGTCCATGTATCATCTCTGAGAAATGCAGCCCTATGATCTGCTGGAGTCAAATCTCTGAATAACAATCACATGTGAAAATAGATAAAGACATCACTCACTGAACAATTGTGACTTTCCAGCCATCAGGACTTTGCTAAAGAAAAATATCTCTAAGTGCATAACAATGAGTTATGATAAGAATTCCATCAGTGTTTCATCATTTTCAGCACCCAAAAAATGTGGTCATTATTTTCTCTATGGGAGGTGACATATGATGACATATTTGGCTATTACACTAGATAAGAAATGAGATGCAGGAAATGTACCACAACTATAGGATGAGCAGAAACGGATTAGCTGCTGCTACTTGATATTTTTATAGCTTTTATTTTTCTTGAAAATACTTCAAAACATATGATTAATAAAATGCAGGATTCTGGAAAATTCCATTTCTTGGTGCTGTGGGAAAGGGGAGTATGACTTAAAGGAAAGAACCCAGGGATACAGTTGCAATAACTGCTTACGTCATTCCCCAGCTAGAAGCCTGGATCATCGCAATTTCTCAGATTTCGTATTTTACAAGCCAATAGATTTTTCTCCTATCAGAATGGAATATCTGGATATATAGTGATCATCTTTTAAAATTTGACATGTAGATCTTAACTACAGCATTATTTCCCAAGGGTTAAACACACTATTTTGATTATTCTACAATATTTCAAGAAGAGGTTTTTAAATTATCCTTTTTTTATCTTTTATAAGCTACTACATTATGATTTGTTAAGCTAGACATAGCCCACACAAAATAGTAGTCGCATGAAAACCAACATTCTCTAGTAGAGATAGCACTTTGAATCCTGGCCTATAGAAACATGATTTATAAAGAGGTCAGTACCCTGAGGGGGGAAAAAAGAGCTGGTTGAAATTCCTTTTTCTATTTTCCTTTCATAATCTCTAAACATAACATTTAAACTGTCATCATGAATGCACACATCTATTCACATGGCTGTAAATCTGTCAAGTTAGAGCCATTTGGAGAGATTCTCACAGAATTTTTTAAAAGCCTCAGAGTTGATAACAAAGTATTGGCTCAAGAGCCAGGAGACAGAAGTTATTTTTATCACTTTGCTCCAAATGTACTGAAATACCTGGAACGAACCAGTGTGCTAAAAGTGACCTTGCTTCCTGCCTAATTTTACGGGAATATTCTGGGAATCAGAAAATAACTTTAGGACACATAGGACAGCTTGTTTGAGAAAGATAAACATTAATGCAAACATGTCCTTATACAGAATCTGTCTAATGTGTATTACTGCTGAAGAGGAGGAGTTTAAAAAAAACCCCAGCAGGGCTTCCCTGGTGGCGCAGTGGTTGAGCGTCCGCCACAAACTCAGAGATTTAAAAGATTGGCTTGCACTTTCTCCTATTCTACGTCTTAGTTAGCAGCGCCACCATCCACAAACTGCAAAATCGAGTAATGTTGGTTAGAGGTAGGGGGATGGGAAAAAAAGAAACTAACTCTTATCAGTTGCCTGCAATATACTACACTTACATGTGTTATCTCTTTTAATCTTCACAACCATCCTACTTAATATATGAGAAAATGAGCTTAGAATGGCTAAGAAACATGCTTAAAATCAGAGTTACTGGGCTCTACTCGTCTGTTTCTTGATCCCATATTTCCTCTGCCTTCACATCCCTGGAGCGTGCTTCCAATAGGCCACTGAGCCTTAGAACTAACTGTACCTCCTCGATATCTCTTGAACGCATGCCTCTGCCTTAGTTCAGGCTCTCATCATTTCTCACCTAGTCTAATACACAGGCTTCCAATGGTTTCTCTGGCTCTGAAGTTTATTTTCTCTTGTACAAGTATGTGTAACCTTAAGAGTTATTTTTTTCAGGAACACAAAGCTGTTTATGTCATTCTTATTGTATGTCTTTCCTTCTCCCTGGATCATGAGTTACTTATTAATAAGGGTGACATCAGCAAGATGACAGAATAGTAAGCTCCAGGCCCTTGTTCTCCCACGGAAATACCAAATGAACAACAACATATGGACCGAAGTAGCTTTGTGGGAACTCTAGAACCAGTTAAGAAGCCACTGCAACCAAGTGAATGCCTAACCAAGAAAAAGCCACACTCAAAACAACAGGACATTCGTGACTTTTTTGCTCACCTTTACCCCACCCCCTTCCCAGTGTAGCATGCTGTGGTCAGGGGGATGCCATCCAATTTATGGTCCCTCCTTCAAAATAGAAGGAAAGAGTAGAACTTGCTTGCAACACTCTGGTTTGTCTGGGGAACTGGTTTCTTTCTGGCCTGGCTCAGAGCATTGATGGGAAGGGTGACATATTCTGTATATCAGGTTGGAGGCTGCTGAAAGCAGTGGTGGGTGAAGTGGCCTGTGACAACTTCAGGTAACTGCAGACCCATGGGCACCTGGGGGAAAGAGATTACAGGCAGAGGAATACAACAGAACATCTAAGGTCCTGAGAATGAGCAGGGATAAGACTCAGAAAAAATTAAGAGACTTAAAAACAGCCATGTATAAGAGAATTGAGGGGGGAAAAAGCAGGGAGGACATATCCCCAGAAAAAGTCTGAGAGAAACTTAAGCCTTCATTCCAGGCTGATTAGTGAAGATCCTCCTCTGTGCAGAGACAGTCCACAAAGACTGACTGAGAAAATGGTTTTTCAAATGCCCAATTTTCAACAGAAGATCACAAGACACACAGAGAAAGAGGAAAACATGGTCCATTCAAAGGAACAAAATAAATCTCCAGAAACCAACCCTAAAGAAACACAAGTCTCGGACTTGCTTAACAAAGATTTTAAAACAATTTTCTTAAGTGTGCTCAATGAGATAAAGGAGAACACAGAAAGACAATTAAACAAATTTAGGAAAAAAATTCTTGAACAAAATGAGACTATCAACAAAGAGGTCAAAATTATTTAAAAAGAACCAAACAGAAATTACGGAGATGAAAAAAACATAGCTTGATTGAAAAATTCACTAGAGGGGTTCAACAATGAATTCAAACAAGCAGAAAAAAAGAACCAGAAAACTTGAAGATGGGTCATTTGAAATTACTGAATCTGAGGAACAAAAAGAAAAAAGAATGAAGAAAAGTGAAGACAGCCTACAGGACTTACGAGATACCACTAAGCAGATTAATATATGCATTATGGGAGTGCCAGAAGGAGAAGAGAGAGAGAAAGGGGCAGAGAATTTATTTGAAGAAAAAATGGTGAAAATGTCCCAAAGTTGAGGAAGGACATGGATATACACATACAAAAATCTTAATAAACTCTAAGTAGGATAAACCCAAAGAGACCCACACTGAGACATATTAGTATCAAACTGTTGAAAGTCAAAGGCAAAGAGAGAATCTTGAAAGCAGCAAGAGAAAAGTGGCTTGTCATATACAAGGAATCTTCAATAATATCATCAGTGGATTTCTCAGCAGAAATCTTGCAGGCTAGAAAGGAATGAGATGATATATTTAAAGTACTGATGGGCTTCCCTGGTGGCGCAGTGGTTGAGAGTCCGCCTGCCAATGCAGGGGACAGGGGTTCGTGCCCCGGTCAGGGAGGATCCCACATGCTGCGGAGCGGCTGGGCCCGTGAGCCATGGCCGCTGAGCCTGCGCGTCTGGAGCCTGTGCTCCACAATGGGAGAGGCCACAACAGTGAGAGGTCCGCGTACCGCCAAAAAAAAGTACTGAAAGAAAAACCTGAGAATGAAAAAGAAAACTGAGAATGCTGTATCAGGCAAAACTGTTGTTCAAAAAGGAGAGAGAAATTGAGACATTCCCAGGTAAACAAAAGTCGAGGGAGTTAACACTAGACCTGCCCTACAAGAAATGTTAAAGGGAGTCCTTAAAGTTGACACAAAAGGATGCGATTAATAGATAGTAACTTGAAACCATATGACTGTAAAAGTCCTCTGGTAAAAGTCAATATATGAACAAATATAAAAACTTGAATTCTTGTAATTTTGGTTTGTAACTCTACCATTCATTTTAAAATAGGATTTAAGAGACAAAAGCATAAACAATGATTATAAATCTATGTTCACAGGTACACAGTATATAAAGACGTAATTTGTGACATCAATAATGTAAACTAGGGGTGGGGCAGAGATGTAAATGAGTAGAGTTTTTGTATGCAATTGAAGTTAAGTTGTTATCAGTTTAAAATAGATTATTATAACTCTAGGATGTTTTGTAATCTCATGGTAACCACAAAGAAAATATCTACAGAATATACACTAAAGGAAATGAGAAGGAAATCAAAACACGTCACTGAAAAAAAATCAACTAAACACAAAGGAAGGCAAGGAAGGAAATGAGAGACAAAAAGCTATAAAACTTAGAGAAAAAAAATAACAAAATGGCAATAGTAAGTCCTTCTCTATAAGTAATTGCTTTAAATGTAAATGGATTAAACTCCCCAAATCAAAAGATGTAGATTGGCTTAATAGATGAAACAAAACAAAACAGGATCCACCTATATACTTTCTAAAAGAGACTTACTTTAGATCTAAGGATTTAAGGACACAAATAGTTGAAAGTGAAAGTATAGAAAAAGAGAATCCATCCTAATAGTAATCAAAAGAGAGCGGGGGTGGCATAGTAATAACAAAAAATAAACTTTAAGTCAAAAACTGTTAAAGAGACAAAGAACTTCATATAATGATAAAAAGGTCAATTTACCAAGAAGATATAACAATTATGTATGCACCAAACATCAGAGCTCCCCAAAATATGAAGCAAATTGACAGAATGGAAGGGAGTAATACAGGCGTACCTTGCTTGATTGCACTTGACTTCATTGCACTTTGTAGATACTGGCTACTTTACAAACTGACGGTCTGTGGCAACCCTGCTCAAGCAAGTCTATTAGTACCAGTTTCCCAACAGCATTTGCTCACTTTGTGTCATTTTGGAAATTCTTGCAATATTTAAATCTTTTTATTATTATTATATTTGTTATGGTGATCTGTGATCAGTCATCTTTGATGTCACTAATATGGGTCACTGAAGGCTCAGCTGAGGTATGCGTACCTCAGATATTGCAGGTTCAGTTCCAGACCACCACAGTAAAGCGAATATCGCAATAAAGCGAGTCCCACAAATTTTTTGGTTTCCTAGTGCATATAAAAGTTATGTTTACACTATACTGTCGTCTGTCATGTGCAACAGCACTATGTTTACATGCCTATCTTCATTTAAAGATACTTTGTTGCTAAAAATGCTAAGCATTGTCTGACAATGCAGGATTGCTACAAACCTTCAATTTGTGAAAACTGCAGTATCCGTGAAGCACACTACATCGAGGCATGCTAAAATGAGGTACACCTGTAGGTGGACACTTCAGTACTTACGAACAAGTTCTAGTCCACTGCCTGGCATGCAGCAGGTACTCAAAAAGAACTTACAGAACGAATGAATGGATGAACTGGTACGTGATTCTTCTATGAATCACAGCTATTGGTAGGGGAATCAATGTGGAAAAATTACCATAACAATACAAATTACAAGATTTACTAATATAGAAATGAAGATCGGATTAAGCAAGGTGATCCTAGTCAAAATCAGTATTTGGGGACTTGGAAGAAGTATACATTTTTAAAGGCATTCAGAGGAATGAATAAGACATATCGCACTTAGAAACAGTGTCAGTGGCTTATATGATAATATATCCATGTATTAATATATTAATAGATTATATTAATAATTTAAACTTGAGAGTAACATAGGTGTAAATCATTGTAATGGGAAGCACAATAGTTACTGTTAGGTGTTGGTCACCTGACTGTGAAGGTTCAGTGCTGTAGACAGAGCTCTCTGTGTTCCTGCAGGAAAACCTACCTGGGGTTCACTTTCCTGAATGATTGTTTAACTCTGTGAAAGTGAAAGTGACTACAGGTAGAAATAATCCTGGTGTTGGCCTGGACCAAAGAACTTTTCAGGTCTACCCGAGTCACCCTTGGAAACCTCAGGGTACACAAACAAAACTTCTGCAGACTGGGAGTTCCCAGACAGAAGAGGAAGACAAGGTGAATAAAACCGAAAGGGTTTGCACAGCTTTTTTACGGGGCCTTAACTACTTCACTTTTGGCAAATAAACCTGGGGCTTTGGAGGAAGTTGTTGATGGAACCAAAAGACAGATTAAATCCTTCTGTGGGCTGATTAGTGTTGCCGCACCACTGATAACAAATATCACTTTGCGTGAGCAAAGATGGTAGCTCCAAAGGCAGCCAGACATAAAGGAATTGTGGCAAAAGTCATGAGAGGGATCGGCACAGAAAGTGTGAGGGACGAAGGTGAAGACACTAGCACTGTCAGAAAACTCAGAACACCAGCCTTGGAAGTATCTTTTTACAAGAAAGTTTCCAGTTGAAACTCCTGTAACTGCCCATAATGGCCCTTTACGTCTTTTTTTTTTCTTTTTAAAATATTTATTTATTTATTTATTTAGGCTGTGCTGGGTCTTAGTTGTGGCGCACAGGATCTTTAGTTGCGGCATGCGGACTCTTAGTTGCGGCACGCATGAGGGATCTAATTCCCCGACCAGGGACTGAACCTGGGCCCGCTGCAATGGGACCGTGGAGTCTTACACACTGCACCACCAGGGAAGTCCCCCTTTATGTCTTTATCTCATTTTACTGATGAAGAAACCAAGGGACAGAGTTCACACGATTAGCAGACTTTTGTCTCCCAGAGCCAGTAGATTTTGTTCTTTCCGGTCACTTTAAAGGTGTTATTCTTTTAAAATTCACATAATTAAATAGCTATGGTATTCTATATGTATGTGCTTTGGAATTCCAATCTGTTCCCATAATGATTCTCTTCTTCTATATAGTGAATATTGGGTAAATTCCTCTTAAAGAAAAAGATGACAACAGATGAAATATTTAAGTAGTAGCACATTTCTCACATTCACTAGAAAGACAGACTTAAGAATGAGCTAATTTATGTCTTCTGAGTAAAGAAGCACCAATATTATATCTGGAAATAGGCAATGTGCTAAAACTTTGGGGCCACAATCAACATTTGTGATTATATCTTTTTCAGATGGCAAACTGACCTCAGGAGAGGTAAAGTGAGCTCACCAGAGTCTAGCTGTGAGTTACAGAACCTGGATGAAGAAGCCCAGGTATTGGTGTAACCTCAACAAAGGTGACTGTTTCACCTTTAGGAGAAAATATAGCTCACTCTGTAAGTCACTGAACTCTAAAAATGAAGAGATTTTTTTCACAGCTATTTATCTATATTCCAGTCATCCAGAGCATACCCCAAGCCTAGAGAAGATGGGTGGTCCCAGAGAAACCAGCCTAAGAGTGGCACCACACCTCAAAAGATTAACGTGGAAAAATATATTTGATTACGGACATGACAAGTCAGGAAGGCCTTGACCTGCCAGGAATAGGTGTGGGAGGAACTTTTATTAAATATTTATATAGCACTGATACACAGTAAGTATAATTGTGCCAAACGTATAAAGTCCTGGCCCGAAGGCTTCTGCTGTCAGCTATAAAGCTGGTTATTCCTGACATATCTGTTGTGTTGCTTCATCAGGTAAACAATCCATTCCATACATCAAAGAACCATCATTCGGATGAGCTATCTCGGGAATAAGACTTTATATCCGATGATTTGATACAGAAGTTGCAGCTACTTGTCACCGTATTAATAATTTTAGGAAATTCACTTTGATTCTCTGACAAGCTTACAGTTATCTCTTTTTGTTGAGTCTCTTTTCCTTCTTTCTACTTAACTCTTCCACACTGTTGCACAAAACACAATTATATTCTCTGCTACTGCAGCATGCATAATGGTACCGGCAAACGCGAAGTGCATTAGAAAGTTTTGTTTTGTAAATCTATGTTAGCCAAAAAGAAGTTGTCAAATGATTCTAGCCAATCATGGATGCAGGAGCAAAATAAATTAATAAAGGGTACTGACTCAAAACATTAGGCAACATGATGGACACATACAGGGCTGACATCGGTTTTAACCAGGATACAGTAAGTGGGGAAGGGAAGTGGAAAAAATGATGCAGGCTTTGATGGAAAAAGATTTTATTCAGATCACATGAGGCTCAGAAGATACTGCATTATACTTCTCACTTACTTAAATCTGCAAAGGATGTGAAGTAGCTAATACCATAAGCAAAACATCCTCTCGAAATGGGATATATTAAGGCAAGAGCAAAATAACAGGAGTCCAGGTGGTGAGGGATTTGGAGAGAGGAAAATAAACCACTTTCACTGGAAAACTAATACTAAGGATGACTATCAATTCTTGGGAAATAGTTTAGCTTTGTGCATGTTACTGATCGCTAAGACAGACCAGGCAGTTAATATATAGACAGATAGGAAAAGCATCCATTCATTCATTTACTCGCTCATTCAGTCATGCATGGGATACACAGTATCTGCCTTCAGGTGCAATGGCTGAGAATCCACCTGCCAATGCAGGGGACATGGGTTCGAGCCCTGGTCTGGGAAGATCCCACATGCCGTGGAGCAACTAAGCCCGTGCGCCACAACTACTGAGCCCGTGTGCCACAACTACTGAAGCTCACGCGCCTAGAGCCTGTGCTCCGCAACAAGAGAAGCCACCGCAATGAGAAGCCCACACACTACAACGAAGAGTAGCCCCTGCTCGCCACAACCTGAAAAAGCCTGCACGCAGCAACGAAGACTCAACGCAGCCAAAAATAAAATAAATAAAGTTATAAAAAAGAAAAAGGCTTGGAACAGAGGGGGTGGTACTAACGATACAAACAACATTAAACACCATAACAGTGTGTGAAGACATACGAAACAAAAGGTAAGATACAACTAAACCATCTGAGGGTGGGAGGGTTAAGGGACAGTTTGAGAGATAAGGTGACATTTGAGCTCAGCCTTGAAAAAGGATATGACAGAGAAAAGCAAGGTGGGCAGATTTACAAGTAAGCCTGTGTGAAGACCCGCCCCAATGAGAGGGGAGCAGGGCCAGAGGGCTTCAGTGGTTCCATGTGGCCGGAATGTGTGCAGGAAGGTCAGGGGCAGGGACGAAGCCTTCCCTCTGAGCACGGGGCCACCCTGGGAGGGCTCCTGGGTCTTCAAAGCCATGCTCAAGAGTGTAGGCTTGATTCTGAAAGTAAAGGGGCTAAAACACGATAGAGGCACTATCAGAAAGAAGGTGCGGGGTGTTACAGAATATCTCAATGTTTAAGAGAATTAAAGCTACCAGTGGATGAGAGAACTACTTCGGGGATGCAGTTCTAGACTCCAGAGGGGTCCTTAAAATAGTAGAGATTTTAGAGATTAGATACTATTTTTATCCCACTTTTCAGGGAATATTCTAGGGTGTACAAGGTGGCTAAATTACGTATCTAGGTCCACACACTGTTACCGGAAGAGGGAAGAGTATGACACAGCTCTGGGTGGGGTGTAAGCATTTTCCTGAACATCCACTGAGGGCAGGAATCATTAGATAAATGTTTCAGGGACATTAAAAAAATAGAAAATTTAGCTCTTTTAATCAAAGAGCTAAGAATTGAGGTAGAAGGATGACAGAAACTAGACAAAAGACAGTAAATGTATTAGGAAGGATAGTGTAGATATATACGTATTTCTTAACACAACACAGTTGACAGCTTCCTGAAATGTGTACCACATTTGTGTAAAACAAATTATTTAAGATGCATTATATTATGTAAGAGAATTTATTAATTCATAGTATGGATAATTTATACACTTTATAATAACCCTCTGATCAGTTTCTGGTTTGTAATTAAATTAGCTTTTAAAAGGGACATACCTATCTTGTAAACTGAGTGGAAAACAAAGCTAATCTCATTGAATAATGCTGCCCAAATCAATATGAAATCATCACTAGTCTGGGTATTAAAAATATAAAATAATGTGAACACCTGCTAACCCAAGACGGTCTTAATTCCTGATCCCTTAAGACTGTCTTCTGTTCTACATCTTTGGAAGATGGGAAGCAAAGTACCCTGGGTTGTCCCAGAGCAAGCTGTGTCCCCTATGTAACTTAGCTACATGGGTCACTGGCCCTGTTCAAGTGAATACAAACATGTTTGACAAGATAAATCCTATTAAGACAGGAAATATGAGTCTTATCCCCTACTAATGAGTCTACCAAAGTTTTAACTGACAGAGCTTCTAAGCAGAGTGACCCTGGGCTTATACCATAAGATGGTAAAGCAATAGGATGACAGGGAGACGTTTAACCCCAATCACAGCGGGGTCTTTGCAGGATTTTGTAGGTACACTCTATATGTAAAGGAGGAAAAACCCTGTTATCTAGAATCCAGCTGCCTCCTATAGAGGATGACTCTTATTAGACTACAGAGTTTCTCAAAGAATGAGTGGAAGATCCCTCAATCAGAATCAAATCATGACTATTAATAGTAAGTACTCCCAGGCCAACCCCAAACCAGATGAGCCAGCATCTGAATTTAATTTTAACAAAATTTGAGATGGTTCTTACGTACCCCTATGACGACCATGGGCTTAAAGGAAGTAATCTCAGATGGCCCTTTGATTTTGATGAGCACCTAGATTGGTTTTGGATGTGCTGTGATAGGCCAAAGGAAGAGTTGGGGGTAGCAGCTGGTAAGATCAGAATTGCTCTATATGACAGAGGGAGAAGAACATGAAATTCTGGGGATGATGTGGTAGAAAGGAATTTGAAAGAATCGATCACGGGCTCGTGCCCCGGTCTGGGAGGATCCCACGTGCCGCAGAGCGGCTGGGCCCGTGAGCCGTGGCCGCTGAGCCTGCGCATCCGGAGCCTGTGCTCCGCTGCGGGAGAGGCCGCAGCAGTGAGAAGCCCGCGTACCAGAAAAGAAAAAAAAAAAAAGATGTCCAGGGGTTAAGAATACTGGTAGAATAGGCACTGAGAAATCTCAAATGTCAGGGTGGCTGAAAGGGCTTTTCAAGAACAGGGACATCTAATATTAAATCAGCATTGTCTGTGCTGAATGAGTATCTAAAACCTACATCCTCTTTGTCTCTCTGGTCACCCACAGAATCTGCTATACACACAGGCTTCTTTGGTTGAGTTTTTGTTTGTGGAAATCAAGGAAAGAGGATGAACTCCCCTTCCGAATTCACACAGCATAAGAAGATAATGGGAAAATCCATAAACGGCAAAAGAGAACAAACAAAACATTAGCAGAATTTACAGGGTGTTTACTTATGCTTCTTTGGATTCAGGCTGACGAAGGCCTTATCTTGACATCAATTTCTACAATCACTGAAGTAGAAGAAAGGGGATATGGTGTCTCAGATATGGTGCTTAAAATGTCCACCCAATCATGACACACTGAATTGTGACTCTCAAAATTCCCTGGCCACAAAATGCCAAATGGTTATACTAAATTCTAGGGGAAAGGAAGTAAAATCCTGTCATATGCCTAGAAAGAAATAAAAACTGGAAATATTTGGAAAAAAAATGAGCAGAAGCAGGAACTTAAGCAGAAGGACAGTGTCTCTGAAGTTATAGAGATCTGGGGGCTGGGCCTGGGACTTTCTGTAGGTATTGGCATGGAAGCTTGATCAATCTTTACTTAAATTTTGAGAGCAAGTTGCTCCCAGCTGACTTTTAGGTTATGTGAGGTTATATGATCTCCTCCTTCTATTACTTTAAAACAGAAAAAAAAAAAATCTTCTGTATTTTCAAACCCTAGTGCTTAGAAGAAATAAGCTTTAAAAAAAACCTTTTTTTGCTCTATTTTGAGCTCTTGTAGAATCCTTTTCCCAAAGTAATGATTATTTATTACATACCCCTTCAGTGGTATAGAACCTGCGGTTAGATAATTTTTTAAACTGAGGACCACACAAAACAACAGTGACCTATTTTTCAAAGATTAAACTGAGCCTGACAACCTTAAACAGTAATACATTTCCCTCAACTGAGCAAAGTATTTACTTTTCAATGATAGACGCAGGCACACAGCTGCTCCACAAGCGCAGTCAGGCTAAGTCTGTCTACCTCCGATGCCCCTTTAATCAGGGGCCTTATTAACTAATTTTTAATTAGGGATTTCGTTATACCCTGTGTAGAAAAAAAAGACATATACATTTTTTGTTCAATCACTAAGATACAGGGTTTTAAAGCTGCTTTGGGTTATAACTTTTTGAACATGAGAATGGAATAAACCTCAGAGAGTATTTGGTGAAGGAGAACCTGAAACTGAAAAGTTGTGAAATCTTATCTTGTCTCAAATTTGCCCTCTTAACATTGAACAGATTATTTCCATATGCTTTAGCTTCCCCACTGTGACACGGGAATGGTGATCTTAGTCTGTGAGAACAATGACAACTTAGTAGACCTTTTCACCGTTCAAGAGGAAAATATTCCTACAGCTTTCCCCCCACAAAAGAAATGTTTATATAGGGTCTAGGTTTTCCCCGGGATCACATCTCTGAGGACAATCACGTTTCCTGTACATTTCCTAGAACAAAAGTTTCCCAAAACTAAAATTCCCCCTCAATCGCTTGATTCCTTTCATCAAAGAAACAGACTTTTCATCTCTTAAGGACAGAATGAAAAATAAAGCCAGCTGAGATCTTGATGCCGTGCACTGGGCCAGGCTCGCCCTTCAGCTGGGTGTGTCACCACCTGTGACTGACATGTACCTTTTAAAGCTTCAACCTCCCCCTGCCCTGCCTCTCCACTGCAGTGTCCTGTGCAGAAGGGTGCGTGTGTGGAGGCTGAATAAACACAGGCTGGTGCGTGGATTGCTTGCCTCTGGGACCCACAAGGAAAGCTGCGGGCATCATTTTCTCCTCACTTTCTTGTTGACAAAAAATGACCCCAGAGGTTCTTAAACTAGGTTTTGGTGATGACCTCATGAAAATTATGCTGGGAAGCAGGAGACCCTCAATGTAAGCTGTCTGTGTAGGTCTGTATTTCTTCATCTGTAAAATGAGTGCATTGAATTAGATGCTCTCTAAGATTTCTTTCAGATCCGTAATTCAATGATGCTCTGATTTTCCACTGTGCTCCCTGCCAAGTGCTTGTCTAAGTTCCTCAACAACACAACCACCAAGCACTTTTTGCAGTTTGAGCTCTGAAAAAACAGTAAATCCCAGGACTCAAAGACGTATCTATAAGATGAATAATTAGCAAGGAATTGAGAATTCAACTTTTGGAGAAACATCGTAAGTCTTCTAAGACGCCCTCTCATTGAATAAAACAATAGCAATGATGACCAAAAAGCTGAATTAGCTCATTAATGCCCAGAATTGGCAAGATCGAAGCTTGAAGAATCCCCACGACTTTAAAATGGGTGTCCTTCCAATTTCTCAATGATGAAATTAAAATATTTTGAAAGTGAGGTATACTTCTCATCTAATCATATTCCTTAAAGACTGATTGGAGAAATATTGCCACTTGGGATGAAATTCATGACATTTTATAACTTTTAAAACTTAAAGTCCTAAACTACGGAATAGTTTATTATGCTGCTTTTAAACAGATGTTATGAGCCATTCCATTCAGCAATGAGCAGCATACAGCAATGTGGGACGTTAAGATGATAACTGTACTGTACAGTAAGCGAGATCCCAGGCTCGTAAACACTCTGGTCCAGAGCAGGGACAGAATTCCAGACGGCTGATTAATCTGTATTTTGTGTACAACAATTACGTATTAATCGATTTTACAGTGTTAATCTCAAATGTCCACACTTTAAAGAAGCAGAACCGTATATGTACCCCTCTACTATAGCCCCTGAAAGAGTGTGGTGGATTTTTGAGTAAATTTTTCATCAACTTCTACGCACTGTATTTTCCAACTTAAGGAAAGCAACGTGCAATGCTGGACTTCTGTCTGAACATCAACAGCTCATACGTTGGTCGTTTCTATCTCTGCTGCGCAAATACAACTGAGCTAGATCCTAACACTGTTTTAAAGCAATAATGTGCAGGCTGAGCTGGGGAGCCTTTCAAGGAGGAGTGTGACAATGAGAAGCCAATGGACTCTGCCCGGCTGGCTCTGTCTCCCTCCCACTGCTTCAATTTCCAATAAGTCAATCCCCCGAGGCAGTGGTTGGATAGAGATATAGAATCCATTGTTGTCTGGGGGAGAGGATGGAACAGAAACTTTCCACTCTTTCTATCTCACTCTATCCAGTCTTGTGTTCACTCATCATTATTTTCAAGGTCGGGAAACTTTAAAAGAGCCTTTTAAAGAGAGAACCATTACTTATCAAATAAACAAGGGTTACACTCCTGCCACCACCCTCCCTCTTCACCATCTCGGTGACATTCAGGGAGCTTCCCCACTCCACAGAGGCAAGCACCAAACACAGTTTCATTTCTGCAAGTCATTTTGCCCCGTCCATAGCAGTAAAATGTTCAAAATAAAAACCACCCCGCAAATTTCCTGCTGTGGGGGACAGATGTAACATTATTTTCTTTTTGCTTGCTTTTTTTTTTAAGCTCCCTCTGCTAAGCATGTTAGATAAATGCCTTCTGGGCTTCCTCTGTACCCCCTTACGCCCAACCAGCACCCCATTGATGGAGACTTTGCATTTTCATTTCAGGTTGTCCATGAAGGATATGATTCCAGACCACTTCCCTGCCTCCTGCCCAACCATGTTTGTGCTTGTGGGAGTGTTTGGTGTGGAAATCAGAAGCTGATTTACCACCAATAAAATGGCTTCTATCATTATCAACATTCGTCAAGCATGGTTAAGCACACAGACTTCAGTCACCTACTTTTTTGCTGAAGGACTGAACAGCATGGGTGTATTTGAAACAGCAAAGCCCTTTCTAATTCAGCAGAAATTAAGACAAAGTACAAGGTCACAACGTCGGGATGTTTACAGTCTTCCAAAACTGCATTGGCTTTTGTTTAAATAATTATGAAGTAATTTGTGGCATCTTTATTAAAAGTAATCACATTTTGGCAATATTTCTTTTGAGAAGTTGCCCAACTGCTATTTATTTTGGATGGATGTGATTCAATAACAAAAGAAAATAAGTCGCTATAGTTTATTTCCGAATAATGCAATTTCTGTACAGCACTAAGTATCGTGCGTGATATTCATCAACTTTCGTTCACTGAACATTTCTATATTTTATTATATTACTTGTTTGTTGTATTAAGAGTTTTTCTTCTCTTAACGGACTCAAATATTTCTCATTCATCCAATTGGCTTAGTCAATGCAGGCTGCTATAGCCAATTAATATAGACCGGGTCGCTTTGACAACAAACATTTACATCTCACAGTTCTGGAGGCTGGGAAGTCCACGATCAAGGTGCTGGCTGATTTGGTGTCTAGTGAGAACCCTCTTCCTGACTTCTCGCTGTGTCCTCATATGGCAGACGGAGAGAGAGAAATCGAGAGAGATCATCTCTCTCCTGTCTTTTTTTCACAAGGGTACTAATCCCATTAATGAGGGCTCCATCCACATGACCTAACTGCCCCCCAAAGGCCCCATCTCCAAATGCCATCCCATTGGGGATTATTCAACATATGGATTCTGGGGTGGGGGGGACACAAACATTCAGCACATCGTTAACATTTTAAAAATTGATCAAGAGGTGGCAGAAACAGTCCTAGTGTTTTACCCTCTGCTGTGAGCAGGGTTTACAACAAAGACCTAGATGGGTAGTGTGTAAGATTATGAGGCGGAACCAGGAGGAGGCCTGTATATAATGGAACTCAAATCCAGGCACTATCAGGAGAGAAAATACAGGTTCTCTTCCTGCCCAAGAACACACTGACCTTTGAGGGTGGTGATGGCTTGGTGTGTGGGAGAGAGGACTGAATGACAAGAGGCAGGGCCGGGGGCCTGCCACGAATAGATGTCTACCGCTTCCTACATGTGAACCGGGGATAGTTTATGAATGACTTTGATCTTTGAGGATCTTTTCCACTTCCTTTAAGTCTGCAGTTCTCAACTAGGGGATGGGACAAACGTCCCATGTACCTGGGGATAATTTTCACAAAGCGATTAGAAGCCCAGCCCCAGCCTAGACTTCCTCAATCAAATCTCCAGGGCTGGTCCCTGTGGATTCTGAAAAACCTTCTCCAGTAATTTGCATTCGTGCAATTAATTGAAAATGAATGCCTTACGTTGCTCAGTTAATATTCCCTTAGTTGTACAAGCATATGAAAATCTTAGAAGACTGGAAACCCTTCCTGAGCTGGGCCCTGGGGAGGAACACTCAACTTATAACTCTTTCTCACTGAGTTTTGTTTTTGTTTTTGGCATCCAGGAGGCTTGATCTTTATTTTGTTTCCAGCCCAGATGAGGGAGATCAGCGGAGTGTGGCCTGAAGGGGAGCACAGAGATGCCAGCAGTGCCCCAGGATCTGCCTGCCCTGCCCAGGGGCCCAGAGCTTAGGGAGGGGCGTGGCTTTCTTCCACCTGTCCTTCCCAGAGCTGGATCTGAACTCAGGGCCGTCACCAGGCCCTGGTGTTCTTTCCTCATTGTGCTCAGTTCCTTAGCTGAAAAAACTCAAGTCCAGGAGACTGATCAGGCCAGAAGTGTTTTAGAGGGTACAGAAGAGTCACAATTTACAAAAGGTAAACAATCTCCCAGCAAAGAAACCCTGATGCAGAGGACAATTAAGATCCCCTGGGACTTTCCTGTAGGGCGATGTTTCACTGACAATTAGGGTTTCTGTGCCAGATGACACGGTGTCAGTATTGCCATTAGCTGGTGCAACACAGAGCTTAAGCACTTGTGCCAGAGAAGCATGAACACCCAACTTAGTGCACCCTGCTCTCCTAGTAAAAAACGAGGAGAACAAATCGCTGTGTGTCAATGTCTTAACCATCAACCTGTCCTCCGCAGCGTTTTGCATCTAGTAGTCCTTCAGCAAGACAGCTTCGATTTTTGTTGAATAGATGTTGTAGTCTTTCCCGTATGCATATCTTCCATTTATCCTTGGGCACTATTCTGATACTTAAAATTAAAGAATGTTTCTTTGAATTGAATCTTTCTGGCCCATAATTACTCCAAAACACCATCCAGTATTTATTATCCATCAAGATGACTTAGTCTTTCTCAAGTATCAGGGTGGGAGAGAAGAGCATGATTTGATAGCTGAGGGAGCACTGTGGAGAAATCTGATCTACTGACAAAAGTACATACCACCTTTGTGGTTCCTCCACCTCTGTGCTCTGAACTCCCAGGATGTTCAAAGGTAAATCTGACAATCTGTTGTTCGGCACAAAATAATTAACTCATGCCCCACTTGGGATGGAAAGGTTTGGAAGTCGTGACCTAAAACACTCTTGACCATCTTGTAATGAGAGTTTTTCCAGGCATGTCACCCAAAAATGACTACCTGTTTAAGCTCCTAGATTTTAAAGAAATGCTGGAGATATTCTAATTAAACTTTGAAGGTAAACATTCTGTACAGAGTCCCAAAGTATCTGAAGCAAAAGAATGTTGGGGTATGGTCATTTCTCTGCATAACTGAGTAACTGGATGGCCATACCCCCTGCTAAATATTTGTTAAAAGTACACTATTTATGAAAACAATTAAAATGCTTAAAATTATCACTGAACTATCTTGAGTAAATATAAAGTTATGTGGATGTAAAAACACAATCTTTTCATAGTCTAGATGTCACTACTAGACCTTAGAGTGTTAGATTTAAGAATGGGAAGAAAAGTGTGTGGGAGCTCTCAAATCTGAAAAGTTATACATTTGCTATAGATCAGCAAACGGAAATGAACTGCTTTTAGAACAGGAGCATTTAAGCCACTTCTCAATATACTTATATCGTAAGTCCTGTATTCAGAACCGTATATTTGTATTTATTTATTTTTTTATGACAAGGAGGAAAAGCCTGAAGTCAAGCCGTAAATCTAATGCCTTCTGCTTATTCTGTGTCCCTGCATAAAGGTAAAACATATTTCCCTTTGGTTATCACACATGTGACTAGTATTAGCATTTTTGTTTTTCTTAAAAGTAACTGGTTTACCACTAATATCCTCATTAAGTTTTTGGTTTTGTTTCCTTTTAGAAAAAAAAAAAAGCAAAACAAGAACAGAAATTTCACCTCCCTGAATAAACTTATCCATAAAACAAATACGATTATTTAAGGAAACAGGATACCTCAGTCTTTGTTGCATTAGTATTTTTGAGTAAGAAATGCTATAAATATTTTAAATCAAAATGTCAAACGTTGACTTCCAAAACTTCTGGAAGTCTAAATACTCCTAATATTTAAAAAGATTCATTTCAAGTGGTGAGTTCATTTTTAATCTTATATATAAGCTATACATTATATGTAATTGTGAATGAACTACCATCCTATTCCAACTTGTAGTTCAAAGAAAAGCCTAAGCTGGGACTTCCCTGGTGGTCCAGTCGTTAGGGCTCCATGCTTCCATTGCAGGTAGCACAGGTTTGATCACTGGTCAGGGAACTAAGATCCCACATGCCACGAGGTATAACCAAAAAAAAAAAGCCTAAGCTGAATTTCCCAAAGCAAGGTGTTAGACAAAGTTAGGCAAAATCATTAAACACAAGGCCACAAGTAAGTTTTGAAATCACGGATAGTGTTGTTTCTGATACAGAACAATTTTCAGAGGCCTGACATGACAATATTCTCAAGGTTAATGAGGTCATGTTGAGAAAATATATGGATATTTTTACTATTAAGAAGAGCTTCCATGTTACCCTCTTTTCATGGAAAATTAGTAGGTCTTTTAGTGGTGTCTCATTATAGAATTTACCTTAGCAGGACTTCCCTGGCGGCGCAGTGGTTGAGAGTCTGCCTGCCGATGAAGGGGACACCGGTTTGTGCCCCGGTCCGGGAAGATCCCACGTGCCGCGGAGCGGCTGGGCCCGTGAGCCATGGCCACTGAGCCTGTGCGTCCGGAGCCTGTGCTCCGCAACGGGAGAGGCCACAACAGTGAGAGGCCCGCATACCACACACCAAAAAAAAAAAGTAATAATAATAATAATTTACCTTAGCAGAGGGTTTGATTGACGACTTAGGATAACTTTCCATCCATGAAGATTTGCAAAAGTGTTCCAATTACACTTACCACCCATCCATGTAAAGTATAAATTATGTGAAACAAAACCTTTGATATCAACAAAGAATAAGCGAACACAGTCAATTCCAGCTGTGTATCATTTCATCCTCACGGACTATCTCATTTGCATTTCATGTAACCCTGTGACACTGGTGTTTTCGCTCCCATTTCACAGATGAAGAAATAAACAGGTTCCCAGGGATCAGGTGACTCGTCCATTACACGTTTAGTAAGATGGGGGATCAGAACGTGAACCCAGTTGTGAGGTAGATACTTCCTTGGTCAAATCCTTTGTCTTGAATTCCTTTCATGAGGGGACAAGTTCAGACTCGTGCCTTTGAGGCTCCCTTGTCTTAGGCCCTGAGCACAGCCACCTCTGGAAGCAGCCGTGGTAGGAAGTCACACCACCAGATGGACTGGGGTGTGGCTCCGGAGAGGCCATGACATGGTGCTTCTCACGTGCCGCCACCCTGCCTGCACACCTCACCACCTCCAGGGCACCTCCCACGTCAAAGACACCCAGGTGTACGAAACATGGGTCCTGTCATCACCAAGAGGAGCCACTGAATCCAACTGCACACACTCCCAGGAAGCACTGCTCATGGTGCAACCTTAAGGAGGTCCTCCCCCGTCCTCCTTGTCCCTGGAAGGCCCTGCTGAAACGTCATCAAATCACTACTCAGCAGGAATTCTGAGTGATAGAATTCCTTTTTTTTTTTTTATTCCTTACAGATTTTTTGGGGACCATTTTTAAAGTCTTACAATGAAGAAATGTGGACCATTTTTAAAGTCTTTATTGAATCTGTTACCATATTGCTTCTGTTTCATGTTCTGGTTTTTGGCCGCGAGGCATGTGGGATCTTAGTTCCCCGACCGGGGATCGAACCCGCACCCCCTGCATTGGAAGGCGAATCCAGGAAAGTCCGCAGAGTGACAGAATTCTAACATCGAGCACACAACTGGAGGAGGTGGGCTTAATTACGGAGTGTCTTTCCCTGTGCCTGGGATAAGTAGGCACCCAGGAGGGAGCCCGAACCCAACGGCCCAGCTGCACTGCCTCCTTCTGGCCACCCTCAGGGAGGCTAGAACCATCTAGCTGCCAGTGTTCTTACTACTTCCCTGTGTTTCCAATAACATCCTACATACAGCAAGAAAAAAAAAAAAGCAGTTTTACTTTAGAAAATGTTCAAAATCTGTTTTTTTTATTGAAATGATTTTAAATAACTTTTTTTAGATCGTTTAGGATTTTTTTTTACAACATCCCTTTGGAACAGAACCGACTTTAAGTCGGTTTTAAAATGAGAATGGAGGTTAGCTTGCGTGCTGGCCTATCTGCCATGTGAGTCCTGACCAGAGGGCCCTCCTCCTCGAGGTCCCACACTCATCCTCTAACTAAGCAACAAGGAGGTACGTGGAACTGCCTGTTTCCTCCAAGCAGATGGCTCCCCGCTTTTCAAACAGATGATTGTAAAATCGGTAGGGTATTTTAAGAATGAGCTGATCAAACACACCAACTTGCTCGCTTATGAGTGCTGAGTGAACAACCCATGACACCTGGCACCTGAGCCCCACTTTCTTCCAGGTGCAGGATGAGCTGCTCATTTCAATCTGACGCGCCTATGGATGTGGTATGTGTAAGGACCACATCTCTCTCCTCCTTTGCTTTCTTTCACAGAGCTGAGCCCTCTGCTCCGGAGCTGCTGGAGTTCTTTCAGGAGGACAAGGAAGCAAGGTTAGCTGCCCGCCAGAGACCTACCTACACTCTTAATGCCTGGTCTGGTGAAGCCGAGATGGAAGAACTTCAACTGAGCAACTCAGACTAGTTCTACTGTTGAGGCTTCTTCGAGGGAAGAAAAACAGTTTTTGATGTTTTTGTAAAAATCATAAAAATATGATTTTTAAATGTATTGGTTTTGATTTTTAAGATTCACTGCTGTGAGTGTGGTACCCCCTTCACCCCTTTTCTCAAGAGGTATTTGTCGGGTTACAGAATATGCAAGGCATCCTGCTAGGAAAATTCTTTCCCATCAGCCCACATAAGAAACTGTCTTATTTTCTGCTCTCTTCCCAAGGTCTAGAATGATCCTGGCATACAGCAGAATCCTAACACATGTTTTAACAAATGAATTACACACTGAGACAAGGGGTACCTGCATTTCCCCCACCAGGAGTTCCTATATGGTGATGAAAATCAGTATAAAGACTTTCCCTTTTGATAGTCTCTACTGCCAACTAGTTCTTTCCTGGAGCTAGAATCAGATAGGCCCCACAGGATGGACACAGCCTCACAGCAAATTAGTTAATTTACCACCAGATGTTAACTGACCACCTACTATGTGCAATTCCCTCTCGGATACAATTGGGCCATACAAGATATTGCCCCTGTTTTCAAAGAGTTTCTATACAAATAGAAACTTAGTTGCCACAAAGTGACCACCGAACCCATTCACAACCTAAGACAACTGAACACGATCCCAGGAAGAAAGGGAAGGACTCTTTATGCAGTACTGAGGCCAAGGAGGTGAGTGGTAGGCATGAAAGGAGAACTCAAAGAGATGGGAAGACTGCGTGATTACAGAAGACAGAAGTCTTGAATTAGGCCTCGGAGCCCAGGTGGAGAATGGAAGAAAGGGCATAAAAGGAACACAGGCGTGTGTGTGCACCTGTGTGTGTGTTGGGAGGTGAGGGAGGATGCGAAAGTGGAAGAAAGCAGAGCATACAAGGCATGCCAAGGGTTCATTCTGTCCATCACGATTTGAGTCAACTGAATAAATATTTATTAGTTCATGCTATGTGCCAAGCATTGTGATAGGTACAAGGGACACAATGGTTAACAAGACTAATATGGTCCCTGGCTCACTGGCCAGTGGAAGATACAGACAAGTAAACAGATAATTACTATACAATGTGGTAAGTGCTGTGATAGGGAAAAGTCCAGGTGTTATGAGAAGGACAGAGAATGGACCCCACCCAGATGGGAGGGTCAGGAAAACTTCCCAGACATTCCCTACAAGGGCTGTCAAGCTGACACCTGAAGCCAAGGTAGGAATTAGTTGGGTGAAACTACGCAGGTAGGTTATATAGCACCTACCCTAGAAGAGGAAGCATTATGGACCACGGGGATCTAAAGTTGGCTGAGTTTGCAGGACTGCAAGGGGAGGAGAGCAAAGAGATGGGCCGGGGACGGAAGCAGCGGCCAGGTAGGCAGTCTCGTGTACTTCACTTCAAGGAGTCTGGACTTTATCTGAAGAGCGAGGGAAGCCACTGAAGAATTGTAAGGGAATGACCCAAACATATTTGCATTTTGGGTAGATAACTATCTGCAGTGTGAGACGGCCCTTAGAGGAGAAACGGGAGATAAGAACACAAGAGTAACATGTAGCTGGGTTCTTCAAGGTCCACCCTAGACCAGAGCAAGAACGAAATGAATATTTCATGAGTGAATGAATGAGCTGATCAGTCCATCATTCAATCATTCAGTGCAGGACTGAAAACAGGAGACTTGAGAGAGAGGATAAAGTTGACTGTGTGTATGTAAGGGTCAGAGTGAATGCACATCAGAACGCTGACATGTCTTCAATCTTGCATCTCATCAGACAAATGAGAACAACAGTTGACAACGCAGCACAGGGTAACAGAGGGAAACAGCTTCAACACTGGAGTTAAAAGACCCATGTCTGACCCGTAGTTTTGCCAGTTATTAATTTTGAGTTGCGTCTTAATTTCTCTGACGCTCAGGTCCCACGTTATATCCACTCTTTATGTGTAACCACACAGCATATAACATAGGAATGGTTATCACAACCTATGTACATTTCTGTTTTCAGCTGATGTTTAGGAGCTGTGGTGGGATTTGCAGCCTGGTGGCATTTCTAAGTCAACCACTGTAAAAAGAAGTTAGTGAGACCTACATGACAATCAAGTTGTGGTTCATGTGAAAGGGAATTTAGAAAAAAAAGTAGCCACTATTGTTCAAACTTTGGGCAGACAACTCTCTACCTTGTCAACTGGAGACCCTAGCAGATAGGGAGGATGTTAAGAGTCCATCTCCTGTTGCTGTCCCCAAGAAGGGGAATGGCAGCAGAAATAGCAGAAGTAATGTACCTGAAGGCCACAGGGGTCAGTGAGGTGGCTTGGAGACCATTTAGGGACACAGTCTAGACGAGAATCCATTGAGCTCCCACCTCAATATAAAGACTCAGCTGTGGGACTTCCCTGGTGGCGCAGTGGATAAGGCTCTGTGCTCCCAATGCAGGGGGCCCGGGTTCGATCCCTGGTCAGGGAACTAGATCCCACGTGCATGCCGCAACTAAGAGGTCTCATGCCGCAACTAAGAAGCTGGCAAGCTGCAACTAAGGAGCCACCTGCCACAACTAAGACCCATACAACCAAATAAATAGATAAATATTTTTTAAAAAGACTCAACTGTTAGGGGGGTTCATTTCATTTTCATGATGAAGTAAAGCTTGAATGAATTTTTCTTCTTTATTTTCTATCATCACAGAGTTAGCCCTCAGCAGTTGTGTCTAATCTATCCTCCTTAAAGCCTCCAATCAATCAATCACAAACAAAAAGGCCACTCTCATTTTCTCCAGGAGATTCCAATGCAAACAGTAGTGAAATAAGTTGACTAAATAATTCATCCTCTTCAGTGACCACACACCCACCAGTGACACCTCAGTGAGAGTTCACAATCACAGGCGTCTTCTACAAGCTACACACCTCTAATACCAGGCATGGACATCTAAAGCTGCCATCAGAGTCTCTTTATCAAGATTGAAATCCCTGAGTCTTCTGTGCTCCAATACATTTCACCATCCACATTGTTTAATTGAGACCTTTACTACAAATGTTTCAGGCTCTGATGCAAGACAGGAATTTGAAGCATGCATTGGAGTATTTAATGGTGTTAATTTCTGGGGCACACAAGTATCAGCTTCATTCAACAATGCCATAATCTTGCAAAATAAAGAAAACACACCAGAGAATGAAATGCAGCTCGGAATTCTCCAGGATTACAAGCAAAGAGGTTCCCTGATCTTGATGCCTGATAATAAAACAGCCGCCTATTTACAGACCCTTAAAGATATGAAAATAAAGAAAGAAAATAAAAGAAGAAAAGATGGGGGTGCTTTCAGATGAAAGAATCATTCTATATTTTATACTCAAACATGTTTAGCTTGAGCTGCCTCAAGCTTTCAAACATGTCCCAAGTTCATTTTAAATGTAACACATCTGATCATTACAAACGAAATACAGTCCTTGTTACTTTTGGTTTGTTTTTTTTAACTGGCAGGCATCAACAGAAACAAATCCTACCTGGAAATATGGATGGTCTCTTTTTTGGGCGCCTCAGGTGAATGGGTTCCAAGTTTTTAATGTTTCTTTGAAGTCTTCCTTTAATGTCATTTCCTATGAGTACTTCAGGTGGCAGGCTACTCCGTCTTGATGATTTACAATCATTTTGAGATGAATTTAGTTTGTTCTTCGTCCTGGAATATAAATTGCCGTCATCAACTGCCATGGTAGGAAATACATTAGATTTTCTTAACAAAATCTGAAAAGCCAAGCCCAGCCTCAGCCATCTGCGTCTCCACCCCAGATTCAGATGTTCTCATGCTTCACCACGCACTTGTCTGGGAAGCTTAGCGAGTTGATGGGCGTGGACTTGAACAGGTGTAGAATTACAAAGGAGCCCCTCCTATCCACAGTTAATAGCACCAGGGAGGAGAGATCCAAAATATCATTAGGTTCAGAAGACTGAGGAAGTTGAACAGATGTGGCACACGGGTAATAAAAGTGATGGTTACTGTGTGAAATTTCTGTTTTATTAGTGCGATGCCATAGAGCAAACACAACTTGCTCTTAAGAATGAATACCTATGCAAATCGCAAGCCTAATTATTATTACTTCCCAAACTATTCAAGATTTTTTACAAGCTTTTGGGAAACATTTTACATTTCCTCCTACCTTTCTGTTTCAAACTACACACGCAGAACAAACATCTGTCTTTATTAAATTCCTTATCTGGCAGGCAGCCGACTGGAAGTTGGCTGGACGAAGGAGATGAGAGATGGCTGGGGAGATGAGGAATGAACCCGTGGTGGGCGTGTACCGAGCAGCAGTGCCGGGAACCCTGCGCCGCTTCCTACCCACCCTTCCATCCTGCGCTCTACCTGGCAAACGGCTTCTTGAAAAGGTCAGCTGTCTGGCGGCGAAGTCAGAGGTCTAGCAAATGAGCTGTGACCTATCAGTGATGGCAGCCTCCACTCAGCAAATGGAAAGGAAACTCTGTGACCTTTGCGGGGATTCTGCCTTGCAACTTGAAACTAACACCTTGAAACTAACGTGGTCAACTGGTTTGGTGGTCTGAGAAAAAGCAGCATTGACTTGATTCCTGCTTGACCTGTCCCATACTTTCTTTCTTTCTCTTCCGGAGTTTGCATTTTGTGTCCTTTGTTCCCTTCCCCCTTGCTCTATTTATGTGGAAATGTTCTGTCCTTTTTTCTTTCATTGACTGTGCAGAAATCATAACTCAATCATTTATTCCCTCATGTCCCAGGGCTGGGTCTCCTCTCCCCCACCCCCTCCTCTGTCTCTCTCTGTCTCTCTCTCTCACACACACACACACACACACACACACACACACACCCCTCTTATGTTCTGTCTGGTTGCAGTGTGAGTCAGAAGATAAAGAAGATAAAATCTGCCTTTTCTCTTCCCAGCGCCTGGAAGCAGTAGATACATACCATTATAAAGGATTTAGGGGTTGTTTCAGAAATCACTGTTTACTTAGGTTTCCTGGCGGCCAAGTAGGTTGTATTACTTGGTAGAATTTAGGAGCTGGGTCTTTTCACCTAACTGAGGATACGCTTCAACACAAGTATAAGTTTCATTCTCTTTGCTCCTTTTAGCAAATAGGTCTTCAAACTACAACAGATTTTCTAAAGAGAAAAGTATTTTTTTAACAAGTGTGTCCAGATTAGGGTTGCATTATAACCCATAAATTATCATTATAATCCAGCAAACTATTTACATATTAGATTATTAAATTATTTTACTAATTCTGAGAAACATCTACACCATTTCCCTTGCAGGACTTAAAACTATTTTGTCAAGTTGGAACGTATCACGAACTTCAAAACAATGAGTGGCTTGTACAAAACTATTTTGAAAAGCCCATGAGACTTCTTCAATCTCCCTTAGCTTAATGAAAATACATTTTTTTTCTAGTAAAGAGATAAAAAGTAAAGCATTACTTGACGTTTGAGATACCGATTTAATAGGAGAAAGAAAACATTTCCATAATGTAAATCTCGTCAACGGGGTGTCAGGGTAGAGCCCTAGGGTACAAAATACTGGATGCTAACAGGGAGCAATCTACCAAAAGACAAGCTGAAAGTCGAGCTATTTAGTGACTTTCTTTCCCAATTCACGGTATCCTCACGGGGCTAAATAAGAGTGTGTATGAGATGAAATGGAGTCTTAGAGGAAAGGTGTTATTATCACACAGAGTGTGGAACAGGTACGGCTGCACCTTGGAGAGGCTGGCTGCAAACACAGGGTTAAGAGTGTATGCATCTGGAAGGCACTGTAACGATAGCTGTGGTTCATTGCATGCTTAATACCAGCCAGGTTCTGTGCTAAGCTTTGGACATGCATCATCTCATAGATTCTTCCTAATCCCCCTGTTCTACAGATGAGCTCACTGAGACTGCCAAACGCCCGGGGAACTGGGGGAGAGATCTGAACACAGCTTTGACCTGACACCCAACGCTTATGCCCAAGGCCATGCTTTAAACTACACCACACTGAAAACAAAACCAAAAAACTACGCCATACTCAAAACAAAAGAACACCATGTTGCATTATTAAATGTATATATGAAATCTGAAAGAACTCTAAAGTCTTCCTCTATTTTCCTAGCACAATTCTTGGTTTTAGGCAGATTTCCACTGCATTACTGAGGGAGGGAGGAATGGTCTGGCTGATCTAACTGGGCCTTCCCGGTGTAACCCAGCTGTCAGGACATCTTTAAGATCCATGGGACGAAAGTATGAGAAAACAGAAGGAGAATTCCAATTTATGCTTTAAAAATAAAGTATTCATGTTGAGACTCTGCATATTAAAATGCATTTTAGATAAACGTATTCCATTTTCCTGAGATTTAAATCATAATTAGGGGAAAAAAATCCTACCCTACTTGTGAAGGTGCCCCTCATCTCCTGATCCTCTAAAAATAAAACGATGTAAGAGAGGGCTCAGGGTTCCTGATATGCACAA
Organism: Neophocaena asiaeorientalis asiaeorientalis; assembly: GCF_003031525.2. Taxonomy (NCBI): domain Eukaryota; kingdom Metazoa; phylum Chordata; class Mammalia; order Artiodactyla; family Phocoenidae; genus Neophocaena; species Neophocaena asiaeorientalis. Next base: position 15,793,224 of record NW_020174268.1, read on the forward strand.
TTTAATTCCTCTCCTGCCCAACTATTCTCCACTCATTGGGAATATAAACAGATATGAATCTAGCTCATTTACTATATTTTCTCAAAGAGAAAAGTGAGAACAGCTTGAATTTGCTATTATTCAAATTTTAGGGTAATGGAAAAAAGGACAATTTTATTTTAAAATAGTATTAAATTTGTGAACATAAAAAAAGTAAACTTTCTTTTCAAAATATTTAAATTGGCTGACAACATGAGTGATAATCAGCCACAAATAATTTAGCTTGGTTTGGGCTAAACGAGAATATTCACAAACTGGAATGTTAAGTCCATTCCTCCCTCCTTCATACTACCAGCAAAAGTGGAGTTTCATTTTTTTTCAGGTAGTCAAAGGAATGATGATATATTAGGCTCTGAGCTAAAAGAAATCTTAAAACTTATAGCATAGTTAAGTAATTTAAGATTTATAACTGGACATTTTCTATTCCTATACATTTAATAACCATTACGTTTTAAAAGTTTCCATTCTCCTAAAAATCCAATATATTAATCTCTTTTGAATTATTTTAATTTCTTATTCTTCAAGAACTTGTGTTTTGGGTTTGTTTGGGTTTTTTTGACCAAAATGGATTAAATTTAATCTGTGTGGCACCAAAAGCCTTAGAGCTTTCTTTGTTTTTTTAATTGATTTTGATTGGAGTATAGTTGACTTACAATGTTGTGTTAGTTTCTGCTCTACAGCAAAGTGAATCAGTTAGACATATACATACATCCATTCTTTTTTAGATTCTTTTCCCATATAGGTCATTACTGAGTATTGAGTAGAGTTCCCTGTGCTACACAGTAGGTCCTAATTAGGTATCTATTTTACATACAGTAGTGTGTGTCACTCCCAGTCTCCCACTTTATCCCTCCCCTGCTTTCCCCCTTGGTAACCATAAGTTTATTTTCTCCATCTGTGACTCTATCCTGTTAAGAACTTGTGTATTTTTTATTAAATGCTGTTACCATCTCACAAACAGGTTATTCCCCCTGCTAATAAGACACTGTCTTCTTGCTCTTAGAATGTTCAAATATTCCATAGAAAGACATTTATTTCCTCATTCGCAGCTATAATTTCCTTGTGAATTTTGATAGCTTTTAAATAGCACTACTAAATTATTTGGATTTTTTGAGAAGGCTGCAAGTTGAGAACCGTACAGTTTTACACCTGTAACCATCTTGCTCATTATCACCTTTCGAGAAATGATCCACCAAGATTTTAGGCCTGTTAAGATTCAACCAATTAGCTTCCAAATCTCAATCTGACTCTGCTGTACTGTATATCCTGCAAATATTTCTGAGTTTTGAACTCTTCATTCAGTTTGTAAACTGAGAGGACCAATTATTCAGTGGGTTTGCCACCAGGAAAAAAAAAAAAATCATCGTATAGAACGTCATAATGAAGGATATCACCAAGCCAAGGAACTCCACTGATGCATCCCTCTGAGAGGTCACCTGCCACCACTTACTGCCAACACATCTTTGCTTGGTGTTGTTAACACACCTGCAGCATTACCTAGGGTGTGACCATGGCTGAGGAAATCTTTTCTCAGTTCCTAACAATACAATGGATATTTTCAGTACTTATCTCATTGGCTCTCCCTGGCAATTAGCACAAATGACCAGCCTTTCCCTCTTCAAATTCTCTGCTCCCTTGGCGTCCATGACACTATTATCTCTTGTTTTCCTCCTATGTCTCAGGTCCCTTCTGCTCAGATTCTTCAGGGGCTCCTTAGAAGGGTATTTTCTTCTCTCCTTCCCTCGCTCCTTCTCTTTGGCAAGCCCCCTGATTGGACACATCTACTATGTGTCTGACACCATGCAAAGCCCAAGGTCTCTGCTCTCAAGAACCTCTTGATCTAGGAAGGGAGCAGACCTATAACAAATGAGTTACTGGAACACAGAGAGATCACTCTGTGCAGAGGTGACATACAAAAAGCTACTTGGTCAGCTCTTCTTGATGGGAGGGGAATGGGAAGTGAAGCGTTTTCAGGGGAGAAGCCGAGAGTTCACAAGGCAGATGAAGGGAAACAGTGCAAAGGCACTAAGACGTGACATCACACCAAATGCCCACAAAATGGCAAACACAGCAATCCCGTACCTACACTGGGGCATTTATATCATGCAAAAGTACAGACATTGGAAAAGTGAGATTGAGCAATCCTAGCAAATTGGGAACAGAAGGAAAAACCATAAGTTGGCATTATTACATATCTTTTCAAACACCACCACAAATTAGACATACAGAGGACACCTCCTTTAAAAAAAATCAGTATTAAAAACCTGGTTCTAACCTGTTCAAACAATTTGGTAATTCCTAACAAAATGTAAAAAGACATTTAAAAAAATCTGGCTCCAGTAAATAACCCTTCTCCTGAATCATCTTTATTTATTCCAGAGTCTAAGATACAGAGATTTGCTGAAGCAGACTCTTAGGCAAGTTTTTAATGTCATGCAGACTGTACCTTTTAAAAAAATCTTTAGAACCAGGTCTTACTGGCTTGAAATCCTACTTCATTTGCACTTGCATTCCTCTTTGTTCAATTTTGCAAGTCTCAGCAAAATACCAGCATAACTGCAGGGCCTTTTCTCAAATTAAGGTAGGGCTTAAGGACACATTTTTCTGGGCTTGTTGTGGAGTTCTCTGGTGAGAAGGTACAGCATAAACAAATCTCCCTCCCTGTACTATGTCCCTGACACACCCACGTGGTCTCTGAGAGGAAGGATGGATAGTTATTCTTCGGCTTAAGGAACTAAATTGAAATTTGCATTCATAAGAGAATCGAAGCTTTTAAAATATTTTGTCCAAATACTAGACGGTGTAACCTCAGAAATGCAGTAGCTAAAAGCAGGTTGGCAAGTGACTGCTGTCACTCAGATGGTAGCAGTTATTAGTGGCGCTCAGCAGACGTTCTCAGCCACGACTGCAACTTTCATCTGTGTGCCAATGACGTGAAGCCCAAAGCCCCATCCCAAACTTCTCCGTAGTGTTCTAGATTTGAAATGTCGGGGGGTGATGGATTCATAGTTGTACACATATGTCAAAACGAATCAACTTCTATACTTCAAATATAAGCAATTTATTCTATGTCAATTATACCTCAATAAAACTTTTTTTAAAAAGGCAACGTTATACCTCCCCCCAGTGCATTCGGCCAGGATTCAGACATGTTCCGGCTTTCAGCTAATAAAATTAATAAATAAAAGTGAAAACAATCTTCTTATTCCATCATCTACTTCAAGAGTGAGAGAAAAATATACATGGACTCAAGTGTTATGTGAGTCATTTTCACTGAAGAATTTTCTTATCCTGAACTACGTCTTTAGTGTTTAATTCACACACTGTAGAACTCCCAGAATGCCTGAAAAATGTCTACACGATACTCCCAGGCAACACATTCACTGTTACGGTGAGTTGCCCAGAGAAAGTGCCCTTGAATCTTGCAGCAAAGAATCAATCCTACTTAACTCTGTTTAACTGGCATTTTCCAAACTTGGCTGAATAGAGAACTTTCTTTCCCCCTGTTTTCTAGGTAACAAACAACTATTAGTATGTTTTGACCCTAATGTTCTGCAAAAGAAAAAGCCATTTGTTAATGGCCTCTTGGGCATCCTGACTGCCCACGTAGAAGAAACGAACAAGCTTTAAATCCCCGCAGGTTGTTTGCCAGGTCCCCCCTCCCCTACAAGGAGAACAGACCTCGGTGCTATGCAATCAATACAAAATCAACTACTTTTGCCTGCGCTAAAGAAGATGGACCAGAGAAAGTAACTTCAAACAATTTGTATCAGGCTCAGGAGTCCAATACAAGCCACAGAAACTGTCTTTATAATTTATCCAGGAAACTGAAGAAGTGAGTTTCTACTCTTGCAACACATGCCAGCGGTTGGAAGGGGGCAAGGGAAGTCAAAATATAATTATATTTTTCTACAGATTGTCCTCCAAGTAGGCAGAAAACAACTGAAACTCAACAGTGTTCTCACTCAATCAGCAGTTACTCTGTTATACACAAACCTGTATTCTTCTTGTTGTTGAACAAGTTTCTCCACAAAGATCAGCTATCACACCACCTTGATGAAATGCTACCTTATTAGGGAAGTCAGTTTTTTTCCATCTATGATCGCTTGTGGTTTCATTTTGGTCTTTACAGAGATGCAGAAGTTTGACTAGGAATTTAATAAATGCTGTTTTGTGGGTTTTCCATTTTCCCACAGTAATTCTTCTGAAATTCTCAAAAGATGAAACACTACCTCAGCTCCAGCATTTGTGTGTCTATTTTTGTCAGGCCTTTATTTTTATTTACTGTTGACCTGAAAGGCCAGGTATTTATAACTGTAGTTTCTCTAATTCCCCTTTCCTACACTGAGAGAGAATTCTTACAGTAATGAAATGTTGAAGAATTCTGGAGAATTTTGGAGTCTTGGAGAAACTAGCATAGGATTCTCAGTGTAATACAGACTTGAAAAAATGATATAGTATTCATCAACTGTTACACATGTTTTATTTCTTTGCCATTCCAGGAGAGGAGCCATAAGAAATAAAATTCTTTAAATCACTTAATACAAGAGTTCCCTGTATTGAGTTGTCGTTTAGTAAGGTTAACACACCGTTGTCCTCGGTATCCAAGGGGCCCTGGTTCCAGGACCCCCAAAAGCTGATACCAAAATCAACAGATGCTCAAGTCCCTTTATAAAATGCTGCAGTTGGCTGAATCCGAGAATGCAGAACCAGCAGATAACGGAGGGCCAGCTGTGTATATCGTGATCTACAGATATCCATACGAAGCTTCTTTTCCCTAGAAAACATCTAGTTTAACTTCCACTTTGAAATATCAAAATGACTTTAGTGAATGCCCAGATCTAAAAAATCAGTAGTATTTTGTACAGTTTCATACTTACGGGGGCCGGGGTGGGGGGTAAAATGGCTGGGTGAACACATTAAACACATTGTTAGGGTGAGTGGGCCGGGGATGTATTAATGGTGACTTTAATGTGATACGGAGGATGTAAGGGGTTCTCTTGTGACTTCATGTGAACATTCTTTTTCCCCAAACCAAACAAACTGGTCATTTGAATCTCCTTCTCACATCCTGTAGCTGTCAAACACTCTTCCTTGACGTGGATACAAAGCTGTAATTTTCTACATGCACTGCTCTTTTTTTGGAGGAGGTATGTGGTTTTGGTTTATGTTGTTTTGTCTACATTCCTTGCAAACGCTTCTTCTGATGCAATGCTTCACAGAATATTTACTATTTTACTAATCCTCAGTGGGGGAGGGGAGCAGGGGGAATATATAGATATATATATATATATATATATATATATATATATATACACACACGTGTGTGTGTGTGTGTGTCTGTACACACGTCTATATCTTTAGCCCGTATGTCTAAGCAGCCTGGAATTTTTAGACAGGTACTATTAACCAAGGGATAAATCTAATCACCCTGTGCTCGCGTTCTCAAGTAGCGGCTGTGTGTTCTTCAGATACATAAAATCCTCAGATCTATGCTACCACCTCATCACGGGGCGCACATCCAACTACGTGATGGACATTTCCATCTAGATACTCAAGATCACCCGAGGCTCAACAGGTCCAGAACTGAAATCATCATGGTCTCTAAACTGCCACCCCTCCTGAACTGTCCTGACCACTTGGATCTCTGACTTGGGAATCATTCTAAATTCCATCCTCTCCCCGCCACCACACAGTGCTCACCCAGTGCTGCCAATTTTACCACTTTGAATTCATCGCTTCCTCTATTCCTGTCACCCTTGTCCTAAGGCAGGTCTCCATTAACTCTTGCCTAGACTCTGCGATGGCTCTCTCTCTGCCTCTGCCCCTCAAACGTGTCCTAACTGTTGGTGCCAGATGGCTCCACTGAAAAGACAAATGGCAGGTCCTTCTGCTTAAATTGTCTTCAAGGCTCCCTGGGTCTGTCGGTGGAAAGGCAATGATGGCTCCACTCAGCACCTTGGCACTACCAAGCCTCTCCTCCGTGACCTGGTGCCAGTTCGCTTCCTTACTCTCACCTCTTACAACTGCCTTCTTTGCATGTGCCTGTTCAGCAATGCTCAGCTGCACGCGGTTGGTGCCCTGAACACTCCCCACTCCCAGCCATCGCTCGGTGAGTGCCCTAGTTCACGTGGCCACCTCCTCCTGGAGTCCTTTTCTTACCCTCTCCTCACCCCTTAATTCCCTTCGCTCGCTCCCTGCACCACCCCTCTCTCCTCTCCCAACCCCAATTCCCCAGGCTCCATTAAGAAACTGTTTCTGGCTTTTCCCAGCTGCCTTAGTTGCCCCTCTGAGCTCCTAACTCCCTTGCTCGACTATTTACCAACACCTTTCCTACACTGCTGTATAGTTGATCTGCCCACGCATCCGTCTCCCTCGCTGGCATGTAACTCATGTCTTACACACCTTTGCTTGCTCGGCTGTGGAACTGGAGGTTCACTCTCCTTACATATTGGGGTCACCCATGCCAGGCTCCCGGGGCTAAGATTGGGGAGTGGAGGTGGATGCCAGGAGAACCATGTCTTCTGAGTCCCTGCAGCTTCTAGAAGCAGTTTGGGGCTGCAGGAGTTATATTTTCATACACTTAAACACAAATACCTAACTAGTTGACATCAGCAGAAGACAGGAAGTTAGAAAAAGAAAAATGAGTTCGATACCCACTGAAATATGTAGGTAAAAGGCTGATATGGCAAGATAAGGCCTGAACACTTGACTCTAACCTTCTAAGGTTGATTTTCTTGATTCACAAATGGCTCAAACATGACTACAAACAACTGCTTTGGTTAAGTTTCAAAAGGAGTGAGTGCAAATAATCACAAAAAAGTATTTTTTTTAAAGTTATACCAAGTAAAGAGAAAGAGGGAAGAGAATTCTAGTGCTAATTTAACTGACATATAGTTTCGATTCTAAATGATACATAATAGATTTGGGCAATGACAACAGCCCCATTCCAAGGGACCTCAGTCCGCTTCTGGAAGCACTGGTCTCTAAACACACCACAGGGCTGGTGGACGGACAACCAGGACACCCACCAAGTCCAGTGAGGCGGATGAATGCTACAGTTCCATTCCATTCAACGCACCACACATTTACTGAGCTCTTTTATGTATCAGCAATGTAAGTCCAGGGAAGGGAGGTGGGAATAAAAGAAGAAAAAAATTCCTGAGCTTGAGGAATTTACAATTTAATGAACCAAAGAGAACAACGCTACCTGACCAGATGAACTGTCTGGCTACTATAAAGAACAGCCAGGGTAAACCTTGAATAATAAAAAGCAGTGGGAGGCAGGGCTTCCCTGGTGGCACAGTGGTTGAGAGTCCGCCTGCCGATGCATGGGACGCATGGGACGCATGGGACGCATGGGACGTAGGTTCATGCCCCGGTCCGGGAAGATCCCGCATGCCGTGGAGTGGCTGGGCCCGTGAGCCATGGCCACTGAGTCTGCGCGTCTGGAGCCTGTGCTCTGCAACAGGAGAGGCCACAACAGTGAGAGGCCCTCGTACCGCAAAAAAAAAGGAAAAAAAAAAAGAAAAAAAGCAGTGGGGGGTCGGGGGGAGGATAAAATGTAATATTTTAGAAGAACATACTACTTCTGACTTGTGTAGCTTCCAACTACAAAAATTCAAATAAAGTTTTAAGATGTACATCGGTTTTCAGAAGGAAGAGAATAGGGATGAATACTTGGTTTTCATTTAAAATAAGTGTTGGTGCAGATTGCTTTAACTTCGTTTTTAACTTATTAGTAACCAATCAATTGTGACTAGAGGGAAGATTCTGAAAACCAGGTGAACTTCCACATGGTATATTAACCATCACAGTGATGATCTTGACACTTGATAATAGATGCGTTTCTCATGGCACTGGGGGCAGTCCAGTGAGGTGGAAACAGCACAGGGGCTGGAGTCCCAGGATAAGTGAGAGTCCTTCTGAGGATGAAATAAGATACCTTTGGGGAAATGTAACTCATTCTGCCTGGGATATAGTATTTGCTAAGTAAAAGCAATTTCTTATTCCTTTCTTTTTCAAATTCTAAATCAAATTGCATGGAATAATTCTGGAACAAAAATTTATTATGTAGGGTGGTGGGTCGGGAGATGGCTAGTTTTGAAAGGTCTTATAGCTTTGTGACCTGATCTCTCAAAGAATGCTCATGTAATATCTTGAAAACATAAAAATCAATAAAAGGTAATAATCCACAAAGTATATAATCTCCTGGGAAACAGCTGACAATGCACTGCATGAAGATAAATGAGGCATTATCCTAGACCTTAAGGAGTTGACCATGTAGTATGAAATGGCTTTGGTCCGGCAGGCAGATGACAGAATATCCAACTTGAAATCAGAAGATCTGGGTTTGATTTTAGATCCTGGCATTTATTAGCTGTGTGATCTAGGGTAAGTGAGTTAACCTCTCTGAGCTTCTGCATCTTCATCTGTAAAGCAAGAATGACAGCATTCACTATGCAGGAAGTGGCTAAGGGAGAGTAAACAAGATAATTCCTGTGAAAGCCCCTGGGCACAGAGTTAGTCCTTACTAAACATCGGTTGACTCGGAATTTTTGTGAGCTGCACTGACTTTTACAGGTAATTCCAGGTAACAACAGTAAAACATCTCTTATCTTCACGCAGGGCAAAAAATAGGAATAAAAAATATATACTGAGCATTATTCTATATAAAACGTAAAACACCCAGACAAAACAGACACTTAAAGAAGGAGTAAAATTATTCCCAAGGCAAAAACATTCATCACTTTACATAAAGAGGCTCCATCACAAGATTCCCTTGGGTTTCAGACTCTTCTATGTGTGTAAAATGTGTGTGCGTATATACATATGTAGCTACAAATACACGTCTGTACACACACATCCATCTTTTTACATCTTCATTCTCAAAAGATCACCAATATCCAATGTTAAATGAAAGTAATGAACTTTCATAAGCCTTTGTAAGTAAAAAGGAAGAAAAACTCATTTTTGTTTTGTTTTGCGGTATGCGGGCCTCTCACTGCTGTGGCCTCTCCCGTTGCGGAGCACAGGCTCCGGACGCGCAGGCTCAGCGGCCGGCCATGGCTCACGGGCCCAGCCGCTCCGTGGCATGTGGGATCTTCCCGGACCGGGGCATGAACCCGTGTCCCCTGCATCGGCAGGCGGACTCTCAACCACTGCGCCACCAGGGAAGCCAAGAAAAACTCATTTTTGAATCCGTGTCTACACCACTTTGTTTCCTGCCCCATTCCACCACCTTCACTAATACAAGTTAGGGCAAGAAAGGAGAAAAATGGAGGGCGCTCAACAGTTACACACAGGCCAGCCTGTTCATCACTTGAGCTGCTCTTACTCCATTTGCTTTTCTCCTCTCCCCACCCCCACTTCTGAGCTTCCCGGCCCTGCCCTGGGAGCTATAATTCAAGCAGATGGCAATCCTTCTTCCAGGCGGCTCTGGGGTGAAAACGCAATCAGGTCAGGATGCAGGGTGAAAACGCAATCAGGTCAGGATACAATAGGCAGGGGTGGAAGGAGCGGTCAGACTGGAACTCTGAGTGGGAAGAGGGAGGTTCTCTCACCTGGGAGGTCTGGTTCAGAGCTGGGCAGTTGAAGCAATGTGAACTCCTTTACGACAGGTGTGGCTCCACTGGTCTGAAGTCTAGTTCCAAAGCTGCCCTCTACAGGCCCTGCACCCTTCCTGAATCAACAGGTTTATTTAGTCAGCTTGTGTCAACATATACTAACCTCTGTCCCAGAGACAGAGAAAACAGTGCTCAGAAAGCCCTTAGCTGGCTACTTTAAGTCCTGGCCTTTTGGGGGGTTTCCCAAGCTGTAAACAAGTCACTTTCCCACCAGAAATTATCCCTCTTTGCTTTATTCTCATGTCTTTTCTTGGTTAAGCATCCAGGAAGAGTGGTGGAGCAGAGAAAGAGGATCAGGAAAATTGTTTGATACTTTGGTTCTGCAGGTGGCTGGCTGTGAACAAGTCTTTAACCTGTTTGCTTTCCTAATACGGAAAACAAAGGGTTTGAATTATATGGTTTTGACAATTTTCTCCAGTTCCAAAACTCTTGTGACTCTATGGGACACAATGCAACTAAGATTACTGTTATTAAATCAGAACAAATCAAAACGAATTAAATATAGTACCTAAGATGACAGAGACGTACATAAATCTAAAGAATGTGGAAGGGAAAGATCTGAGACATACAAAAGCAGAAAGTAATCAATTAGCAAACCGTAGAATTGATGAACCTAAGAATTGGCTCTTTAAAATGACAATAAAAGATCAAAGCTTCTGCCAAAGGTAGATTGAACCAGGGAGAAAGTACAGATATACTACTTTAGGAATAAAACATAAAATATACGGTGAAGAACAGTATATACACTCTATGTTAGCAAATTTCAAAATTTGTAAGAAATAGATGATCTCAGAGGAAGCTGTTACCAAAGTGACCCATGAAACAATTTTGACATCCCAAAATGCTGATAATTATGAAAGAAATTGTAGCAATGATTAGAAAGTAAAGTCCAGTTTTCCAAAAGCCACTAGTACCAAGTTATTTTATAAGCAAATGTTAAGGAACAGAACTTCTGTATTATTCAAGCCATTCTGGAGAACAGAAAAAGATGGGAAGATTTCCAATTCATTTAATAAAACTCACAGATCCTTGCTGCAAAGAACAGAAAAATACAGTGCCCCCAAACAAAAAGCAAGCAAAACAAAAATCTATAGTCTGATATCTCTTAGGAATACAGATGCAGAAATCTTAATAAACTGTTAGTAAAGCAAGCGAGTGTAAAAAAAATTATAACAAAATAGATTATATTCCACAATGCAAAGACAGTTCAACGTTAGAATATTTGTTAAGAATTAATTACTTCAATCTATTAAAATTAATCTCAGAAAAAAGTGGAAAACAGATTCTCATTTCAGTAGATGCTGAAAAGCACTTAATAAAATTCACTTCCTGATTAAAAAATTATAGTTTGCTAGGATTCGAAGAATAAATTGTTAATAAAATAAAATTATAATCCCAAACCAATCAACACCTTAAAATGGTGAAACACTCTAGATAGTCTCAGCAAAATCAGAAACTGATAGTATTGAACAATTTGATCTAGGAATTCTGACTAATATAATCAAACAAGAAAAAGAACTAGTTGCATTATTTGCAGATTATATGAATTTAAACCTGTAAAACCTATAAAAAGCATTAGAATTAGTAATTTTAGTAAAAAAGCTCATTACAATAATACAGAAAAATTTATTGCTTTCCTATGTATTAGCAATAATTGGTTGGGATATAAATTTGCCACAAAGATCCAGTCCATGAAAAAAAAAATTAAGATAAGTACAGGATCTATGCCGTGAATTATGAGATTAGTTTACTATAATTTCTAAAACTAGCTTACATATATTGAGAGCTTGATCTCTTGCTAATACTGTCCTGAGAGTTTTATATGCATTTTAGCATTTACTCTTCATAGCAGTGATATAAAGTACTTCTATACCCACTTTACAGATGAAGAAACTGTGGCTAGAAAGTGTTAATACTCAAACTAAAAACTGGTAGACTCTGAATTCAAACCCAGGAGACAAATATCATTATTTGCAAGTAATAAGATTATTCACTTAAAAAATGTAAGAGAATCATGATAAACTATAAAAACTATCAGAGATGGGTAGTTATACAAATCTACAAAGATACGTTGACTTCCTATCTAGCAGCCACACAAAGAAAGAAAACATGGGGCTTCCCTGGTGGCACAGTGGTTGAGAGTCCGCCTGCCGATGCAGGGGACACGGGTTCGTACCTCGGTCTGGGAAGATCCCACATGCCGCGGAGCGGCTGGGCCAGGAAGCCATGGCCGCTGAGCCTGCGCGTCCGGAGCCTGTGCTCCCCAACGGGAGAGGCCACAACAGTGAGAGGCCCGCGTACCGCAAAGGGAAAAAAAAAAAAAAAAAAATGAAAGAAAACATGAAGAAAAAAGAAATGCTGTTTCCAACTACAGTCAGAAATATTTAAAACCTTTCCAACTACAGTCAGAAATATTTAAAACCTAAGACTGAATACGGAATTTGTAGAACTCATAAGAAGAAAAAATAATCCAAAATGTTGATGAGAGACAGAAAAGTGGAGTAAAAAATAGAGAAAACATCAAATTCTTTCCAAATTAATCTATAAATCAGGTGGATTTACAATTTAAAAACAAGATTTTTCTGGGAATGTGACAAAATAATTCTAAAATAATCAGAGAAATCTGGATGACTCTAGCTTAACCAGTGATCAGAGCTAACATCCCTGTCCTGGCACAAACTGACAGCATGTTTGATATACTATGACAAGAAGGACACAGCATTGCTACTATGATATCCCTGCCAAAAACATGCCTAACTTGAATTTAATCATGAAGAAGCGTCAGACAAACCTCAAATGAGGAACATTCTACAACTGACCGGTAGTCTTAAAAGGTCAAGAAAGACAAAGAATGAGGACCTCTCGTTCCAAAATAAAAGAGACGGAAGAGACAAAACAACTCAATGTGATGTGTGATCCTGGATTGAATCCTGGACTTGGGGGGGTGAGGCATGGGGGTGGGGCGGAGGGGAAGGTGGTGGTGGTCATGGTATAAATATCTATAAAGGGCATTATTGGGGCAACTGACAAATTTTGCATATGGACTTTGTCTAATTTTTCCTAATTAGATAAATGTACTGTAGAAATACAAGAGAATATCCTTGATCTTAGAAAATATACATTGAAGGATGTAGGGTATCTGCACTGCAGTTGTGTCTGCAACTGATTCTCAAACAGCTAAAACTGTGTGTGTGTGTGTGTGTGTGTACAGGGAAATAGGGAGGGAGGGAGGAAGGGAAGGAAAGAAAGAGATAGTGGTAATATAAACAGTAAAGTAAGTAGAGCAAAATGTAAATAATTGGTAAATCTGGGTAAAGAGTATAGGAGAATTCCTTGTAACATTCTTGCAACCCCTGTATAAGTTTGTAATCATATCAATAGGAAAAGTTACAATTACATACGTATGTCATGTATACACGTATAATATGCATTATGTATAATATATATAATGAGTGGCTTATACTCCTAGGCACGAAAATATGTTTTAAAACCACGATAATTAAAACAACGTGGTAACATAAGTAATCAGAAAGAGTAACAAAACAGAGTAGAAAGTCCAGCAGCAAATACAAGTGTCAGTAAGAATTCAGAATAGGAGAAAGCTGAAATCTCAAACCGTTAAGGAAAGTCAATCTTGGGGTACAGAGAGATTTTCAAAGTATGGCTATGAGGACAGGAATTATAAAGAAAAAGATTGGTAGATTCGACTATGTACATTTTTTAAAATTATGTATAAACTCCCACAGAAAAGTAAGCTAAGGTCATGAACAAGTAATTCCTCAGAGGTGAGTGAATAATAGCCAATAAATGTATGGGAAAAGTGTTCAATCTTAGTAATAATCAAAGAAATGCAAGCAACAATGAGATTTTTCACTGATCTAATTACCAAAGAATAAAAAGAATGGTATTTTCCTTGTTGAACACACATACAATAGGAGACTACACAGCTATAATGATACAGACACACATTTATTATTATGGAAAGATGTTCACAGAGTCCCCCTTTCCTTTGGCCAACTCACAGTTATCCACTCGTTCTCAATATAAATACCTTTCTCCAGACCTTCCCCTGGCATCTTGCACTCACCCTTCTTCTCACTCATCACAATTTAATTGTGTCTCTAACTGTCTGTGCCCCTCTCTCCCCAGCCGCCTCCCTTTTCCTTTTGAAGCAAACTGCCTACATTTGAGATTACAGGTTCTTCCCCACTACCTCCTAACTGTTCCGTAGCAGCCATTCTCCCCACAGTTTTGGCCATTCCTCGATCGATTCATTCATTCAAAAACATAAGGCCTGCTATGTGCCAGACTTCTAGGATCTGAGGATCACTAGTAAAGAAAAGAGAAAAACCACTGCCTTTGTTGAGCTCACATTCTAATGAACGGCTTCAGATAACGTACTAAGAAAACTTAGAGTAATTAAACTGTTAGAAGAGTTTAGTAAACATTTTTGAGTACAAAATGATGATGGGGGGATTGAAAAAAAACACATAGAGAAATAAGTCTTAGTAGGAGGAGGAACTACGTATGGGCCAGGCACTGTGCTGTGTACTGAATTCTTACAACAGTCCTGTTACAGGATTCTCATGTGGATCTCCCTGCTTGCACACCCACGATCTGTCGATCTGTCAGTCCCACCCCAGAGCAGCAGGGAAGCCAGCTGAGAAAGTCTGGATGCAGGGAGACCAGTTCAAGGGAATGTGGAGCAGGTGTCCCTGAGACTGGGACAGGGACAATACAGATGTGGAGAGCTAAACAGATAGAGATTCTGTAATTAGAATATTACAAATCCTACAAATATTCCTACCATATAGGACTAAACAGCAGACTTGGGAGAACCCACATTGTGAGAAAGGGAGGGGTCAAAGATGACCCCAAGATTCCGACCTTGAGAGATGGATAATGCGCTTAAGATACATAAGACAGGAGGAGGCAAAAATGTGGGGAAATACAGGATGAGTTCCGCTTGAGTTACCTGAGAGGCCATGGAAATATCCAGGGACTATGGACATGGCGTTTGGAGCTCAGGAGAATCACAGCTGGGGCTGACGGAGCAGTCATTGGTGTACTGTACCTGGGTGATCATTGAATCCAAAGAAATAGAAGATTGCCCCCCAAAGAGACTTTAGAATAGTAAGCAAGGCTAGTGTGAAGCCAGTAACAACAACAATACTTACATGAAAAAGAAAGAAAAAGATCAGAATTAAAATTAGAGAAGACATGAAGACAATAATATTTTTGACTTCAAGGGAGAAGAGCTTTTTTTTTTTTTTTTTTTTTTTTTGGG